>NC_139344.1:1393100-1970600 GCF_055883805.1 Amblyomma maculatum | reverse complement strand
GCTCGTTGAAATCTCCGCGATTGAACCAAGCCACGAAGCAATAAATAATTCGTTCATGCTTCAACAAAGCATCAATCCGCCACAAAATTTGGTGCTAATAAAAGGCAAATTAGGGACCACGCACCGAGAAAGTTGCACTAAAATGCTAGGAGTCTGAAAAAAAAAACGCCACATTTGCTCTAAAAGTACATCAACATGGTTTAGAACTGACGCGAAATCCTGACCTCATCTGTGATGCATGGATGCAGCGGAAAACACTTCGACAAATCATACAGGTTACTAACACAGCATCTTCCAAGCCTCTTCCAGGAAGGAAGGTGAAAGCGCTGGCTGAGATATGATCCCCCTGAGATATGATCGACGTCATACAATGCGGGCTGTTCTTGTGATGATAGCGGCCATTGCAATGTCCATCCAGCCTTGCATATCGTCCGAATGGCCGGGACAGCGATCCTAGAAGCTCGTCTTCGCTTTCGTCGGCAGTGTGCTCTATGGTTAAAAACAACGGTCATCTGAGAAGCCAATTGATCTTTCTGGTACTGCTAATTGAGCATGCATGACTGAGTTGTCCAGCTCCGTGCTAATCTTAAGGTCATGAAACGCCACAGGACACTGGGCGGCGATGGGTGAGACCAGTTATAGTTGCCGCATGATCCTTGAAAAAGATACGTAATCTTCTGCACGTCTGTTAACGACACTGAACAGCCAGCGAGAAGTCTGAGCTTTGCGAAGTAAAAGCTTACATAGTCAAGTTTTTGGCTTCCAAGACTCCACTAACGTTTGCTTGCCATTCAATTCAGCGTCAATTCCCATATTAACTGGTGGGGAAATACGATTTCCGATGACCTCATAAGGAATTTATCTCCGCGCAGGAGGTCCCAACTTAAGGGTGTTTGGGTATTTAGTGCCGCTTGTGTAATGCCCAAGGCGTATCATCGTTCCATGTACTATTTTCTGGGCGCGTTTTTATTTCTTCAATCCAGAGGCGTGACGACCGCCGTGCTTTGCACAGCCATCCCCGGGTGCTGTGCCTAGGACAGGAGCACGTAGACAAGGAATCCGGGTATTTTATTTCGAAAGCGCTACTTGACGCGGTCAAACCCAACCAAGAATATATTGTGGCTGGCATGGCCTTGAGTGTGCCGTCCCAGAAAGACATCCGTCGGAACGGATTTAAACCTAGGAATTTCTCGTAAGAAGCGAGAACGGAACAGCGCGCCTGTCACCGCAGTCGATCACACCGTGTGTTTTAATGCCTCTCGCGTTGCGCATTGCATATCTTCATCAACTTCTAACCGTTTGCAATTAATACAGAACACGCCGCTATCGCATTGCCCTCTTAAGCCGCATTAAGCGGTCCCGAAATGGTATAGTGCGTCACCACTAAGGCCCCCAGTCAACAATTTCTCCGATCTTTCCAAAAGACGGACCTTTAAAACCCTGCCCTCGAACCAAAAGCGGAATGAAACGAGACGTGCCAGAGCACACACTTCGCATTTTAGTAACTAAGCTAAAACGGCTGCAAATTTTCGCTCGTGAGAAAATATGCAACGGATTCACTTGAGGCTGCAAGTAAGGTCTGTAGAAAACATTGCATGAGATACTAACGGTCAGCGCAAGACTCGGGGTGTTAATGGACGGTTTTCTGGCTCTGACCCACATGTTTCCAGGACCCAACAAAATAGCGGTAATAGCTTGACGCCGTGACAGGACCTTGTGAATGACTACGCACGGCGTTTCTTGTCCCTTTAGATGACCGTCATAGTTCCTTTTTCTGAGCGGTCAAAGCGGGGGCGTCCAGGTGTCCGCGCCGACTGCGCAGGATATGACGGCGTTGCGACTTGCGAGGGATATGGGTTCGGAGAAGAAGCCTATGTGTAGCTTCTTTAGAAATCACTAATTTTTTCGCCGCTTCGCAATATGTTAAGACACTGTTATGAACACATTAATTGTTGGCAATGATCTAACCTTTAGGTGGGTACCAAAATCTTGATTTTAAACTTTTTCCTGCCACCCCAAACCAATGAGCAGTGGCTTTTTTTTTTTTTTAACAATAAATAGCACAGAATTACAAGCGTCCGGAGGGAGAATCTGCGAATATTTCGATAGCTGTGGTACCATCTTACGATGTGCGGACAAAGTGCGCTAGTGAACAAATTTCCACATAAAAAATGCGTTTGTCCAGAATTTCTAAATATTGCGGAGGCGTTCGACGTTGATTGCGACCCGCATGACAGCATAAGCCAAAACTTATTGCTGAGGCATGACATCTCACTACGCGCGGAATACTGCGCTCAGCACGAAACTAGGCACTATAACAATTACAACCATGTGGGGCCTTAAAACGCGAGAATGAGAGGCAATATTAGGCACTCGGTCTATTTTACTTAGGCATGCACTGACATATCACAACGCATTCTTTTCGTCCGAAAAACCTATTAGAGAATGAGATCGCCTGTCTCTTTTCGCTAACAGAGGACGACACAGAAGCCCTCAGGACTGTCGTGTATCCGCTTGGATGAATAACCTGCCTATCGCTTCGAAGTTGTTTTTCTCGGCACAAAACATAATATAGGCAACGAATTTCAGCCGTCCATTCAAGTATTCCCGTTTAGCATATGCTCGCTAAGCAAAAGCTCTGTTTCCGGCTTTCGCTAGCGTAAACGGTGATTATGGCAACCTTTTGAGTGAAAAATCGCATACAGCTCTTGTAAAGCACTGCCAGAGAGTTACGAAGTCGCGCCGCTAGCTGCTATGTAGACTAACGAAGCACAACGAGAGGGTGACGGCATCTCTTGGAAAGTGAGCGAACTATTTGGCAGGCGGCTGGGTCGAAGTGGGTAGACAGAGGCCATGGGCCAGTTTCTTGCGGTTATCGCACCCATTTCTTAGCTATCATCCATTATTGAACGTGAAGCCAGAAGGAAGCATGTCTTTCAATCTTGGGCTCAATCGTAAAAAAAAAAAAAGAAAAAAAAAAAGAAAGAAAGAAAGAAAGAAAGAAAGAAAGAAAGAAAGAAAGAAAGAAAGAAAGTGAGGAGCATGCTTGATATGCGAACTCGTGAAGTCAGAACGTGTCAGGCACAGCGTGCAGAAAATGAGCCTGCAATCGACATCTCATATCTCATCATTCGACAGTCTACGAGAAGACTCCAAGAGAAGGGTTTGGCTATACGTGGGTAAACCAGCAAAAGAAACGGATGCAACGGTGGGTAAATTAACAGCTGTCCGCTTGAATGTGTGAGTGCTCCTTTAGCCTCTCTTTCTACACATTCTACACCGCCCTAACACTAAATTATTTAAATTATGTTTGAGCGCATTTTGCTTTGTTTTATGAAGCTTCATAGCCTGTAACGGCCAGCTGTTCGGAGAAAACGGATTGCAGCCATAACAGCATATGCGACAAAGGGTACCCTGTGACGAATCTGAAAATCGTAGCCGAATCTTTACGGTGTGAGTGCCGTGACTAGTACTCGTAAAAGCTGGACGACATGATTACAATCGGTTGCCCCGTCTTTAATGACATGCGGCTCTTACCAAGGGATAGAGAAATGGAGAGTCAATGGTGTTGTTTGTCTAAAATAAAATCGAGAGCAACGGGTTAGTTGATCATATAGGATTTCGTCTCAATCCGAACAGGAGACTAGTTTTTCAGTTTCGAGTGGTAAGCTTTGCGTGACTTCAGTAAGACTGTAGCTCCGGATATGTCCGTGAGATGTGTCTTCCCGAGGCCCACAACTATCAAAATCATTCGTGGTATAAAGGCATAAACGGTTCATTTGTACTCGCTATTCCTAAACTTGCAGATTCCGACGGCGGGCTCTTCGGTACTGCGGTTGCACACATGCCAGGCATTGTTGTGTCTTCGAACTTGTTTTCAGCTCTCAGTGCAAAATGTGCAAGATTTTTTTACTGCGACATCTTTGTGCTGCAACAGACCTGAAGAGTTTGTCAAGAAATTCATGCCACAGCAGCCATACCGAAATGGTGAAGTACATAGGCGCTCACGCGCTTACCTTACAGTTATAGAACTGCCGCCTGATAGCAGCAGGAGCGACTACAGACGATAACGGATGGCGTTTGTCCACCCGTGTCTAATTTATTTAATTCCGATATTTATAAGTGATGAATTGGTAGTTCCATAATGCATTTTAAAGCGATTGCGTTCAAGGCCCCGTTCTCCAGCGTCAGCGTTGTGAACATTACTCCGGCAAATGGTATATACATAGCTGGCAGGCGACATGGTCGGGTATAGTGGCTGGTCGGCGGGTAGTGTAAAGTCACGAAACTGCATGGCATGATCGGCTTTGACATGACTTTCCCGAGAGCTGTACTGGTGGGCGGAGCTTCTGGGCTTCCCGAAAAACAAAAACAAAAAAAAAAAAACAAAAAAAAAAAAAAACAGAACGCTGGACTCGTGTCGGCAAGTAGTCTGGGACTGGGACTATCCGGGACTGTCCGGGACTGAAAATCCAACGTATACCCCGTGGCTCCTTCAAGTGCACTGGTAATCGCCTGCGGCTCCTCTGTGCTTGAAGATGGCGTCATACGAGCTGTGCTCGATCTGCTTTCCATGTCACTGCTCGCAACAACTTAAAATCAAAACAAAAAAGAAAATAATTTGGAGCAGCCTTAATGCTCCTTAAGCTTGGAATCACATAGCATACCGGTTTCCATCTGCATTTTCCATCACTTCTTTAGTTTTTCACTTTTTTGTTAAATTACTTTTCAAGTCCTTTTCCTATTCTCGAAGGTACTTTTGTTCCTTCAGATGAACCTTGCAATCCTGTTAAATTAAGAGTTCTGCCATGTCACCTATACCAACGGCCACTTGCCACACTACCTGTCAATTAGGCTGTCGAAGCGCCGGATTGATCTGTAGGTTTATAACATCACTGGGTCATGTTACATGACCGAGTGATTATTGGACGGCGACCATATGCCATCTGTTTATGATCTGTGAATGTTTTGAGGGCGTAAATTATCAGCTTTACAGCTGCTTACTAACATCATTTGCTGCCAGCACCAAACGTGATTGGTATTAGTCTCACCTCTAATTCGGAATTATTCTGCATAGTATTTCATCTGTGAATATTCTCTGCATTTCCAAGTTCATATTATATACGAGCCTGCATTAAAATGGCACAACGGCAGCGATTTGACAGTGCACTTCAAAAGGTTACTTCATGTTGCCATGACTGGCAGAAGGTCGGAATGTTGAAAAAACAAAAAAGCTGTTTTTATGAGAATAACATAATAAGAAACCTCTGCCTTTTTACTACTGTATAAAAATGCCTTCCTCTCGGAAGTAACCTGCTCAGTAGTCAGTGATGTGGATCCGAATGATTTTAACTGGAGTACTCATATTAACCGCCATTTTTCCAAACACTAATAGAAAACCTTTTTCTTAGGCATGAGCTCAAGTTTTCAACTCCTTCAGTCCGTCGTTTGGATCATAAATTAGTTGTATTACCTATTATGTAATATGTATTACGCTACGCTGTCATGATTTGGACTATTTAAAAAAAAAGTAATATCACTAAGTTAGAAAAAGTAGAGAAGGGCTGCACCTTTTATTTACAAACCATTTAGGAGAACTTTGTTTACACGTTTATTAATGAGAGTCATTTTATGTTTCTTAGCGCTACGCAATAGTTGTACGTACACAATTAATTGTTTATATTATTTCATTAATGGCCGTTATAAAATTTACATAGCCAAACTCATATATTTCTCTCTCGGATACGATAACTCGGCAAATGCGTAATCTACTATAACCGTGTTTTCTTCATCTAACAACCCTTTCAAGTACCTATCCTTCCTCTGCCCGTTAGTCGATTGAAATGAGCTAAAAGCAACGTCACTTATGCACCAAAAAAAACTGCGTTCGTGTCAGGTTTAGAGCAAAATGATTTGTAGTTGTTACGCCTAACGGACATTTTGTGTATTTATTATACTTTAAGTTGTATTAACCAGTGTTCAGTGCATGCTCTGTACATGCCACTATATTATAGTCACGCTTGTATCACCCTGCTGAAATCGCAGTTTAGTGATTGTAGTATTTGCAAATAATTAAATCACTGCTTAACACATACGCGCGCATGTAAGCCAACCATATCATGACGGAGCTACCAAGATAGACACACAATTCCTCTGGTGAACGCCATTTCTTTTTAGAGCTGTCTAGTAGCTCCAAAATAATGATTCCCAATTTGTAACGCGCTTACAATTATTGTGATTTCATCTCACTATCTGGAACGCGGTTATGATAGTAAAGGAAAGCTTAGCTATTTCTCGGGTCAACTCTCTTCTAACGCAGCCTAGCAAAGGAAAGTGCTTTAACCACAGTTGATAATACCGCGTTTTGTTTCGAGCTTCGAATTGGCGTCCGGCTATTCTTAAAGCTATTCTACGCTACTTGCGCCATCATCATGGAGAGCACATGCGTTAAGCTTGTGTCATGACGTTTCTCTCGAAAGCTCGGAAGGTACAGGTGTGGCCAAAAAAATACGAAGCACGCTTCAGGTGTTTAGTTTTCTCCTGCGTTCCGTTGGGAAGGTACGATGGTTACCAATGTCCATACGCAAGCGCACTAACGCCACATGCTAACGCATGTATAAGGTATCTCGCAATATTCGCTAAGTTACAAGGGGCGAAAGGTTTTATCGCCAAGGCGGGTTCCTTATTATTATAATTCAGCATATTCTCATCTATTGCACGCTGCTTAAGATATCATTGTTCATTGTGCACAGCTACAGTATGCCGTGTAAGAATAGGGAAACTACACCGGCGTGCAAGGAAGCGTCCACCATAACGCAGACATACGGCTAAAAAAGGAACGCTATACGTACATTTCTAGCAGAACCTTCGTAGCTAAAAGAAATTAACATCCTCCTTGGTACAGAGTTCGAACCCGCAGCCAGCCCCTATGCGACGCAGTCGCTCTAGCAACTAGGCCAGCAGTCACGAAATCGGCGCGTATCTTCGTTGAGTCAGCGCGAAGGAAGCGCGCGCGTGGCGTGGGGTTCTAGAAGACTAGAGAAATGTCTCCTTTACAACGCGAGGAGAGCGTGTAACCTTACGTGCATCGGCGTCACCCCCTCCCTTGGCGGCGACGATGACTCACCCAGCCGGAGAAGCAACTGGATGCCTCCAAAAGGTTTGGCTGAAGCTGACCAATGACGAAGCGCATCTTGACGGGAAGAGGACGCTTGAACAGTGGAAGTTGTGTGTATGTGCGCGCCTGCCTTGGAGCGCTGTGACGGACGCCGCGCGTCCTGAGGTCACGCGTCGGCAAGCTAGCCTGTGTTATAGCCAGTGTTGCAGCGAGTGTTGCAGTGAACTAAGTGTTACTGTTCGGCTCCCAGGGTCAACCCGCTGTTCTGCAAGCCCCCTAATCTGCGAGGGAGCTGCGCACGTCTACAGGGCGGCCACATCGTGACTCTCCAGACGTCGGTCTGCGACAGCGCCCGTTGCACAATTTGTTGTTTATTTGTTCTGATCCTCTCGTGCACTTTTTATTGTTCTGAAACCTCTGTGTTTGTTATTAGAGCCTCTTTAGTCGCAGGGCTGCGATATTTTCTAAATATCGCAGCACTGACTCACCATCTACCCTAATGCTTAAACATAACATACAGTCCCTTGAATCTCGGCGTAGAATACACAGGCTAAAATTCCTCTTTCTACTAAAAAATAATAAATTATCAATGGCTCCTGATTTGTATCTTAAACCGGCATCGTCTAGGGCAACAAGAAATACGCACACCGAATCACTAACACCTTACTTTGCCAGAACTAGCATTTTCAAATTTTCTTTTTTCCCGCGCACCATAACCGAATGGAATAACCTGCCATTATCATCCCTTCAGGACTTTGATTCCTTAGAAAAGGCCGTGCATTGATTTGCTGTCTTGCCAGCAAATTTTATGTTCATGTTTTTGCACTTTATGCTTTTCTGTTTTCTTTTGGAATTGTTGCCCCTCCTGCCAGGACCCTTCACTGGAGCTGCAGTATGATCAAATAAATAAATAAATAAATAAATAAATAAATAAATAAATAAATAAATAAATAAATAAATAAATAAATAAATAAATAAATAAATAAATAAATAAATAAATAAATAAATAAATAAATAAATAAATGCTTTGCATTGCCTTTCTGCGAACCTCTTATCTGGGCATTCTTATTAATGTGAATTCTTCTGTATCATCGGTTGCTGTGTATATAGTTTGTTTTATTTTTAGCTCTGACTCTGACCTTTTCTCTGGCCTGAACAGGCGAAAGCTGGGCACCATACGGCCACCCTCTTCTCTCATTAAAGGTAGCTGACCTCCGTCTGAGCGAGCCATGCAAGTCAAGGGCATCTTCTCTGAGACCGGGACGGCTACCCCTTTCACTCTAAGGGTGTTGCGAACCAACAGTGACGCATCGTTAATAAATTATAATTATTAACGGGTGACACCAGCCAAAACGACGATCACGTGGTAAGATGAGAACAAGTTATCAATAACTCGAAGCGGCAATGGTGTTCGTTCAATCATTTAGATGAATCCGTCAGGTGAAGTAGAATTTTCTTCACAAAGTTGCTGAATGGGAGAATGGGAAGAGGGAGATGGATGTAAGGTTTCCTTTGTTGCAGTGTAGCAGAGCTTGGGTGGATGCTAGCGAGTAATCACTCCTTTATTGCAAATCTACGGCTCCTTCGGAGATTCCCCTAATATTTGCATGCGCGCTCAGCATTGAGCTGCATATGCGGAGTGAATTTTAACCGTTTGCACACTTGTATTTTAACAACTATAGACATAACTATGGGTGATCTGTGCAGTTAGGTTCTACAGCAAAGCGGACCTTATGTACGGACAGAGCTGGGTGATTGGTTGAATATTTTGCTGGAATTAACTAATATATTTAATTATATATTTAATGAGCCACATTATACTGAGAAATTGGCGGCCGTCTACATCAAAGGAGCGCCCTGGGTTTAAGTTTTCGTAATCGGCAGCGTGGTCCGAAATATCGAACGTCAAAAATACGCATTTGGCAACTTGCGTTGTCTGTTCGACCTTGCCCTTTGCGAAAGTGGCGAACGAGTATCGCAGTTTTCACGCATCAAATACAGACGTCGCTTTTGTATTTGGTGCTGTCGAAGAAGTTAACTTTAGTTTTGCCACATTGTCGCGGTTAACGACGTAATTGTATAATTATGCACAATGCAAGAAACCAAACTCAACGAGCTTTGAAATGCGCACTTCTGGAATTCAGTATTTCAGAGCACATTGCCTATTCAGAAAATTTAAAAACGGGGCTCCCCTTTGATGTTATTGGCCTTCAATTTCGCAATATAACATCACCCCCCCCCTCCTTCCCCCAAATTGATAATCAAAACGTTTACTAGCTATTTCAGAGGGAGAGAGAGACCCTTTAATGAAGATCAGAGATTTTAGCCAGCGTTTAAATTTCGCTGACATGCTACTCTGTATAGGAAGGGGAATTGGAGAGGAAAAGATTGAAAAAGCATCGTGATTGGATTAAAAGAAATTAAAGGGGAGATAAAATGCGGCCATTAAATGCGTTCTAAGGTGTATCGTGGAGCGATGATATAAAATGAAATGATGAAATGCATAGTCCGATAAATGTGCTCATAGAGTTCACAGCGTGAAAAATGCCTGAGGGTAACAATTAAGGTGAACTTAAAGTTTGTCTATCAGTCCAATTTCTTTTAAATACGTAAAAAAAAAAGGTCATTGCGAATCTGTGTTGCCTAGGACAGGCCAGGGGACCTAAAACAATGTCCATTGTTAAAAGCACTGGGGAGAGCTTTTCCATGTCATGTTCGTAGCACGCACGCTCGTCAGCGTACGCAGGACACTCAAGCAGGATATGTGTCACAGTTTCAACCTCACCACAGTTGTCACAAAGCGAACTGTTCATTTGACCAAAACGGTATTGCAAGCTATTTGTATATGCACAGTCCAGGTGAAGTCGGTGGTGAAGAGTTTCTAGTTGGCGAGGAAATTTCGGACGGTGTCTTGACCTTAGATGTGGGTCCATCGAGTAAAGAAATTGATAGTGACTTGTTGGCAAGCTCCAATGTCGATACTTTGCTTCGGTAGCACATTTTTTAGCCAGTTTGGATGCATCAGATTTCGTGAAGTATAGGTCCGAATGTATCGTTGATGTTGGTGGCCTTTACGAGCCGCTTCATCAGCTTTTTCATTGGCTTTAATGCCACAGTGAGCTGGTATCCACTGAAATCTTATGCAGTGGCCTGCAGCAGTAGCCAAATGATGCATGTACCAGATGTCAAGGGAAACAGGCTGACTATTGGTTTTCTTCAGTAGGCTATACATGATTTGCAGAGGTGCTCTGGAATCCGTGAAGATAACCCATCGGCCGGAAGTCTGGCGCAGGAGACAGGAAACAGCTTCTTTGATGTCGTGGAGCTCAGCTGTCGCAGATGATGTCTTCCGCTGCAGCCGGTAAGACAGGACGTGGTTTGTTGAGGGCACATAAAGGCGCCACTGGAAGAAGTGTCTTGAATAGTTGAGCCATCGATGAATATGTGGGTGTACTGTGTGTATTCCTTGGCTAAGAAGGCGAGAGCGGCTTGCAGAAGTGCTGCCTGTGGCATGCGACTCTTCGCATCCACGCCAGGAACATACATATTCACCTTTAAAGACGATAATGTCCATGGGGCGCGGTAGCAGGATGTCTCCCGCAAGATGTGATTGCCGTCCAAGAAACTATGCGCACCCGTCTGCGACATGTCTTTCAAGGGAAGAAACACTTCTTAAACCGTGTCCACATAACTCAATATAACTCTGGCTTTGGTCAAGCTGTAGTTTCTACCCCTCCCTACTATTAATAGTTATTTCATCAATCTCCATCACGTATATGATTTCCGCTTTGCAGTAAAACCTACCTGCACGCAGGCGTCTCTCGTACTTTTTAAAATACAAGCTTGGAAATTGCTAAACAAACAACCCGGTGTATCCATTCTAGCATACGGAAATAGAAGTTGATAAAGCTATTAATTTATTTTTTATTTTGCGTTAGATAAGCTCCCTATGCCATGCACACGTCTTAAAGTTGATTCAGTGAAGGTTTCGCTAATGGATAAATGGCTTCAAGTCGCCATCCAGTGCAGCAGGTTTAGGCAGTATAAAAAAAAAAAAAAGCTTGCTCTTCTCTGTGTTGCGGGCAGGAAATGCTTTGCAAGAACTGATGTGAAGGAATGGTTGCCTAGGGGGAGAAGGCCGAAAGGGGTCCCTTTGGGCCGCTTATTACTCTTATCTTGCACTGTACCCTTTCTTTCAGCTCCGTCTTTTTTCTTCACTTATTTGCATGTGCTAACGGCCTCCCTCCTTCATGCCTTTATTCCACGCCTCTTGCCCCCTGCACTGTTGCAGTTATCGGGCCCCGCGCGAGTTGAAAAGGCGCAGGAGCAAGAAAACGAGAGCGCAATAAAAGATGCACTCGTTGTCCTTGTCTTAAGCCTCCGGGGTTCGTTGCGTCAAGCGTCCCACAACGTTAGAAAGGAAACCCGGGCCCGCTATCTGCTCTCCCGAGTGCAGCTCCATGTCTAGCGCAAAGGCTTGCTTGAGTGGACGTGATTGTTTCCACGTTCGCTTGAGCGTCCTTGCTATCCGTTAGTTGCCGGTTTGGGAAGATACTGGCGTAACTGGCATATATTTCGTTTGTTTCAGATATGCCAGTGCGTTCAAGTTTGCGTCCCGCCTTTTTGCTATATATGTGTGGTGAAAGCCGCTTGGGTGACTGGTGGTGGTGACAAACGTTTAATGATTTAAAGTGGTGGAGGTATGCATGAGCCGGATCTTTGAAGATCCAGCCCTTACAGATACTAGGTGGGGTCCCTAGTACGGTACCCCAGTGGCGTCGGCCGCGGCCCGCGGGCGCGCTCGACCAAGGCCTTTTGGGCCTGCAGGTCATAGAAGCTGAGCAGGGTCGCCTCCCAGTCCTCCCGAGTAGGGTTGGGGGGAGGAAGAATAGCTGGGTTGGTTGGGCAAGCCCACAACATGTGGTAGTTGTCCGAAGATTCCTCCTCACAGTGCGAACAACTGCCTGTGAAGGAAGGATTAAAATGTTTTAGTGCTGCCGGGCACAGCAGAGTGTTGGTATACAGACGGAGTAGAAGCCGCTCCTCCGTCTTAGATAGACCTTTACTCGAGCGAGGGTAAAGGATATGGCAAGATTGATAATTAGGAACAATGTCTTTAAAAGAATACGCGGGTTCGAAATCGAGATCCCGATCTAGGGGGTCGAGATGGGAAGCCCGGAAAGAAAGCACGCGGGCAGCGGCGTCGACTGCCTCATTCCCCTCGAGACCCATATGAGCAGGAGCCCCTACTATTTTCCGGTAAGAGGGGTCCCCGGTATAGGTGCAATTTTGAAGTAGTCGGTAGGCTAAGTATGGCGCCCAGCCTTGCTCGACGTTCCGACAGGCCCCTCGCGAGTTGGAAATAATTGTTTTGGAATCAGTGTGGGTAGCTGCCAGTGCAATGGCGACCTCCTCCGCGTGAGTTATGTCACGGGCGCGAAATGTAAGCCCGGTAACAGTTTTGGACTGGTGGACCACTGCGGCCGTGTATCATCCCCCATGATGGGGGCCAGAGGCGTCCACGTAATAAATGCCGGGTTTGGCCCCGTAATGGCGGCCCAGGGCTTCCGCCCGCGCCAGGCGCCGGCCATTGTTATCCTCACGTGTCATGTTTTTAGGAAGAGGGCATACGTGGAGGGCGCATCTCCACTCGAAAGGGAGACGTACACGATCTTCCATAAGGATGGTATATTGGATGTGTAGCCGGTCAAGGAGGCGGCAACCCGACAGTGTCTTCGAAAGACGTGTGTATTGGCTGGTTAAGTGAGCCTCTCGGATCTCCCGGAGCGTATTCACCATGCCTAGGCCCAGTAGACGCTGGTTGGAGGTGTTCACGGGGAGATCGAGGGCTCTCTTAAAAATTTTGCACAGGATGACTTCGAGTGCATCCTCGTCTTGTTTCCGAAGGTGGAGGTAAGGAGTCGGATACAGGATTCGACTGGTCACGAATGCATGCGCCTGCCGCAAGGCGTCTTTGCACCCCAACCCCCCACGTTTGTTAGAAACCCGGCGGACCATGCGGCCCACCTGGTCCCCCACCTTACGGAGTTTTGCCAAGGTAGTGTCCGACCATCTATGTTGATGAATGAAGAGCCCCTGTACCCGGACTTCTGTGCGTTCAGGAATTGGTCCTGTCTCCAAAGAGAGCTCAGTTTTGGCCGTACACTTTGGTGAGGGGCGTATGTGTAAAAATTCAGATTTTTGATGGGAGCACTGAAGGCCGCAGCGGCGAGCATAATGCTCCACTATGGTTGCCGCTTGCTGCAGGTTGGCCTCAGTATCTCCAAGGGAACCTTGCGTGGCCCACAGGGCGATGTCATCGGCATATAGCGCATGCTACACACCAGCGACAGCACTCAACTGGGCCGGCAGGTTCATCATAGCCAGACTGAATAACAGAGGAGACAGCACTGCACCCTGTGGTGTTCCTCTGGTTCCAAGTTGGAATGGGCCATGTTGGGGTCCTGAATTTTAATGTAGGATTGGCGATCGGTTAAAAATTGCTGAATGTATCTGAACGCGTTGCGTCCGCAGCCAGTTTGTGAAAGATGAGCGAGTATTACCTCATGAGTAACGTTGTCGAAGGCCCCTTTCAAGTCTAAGGCGAGTATGACCCTGTCGTTGTGGGGGCATTCTACCGGGTCAAGAACGTCCCGATTAAGTTGTAGCAAAATATCTTGTGCGGACCTGTACGGACGAAATCCGATCATAAAGTCTGAGAAGATGTGTTGATTTTCCATGAACTTGGACAACCTGCCACGTACCATCGTCTCCATTAGTTTGCCCGCACACGAGGTTAGAGAAAAGGGGCGAAGGTTGTCCGTGTTGATGGCCTTGGCAGCTTTTGGAATGAAAGTTACCAGAGCAGTCTTCCAATCGATGGGGAGTGGCGTGTCCCCAAGCCAAATTGAATTGATGTAATCCAATAAGGACTGGCAGGCCGGGTTGGGTAAGTTAGCTAGTAATTTGACAGTAATTTTGTCCCGACCCGGGGCTCCAGTAGTCCCTGTACCCTTCCCCTTCGCGCTGTAGACATCAGTCTAACCACACTGCATGATATACTATACCTGTCATGGCATTACAGGAACTGCGGGCAGATTTCAATTTCAGTGTTCAAATGTAATTTCGTACCTTTCCTGAATATATTGAATGACTCTGGCGTCAATCATTGACTGTAGGAAGTACGCACCTACATCACAGAGTTGGCCATTTTGTGGTGCATGAAGCACGGCGAAAGACTGCAGGCATACCTAATCGCCTTATTGTTACATGTTCCGGCTTGCACTGCTGAAGCTGTGCTCTCCACCACAAAATAGCGCCCATGACGTCACTTGAATATATACCTCTTATAGATCTTGTTGTGCACGTTATGTTTGCAACTACCTCAGATTTCCCCGTAACGACAGCAAAAAATTCTCATTCTGAATACAGATAGGTTTAAATCGAAATCGTTGATACTTCGCAAACGAACTCATTTAAAAGATTATTGCCCACAATATCATGCGGGATCCATTTGCGCTGCCAGCAAGGCGTATTTCAGGTTTTGAAGGTCGTTTTTTCTTTTTTTTGTTTTCGCTGCATATTCTCTTTCTTACTCCCCTACTCCCCCCCCCCTACATTGTGGCCGACTTGCGTTTTGGCCTCTTAAACGGTCGAAAAGAAGGAAAATAGGTCATGTTAGAACGCAAAGCGTCTTGAACCCAAGGGATATAAATGCGGCTATTTTGAGACGTCTAAATGATGTTGCTACAGGGCATACGCGATAAGATTGTGTGTATCCTTAACAAGGAGGCAACGCAGTAAAGCCTGCCCCCCCCAGTACGCATAATAAGCATCCACACTCGGCAGTTTCCATGTAAGTTTTGCATCTCTGATACGACTTTTTCTCTCAACGTGAAAGAAAATTCACCACCATTCGCTCCTACAAACTTGCTGTCATGAGTTACGTGTCGTGCTTGATTAGTGAGCGGCACAAAAACTAAAGAACACAGCTGCGGGTGTGAGCCACATTGCAATCGCAGAACATATTCCAGGGCACCATGCGTTGCGTTCCCTATATATAGG
The DNA here is from genome assembly GCF_055883805.1 of Amblyomma maculatum. Taxonomy (NCBI): domain Eukaryota; kingdom Metazoa; phylum Arthropoda; class Arachnida; order Ixodida; family Ixodidae; genus Amblyomma; species Amblyomma maculatum. The sequence goes on along the minus strand of NC_139344.1, from coordinate 1,955,419 downwards.
CGCGCTGCACCAACCGTTAATGGCCGAATTGGACGCAGTCGGTCACCTGCATTTCTCATAATAGGAGGGATATGACGGGGTATCGCCACATCATAGCAAGTAACTACTAGTTCCTGTTACAGACACTACTTCAAAAACGGCTCCAAAAACAACAGCGAAAAGAGGCTCGCAAACCATTTTCGGCTTCCCGGTTCTCCAGCCACTTGGTGTGAGTCTTCTTCGTCAGCTATACTGTAGTGGCCCTCGTCCTCTTGTGAACATGCCCGACTAAAAATCGCGAAAACGTTTAGAATGTACCGCTACAGTGAAATTACGTTTTGTAGGTTGATAAATGAAGCAGCTTTTCCGTAACTCCTCTCGTAAAAAATTTTGCCATTTCATATTTGCTTCCTGCCCCCGAATAGCTAACAACACGTCCTTAAAACACATCCTGAGGGAAACTTTTCTGAACTCATTCATATCGCACAGGCGATTCGTGAGCGACTCATGGGTCCTCATCTCGTGGCGTGGCACGAACGTATACAGGGTTACGCACGAACTTAAATGCAAACGCAGTGAAACCTCGCATGCCGAAAGCGGTAAAATAACGCAATTACGTATATGTAAGAAATGAATAATTGTTTTCTTTTGGAGGCTCCCACAGAACCCCATAAATTTTCTATCTCTATTTTAAGACGCAGACATTGCCTACAAAAGGATACAACGAACCTCAATTAGCTCTACTAGCCGTTTCGCGCTGAGGATGCCAATTTGTAGCAATTCTCAATAAGAGCTATGGAAATGAAGTTTGCTAGCTGTTTTTAACAAATGTTGCGTTATAGCTCGAAAGGAACCAAAAGTGAACGCAGGATTTTTATCATTTTTTTTTTTTTTCACTTTTATACTTCTACGTACATTTTCTTTAAACGTCCCGAAAGCAGAGTCCTGAAATTTTGTCCGGTAGAAGAGCCGGCTATGTTGCAAAAACAAGACTACAGTTATCCACTTTAAAGAAAAATGTATTAGTTTTTCATGTCCGGACCTACAAAATTTTCTTAGATAAATGTTATTAATTTAGCCACACATTTAAACAATCTCATTTAGGCTATTGATTCTTGGGCTCACGTGAAATATATTAACTGAAATTCGTGGAAAACCATGTTTGCTTACGCTTTATAGTTCCTGCGAAAAAGGCGCATAAGCCTCCAAAAAGCGCTGCTTTGAGCAAAGCGTGCATAAAGCCTCTTAAAATGTGCACCTTCCCCGCTCGACATGACCACGAAAAAGGTGGAAAATGCGTTTTTCAATTTTACGGATTCCATAGTGTACCATATTTTCAGAAAGCCAGCGAGCCGCTTTATCAGGTGGTTGCAAAATAACACAATATTTATATTTATTTATTTTTTACAAAAAGAAAGTCTTACCCCGGACCTCAACTACCAAGGGCACGCACAGGACAAACTTAAAAGCATTTTTTTTTTTTTTTGCTGCGCATCGAAAGGCAACTTATGTCGTTATGTTCACAACATTATCTTACTATAGTCCACAGTTGCCTCACAATTAAAGGCAATGTCCAAGGAGGGGGTGCGACATTCGCATGTCTAGGGTGCGACATTCGCAATCTTTCAACAATTAATCACCCTGAAGAGCATTGGTATAGGTAGAAGCTTCCATCGTGATCTGGGCAATCTACTTCGCCCAAGAAAATTCTGCCTTGCGACATCACTTTCCTGGGAAACGAGCGTCCCCGATTCTTCCTTGACCTCCCGCACTTCCCCTATCACGCACCCTTGCCAGCTCAGCCACAGCCCAGAAAGCCAACCGCGCGCCTAAACGCAAGGTCTCGATACACTCCACTGAGAGACGCACTCGGTCGAAAGACGACGAGTCTTCAACACACGCAAAGTTTGACTCTACAGAAGGCACAAGAGGCCTGCAAGCGGAGCACCGTGAAGCACTTCCACGTGCCTGGGGAACGACTGTTATGCGTGAACGCCATGAAGTTTACACTGAAGCACTGACCTGTTGTGCTTATGTACAGAAACAAAGCAAGCAACGCTTCGTTTACCTTCCCGATAAGCGATAACTCTGTTAGCTCTGAAACACAAGTGCTCCGTGCCGTTCTCTTGAACACCCATCGGCCCTCACACGACTCGCATTCTGTCGCACTATGCGTAGCGGCTGAACGAAAGCAAAGGTGCTTAAGACCTGGTTATTTTAGGCAGCAAGAAAGAAGTGCCCGCCAATAGGGAGACCAGAATGAATGGAGACTGAAATGTGGGAGTAGAGCAGAGGAAAGCCCGCGCGCTGCCCTTTGCTCGGCCTATAGATTAGCATAGTGCATTAAATGAGAGGGGTGCATTTCACTGTGCTTCACTTGAGGTGCATTTTCCATTTGCATCTAACTTGCCCACCTGCTAAGAGGACGTACATGCAGTGCACGCTACACGTGACTGTGTTTGCGATGTATGCCTGTAAATAACACGGGTGCTCCTTTGTTATCGAAGGGATCATTGTTATCCCTGTGATGTGGGCTCCCGTGCACACTGGGCTGGTCGGCCGGCTGCGTAGTGCTCAATCGCACAGATGCGATGGGAAAGTCGGAGATAACAGACCCTGGTGCTACATAAGAGTCGCAACGTGCTCGAGATCGGGTAAGGAATTGTCGAGCTAGCACAGACCCTGCACTTGTGCACCTCAGAATGCGGAGAGACCCGGTAATATGTGCAGCCGAATCCAAGGCAAACAGATTCAGTGTCGAAACATTTCATTGTGCGACGCACGAGAAGAAGGAAGGAGGCATCGGCGGAAAACTAAACCTCAGGTAGCCACAAAGGCTTTTTAACAAGAAATTCCGTGACTTGTTTCATGGTGCAGTTCCATAGTGCCTGATCCTCGAGCCTTCCAAGACGGCCTCACTCGGATTGCCACTCTCTATGCTTCAAGATGTATTTCAGGCGGGCACCCTCACTATACATTTCAGTTGTGCACCAAGTGACATTTAAATTTCGCACTGCATTACCGCAAGCGCCGGCGTACGTTCTTTTTTCTTCCTTTTGCCATGTTTAATCATCGGCAGCTGCTGCCCGTGGCGTTGGGGCTGACAGCAGGAAAGATATTGCTCTCAGGTCTTTTTACGAAAGCCACGCCTGCCCAATGGCAAAGAGAAGGAAAGGATAAAGAGAACTTGTAAAATACGGCTCCTGAGGGGTTCGCTCATACGGTACGTGTGTTATGTGCAACTGAGAATGAAATTTACGGGATGTGGCCGTGCGGCAAAAATTTTATTTCGGTGCTGTCGCGCAAGAAAATAGGCTAAAATACTTGCATCTGAGTTGCGTTCCTTGTCCGCGGTTATCAGTGCCAGATAAGGCTCATACGAGCCAGCGTTTCAATAAATTTAGTTCCACGCGCACGCGTCCCGTAACATTTGGATATAGTCAAATATACCAGTGGTTATCTCTCCTATAGCCCATTAATTTCATTCATCCATTCTATTACGACGCAATTCAGGTGCGTATCCCATTCGAGGTGAGGCAGATGGGGGGGATTTCTTTTCATGACCTGCCCCGCGTGCTGGTGCAGTGGTTGGGGCGCTCAACTACTGTGCCCAGGGGTGCGGGATCGAATCCCGGACTCGGCGGCCGCTTTTCCCTGGTGGCGAAAATCTAGGCGCCCGTGTGCTGTTCGATGTCAGGGCACGGCAAAGAACCCCAGGTGATCGAAATTTCTGGAGCCATCCACTACGGCGTTTCCTTATAGCCCGAGTCGCTTTGGGACGCTAAATCCCATAAACTAAGTCAAACCTTTCATGACCTCTTCTCCCTCTCAGACGCAGAAAGGCAGCGGTTGTAGTTCTCAACAAGCTAAGAGCGAAAGGAGACGCCATTTGTTAACCTCAACCAGTATGTAATCAGCCGTTTCCCAATGCAACAGACATTACTAGTCATCACTCGCAATTGGGGGTTTTACAGGTGGGAAGGAAGTGGCAAGTGCTCAGGTAGGTGGGCGACGCTGGAGAGGGAGCGCGATTGCGTTTGGCACCGAAGAAGCCGCCCTCCTACCCTGCCCGTGGATCCCGAGTCAGGTACATTCGTATGGCGTGGTTAAAGCGGGGGCCTTATATCCATGTCGGATGTTCTTGCGTGAGATGAAGACACAGACTAGGAGATTAGTGATAAGCGAGTAGCAAAGTAGGTGTACGTGAACGAGGATCCGCAGACGGGAACCGATGAACAGGAACTATTCGCACTGTCGCGTCATATCCTTAAAAACTGAGCTTAAGTATATCTCCCAATATTTTTTTTCATGCGTTCAGTATGTAACCGAAGCGATCAAAGTTTCAAGCTTGTCCGATTTTCGGTACTGTTGCTACAGGCGTTTAAAACTATCTGTTGTTGACGACGCGTACACGTGGTGGTTGGTCGCAGATGTCAGGCAACTCAGAATGCAGGGTAAGAAAATTAGGGGATCGTTATGACAGTGGAGGAAACCGAGGGAAACCAAAACAGCAAAGGGTATATTTTTTTAATTTGGTGATGTTGATGGACGGAAATTATTAGCCTAACCATTTTACGGATAAAAGTTAATTTGTTCGGAAACAGAAGATCAATTATGGAGGCGTAAAGGTGTCCTTATGGTGGAATACGGTATAGCTTTAGGAGCGAAGACAGCTGCTTCAATCAATGCAGTCCGACGTCACTATTGTCATGTTTTTTACTGTTTATTTTTACTTCTTTAGGAATTATAGGACGTCTCGGACCCAACCTACGGCCACCGCTCTCAGCACCTAGAAACTTGGTCATGTCACGTGGTCTCATCCCGTCACACACATCGCCGACCAATCAGTGCTCAGTAAGCAAGTCATGCGAACTGGTTACCTAATCGCTGAGCGTTGAATGGTTGATATGTTGATGACGTCACAAGGTCACCTAACCGCTCTTAACCAATCAGGAATTTTTGTTTCGGAGAACGAGCTCGTGTGACAACTATAGTCGTACAGAATAAAATTATCCGAATGTCGCAAGCGGTATGTGAATTCATGACCTCAGTATGTCACCTGTGGTGCTCTACCAGCCGAGTCGCGGCTGTCGAATCCTCTTTTTCGCTGGTATTTTCAAATTCAAATGTTATTCTGCAAACAAAAGTTTATGATGCGTATAGAAGACTGGGCAGCCGCAGCCGGACCTAAGTATATATAAGCGCCATACGCGACGTACGGCGATCATGTGTTTGATTCGCAAGAAAGCATTTGGCTTGGAGGTGTGCGCGGGCCGAAATTTGGAGCGATAGCCCTGCCCGGTCTTGACGCTACAGACACGAGCCCGGCCCGGCTCGACTCTGCCCGACACTCAGATTTAAGGCCCGGACCCGGCCTGGCCCCTTATTCTATATTTGCAGTTGAAGCAATGATACAGAAGGAAATAGTTTCAGGATAATAATTTTATTCAGGATCTTGAAATGTTTTCTCACGTTCGAAATGACAAATTTGCTGAATGTATAGAGAGACGGCACATACATAGAATTAACTATTGTGCAAAAACAAGTTACGCATTGAATTCAAGCATTTACGATGCTCCTGGACCTCTCTGCTCGGTCACTGACTGCTACCAGATACGTTCTCGGCGAGAAGGCGGAGAAGAAGGGCGGGTCGACGCCGGGAAAGAACGCAGAAGCTCCCATGTTGTGAGGACGCTGGAAAATGCTGTGCATTCTGCTTATCGCACTATGGCCGTATTCACGCTTTCGCAAAAGTTACATGTGTTCGTGATCGGAGTGTCTGGCCCGATCCGCCCGAGAAAAACGTACCTTGGCCCGGCTGCGGCCCCAGAACTAGGAAGAGGGCTTCCGAGCGGCCCGAGCCCGGCCCGCGGGCCGGGACGGGTACGCTGTTTTGGACCAGCCCGAGCCTGTATGCAGCTCTGTTGTGACTACTTTTTTCTGGTGCTTTGCAGTCAAATATCTTTCAGCCATAAAAGAAAAAAAAATTCGAGATGGCCCTTTGGACCACTAAAGTGAGATGAGGTGAAAGTCATTATAGCGGGGTGGATCGTAGCCCTCCACTACGGCACCTCTATTTCCCTCGCATCTTTCACTCTCGCCTTCCTCCCTTCCTTTGCAGCGTGGTGCATGTGTCCACTGGGAATTGTGATAGATACTGCGCCTTTTCTCTCCTGTAAATCAATTTCAAACGCCGCTGACTCCTGCTGGCACTGGCAGGGGCATATTATTTGGTATTACTTTTGGGCAGCCTCACCATAATATATGTACTTACGTCTTCTAGACATCTGGGTCTGCTTCTGTTTTCTGTGTGGTGCGGCGTTCGAGGAAGCGGCAAATGAAAGGCGCCACACGGGCGCCATGGATCGGACGCCCGACGGGGTCAGCTTCGTATATACATAAAATGCCTGGTGACGTCATGACCTGTCGTGACGGTACATCGCGCGCCCCTTGTAGAATACAACCAGCATTTCATTGAACGTATCAGAGTTCACCGGCGTTCCATAATTCGTTTACAGGAAACGAAAGACGCAGTATCGTCATGGTAGACCAGAGAAATTATGAGGCGCGTTTTCCGGGGCGTAGCCCAGTTGATAAAGTGCTGGGCTGGGGATCCCAGGGATCGGGGTTCCGTTCCCGGTGGAGACAAGGTTTATTAATTTATTGTTAACTCTCACTCTCGAAAGCGGGACACCTCTGCTGACTACCTTCTGTCGACAACGATGAGGCATTAAAGGCGTTTGCCTTAAAAGATCACAGTACTAATTTGCACGGGTGAACATCGCAAGTTAAAAACGAGCCCTTGTGCTGTACTTGGTATACTTGTCTCTCGGCTTCCTTCATACGTGGAAGTGCAGGAAACGGCGCGCTTTCCTCGAGTTCACTGCCTTCATTAGGATTCAACGTAAATGAAGCACTGGGGGCTAAAACGCAGAACTACGTTTGGCACTGCTGCAAAGTTCATCGCAATTTCATGAGCGACTACCGTACCGAAACCCTATACGGTAGCTCGGGGCACAAAAGCGTGCTCCGCTTGTGTTTCCAAAATACTGCGGGCATCGAGAGTTGTGCGTAATAAGTCTGTATCCGTTCACGTGGCGTTCAGGTAGGGTATACTTGCCGGATTGGTAAGACTGAACCAAAGCTCCCCATTATCTCTAATACTATTCCGGCAAAACAGGAAAAAAAAAAAAAAAAAAAAAACTAGATTTCGCAAAATCTACATCCGTAGAACTGTCTTCGGTGGTAGAAAGAAACCAGACGCCGCGCAGCTGAATGTGCTCTTTATTCGCGCGCATTCTTTCCCAGTGCCTGTAATTCAAGCGATCCGCGTTCGCTTCACTTACAGCATATCTTGTAATGCGTGCCGCCTCGCTGGATTCTGTGCAGACAGCATGGAGGTACTTCAACACCATAATTACCAGGCCGACTGGTTTTCGCGTGTTCCCGTTTTTACGTCTATTCCGACACTTGATAATGGCCACATTTTTCTGAGTTCCTTTTTGAATAACGACGGTGTTTCCGAGCACGATCACTTCATTGTTAACTTCGCCTGTTTTTACGGCTCTCAAAATACAGCTTGGAGAAAAAGTATTTTTTCCATACGAAACATTTTGTAGCAGTTGTGCATTCATTCGGGAAGTATAAATTTAAGGAGGCGCGCGTCTGTTTACAAGCTAGCCAATTGGTGAGCAAGCCAACAAATTAGGGAGACCACGCGCGAGTTGCTGTTATATTATCGAAAGCCAATTTTAATTTTGCTCTCTCTCTGTCAGCACAGCGACAGCGTTCTGCTCAATAGCCGTTGTTAAGAATTCTTAGTTGGAAATTTGAAGACACTGGACTATACGGTTCCCGAAACCATGTTCGGCTGAGCAGTGCAAGAGCAGACTTCGAGAACCCGCAGGAAAATTATCTACGTTTAGGTGGTCATACCAGGCCGCTTTCAGGGGAAAAATCAGCGACCAAAAAAAGGGACAGAATTACGACGGGAATACGACACCGACTAGCATCCTTTCGGTCCAGTGCTTAAAATTCTGGGCACAATGCGAGTTCCAGCTGCTTTTATTGTTTTAAAAATAGGCGGAAATAAATGCGGCGCAACAATGCTGCTGGCCAAATGCGCTCCAACAACACTTTCGTCCAAAGTACAGCGAAAAGTCTGTTCCTGTAGTTGCGAACTTTAATTATTCGGCGTGAAGCAAATGCCCTATGGGCTGCAATTCTTCGACAAACGTAAACGCAGCGCGCTATTCCCTTCTATTTTTTGTTTTTACGTGTCGAATAATTGAAACTGGCAGTTTTCTTGTGTACAAACTGGTAGTAGATGCCAGTGGGCTTTCACATGGACAAATCATGTTTTCTCATCACCAATACAGAAGGCGTGATTGTAATTGAAGGGAAAAGCGTGCTTCGTTTACTTATGTCCGCACCTTTGTTGAATTATCCTATGCGAACAGAAGTTACACGGCTTACTCATGCTACCTAGAGTTCTCTTTTACAGTACTGATGACAGACATAACGATGTGCCTTGCAAACGCCGGTCTGAAGAGAAGTAAATCTTTCCGACGCTGCTGGCGTCCGTCAGCGCCGGCAACTCAGATCATAGTCTGCAGTATAGTGTCGCCATGACAGCAGTGTGGTATCACTTCCAAAATCGCTTATGCGGTCTGCTCCCTTAAGTTAGTTCTATAATTAATTAACACGCGCGTTTTATTCTTGCTGAACCAACGAGAACGACCACCGCTCCCGCTCAGCTTTTTCAGTCGGGAAACTAGTGAGTGTGTCTGGTGGGTTAATACTGTTTACTGTTAATACAGCGCAGCAAGAGACGTGATCTCATAAATATCAGGACGACACACATCGATGTAACAAGTCTGCTTTATTTCGGACCATGCAGACAATACGACTCATGAGGTCCAAGCAGACTCACAAAATTATTCCCGTCGCCAAAATTATCATCAGAGTGATCGTTTCAACCGCAGTTAAAATGAATTTGTACATTTTTTACGGGCAAGTAGTCGCCCTCTTCCCGGTATGTGTAAATATTACGAGATTGTCATCGCCCCACACTATACTTGTAGAGAAGCCTAAAGCTCATGTCTAACAAAGAGTAAATTGTGGCCTATTTATGTATTGCACGTGACAGTTACCTCAGATCCTGTTTTGTCTATTATACATAGACTGGCAAACTAAACGGGATTTTTTTTCCTTTCCATTCTTTTCTTCTTTTTTTTTTTTTTTTAGTAGTCCGGGTTGTGGCACTTTTTAAAACTCTAGGGGTGGATTTTTCTCATGTGTGACGTGTTTCGATGTGAGAGTAACAAGTCAGGCGTCATTGGCCAAAGGTCGTCTGTGAAAGTATGCCTTCCTGACCCCGCGTGCTTTCTTCCAAAGCACAGCGTACGCGCACAGTAACGTCAAAAGCGAAAGAAACACTAGTTTGCTATATGAGTGCACTGCCGCGCAACCTTGTGCCACTTTAGCAAGCATGTACTGCGCTTATTTGCGACCAGCGGGCTCCAGCGCACTGCGTTCTCGAATTCTTGCACACCAGCGCTGCCAGGTCACGGAACAGTCTTCCCTTACACGCGACACGCAGACATCGATAGTTGGCGTGGCGACACGAGGTTATGTTGCTGTAGGCCACGGATAGATTCGCGACGCCTGCATCCTGTGGAAATTGCATTACAACTCTAGTCTTCTTGAAAACGTTCGCGTAGCAAAGGAAAATAACAATAATGACTTACGGCCGATATAGCGTCGTCAGCCCAAACACTAGTTAGGTGCACCAGAGTATAGGTGTCGTTCTAAGTTTCCGGTCACCCATACTTGTTAGCATACAGCCGTAATCTACCACATTATGTGAAATACCGATTTAACCAAGCCGCATGAGCGCGCCTGCGTGGCACAGGGCTAGCGCGTCTGACTCAGGATCCAAAGATACCAATTCTCCTCTCAAAAGTATGCTGCCCATGTTGTTGGCAGCTCCTGCGAATTCGGCCGTAACACGTGGTCTCGCGGCGTCACACAAATCGCCGACCAATCAGTGTCCGGCCATGTCTCTTGCCAAATATAGCACCAGCCACTTGTAGTAGTGTCGGTGAGGAGCAGGCTTTTGGGTCAAGGTGTCGGGGTGAAAACTCGCCAATTCCACGGCTAGGAGTAGAGTGTCTACCACGGGATCCAAGCGTCCCGGTTTATTCGACTCCCGTTTCGAAAATTTGAGGACGCTTAAGCTCCGCCTTTAAGAGTTCATCGCAATAGCGTTGGAACACCAATGCACTGAAGACGGTGGATGGATGTATTGCCATAGAGAAAGAGATTGGTAAAGAGCGGACACTCCCGTAGGGCCCAGCGGCCCATTTGACTGTAGCGCACCAAGCGGCCGGTGGCAACTACTTCCGGTCTTGGCGAAAGGCGCGCGATTTGAATGCTAGCTTGCGCTGCGCCTTGCCCTGCCTTTTTGGCGCGTTATTTTGGTTTCACATGGTCTGCTAGTATTTGTATTTATTTTCAGCATGCATAACAACATGGAAAATAGATTCCCAGTTCTCTAAACTGGCCATCAACACAGCTGCGTCACAGCCTTTGCAAAACAGAATTGCAGAAAAGACGCCAAGTGCTTTGTGAAATGAACATTTATTTTGCTGCATATAAAACACATAAGAGACGCAACAGATGTAGACGGATGCATTCACAAAACTTGGCACACGTTAGGCGATGTGCACAGTACTGAAAGATAAAAATACACAAGGCGAGAAACAAAACGTAGCTAGAGACAAAAATAGCATGATGTTGATTTCCGAATTATGGCAAATGATATGTAACAAAACAGGCATTATACATAAACTACACAGTCCCAGTCGCGGCTACCTTAGCAAGGGTAACTTGTATTGTTCAGGGCAGAGAGGAGTACTGACGATTGGGGGAAGGCCACACCGTTCACTCGTCGCATCTGCCGTGCTTCGGCTGCAGTCCGTGGGTTCATGCAGCGCTGTTGGAAAAGGAATGAACATGACGCAGAAGGTTGCAATGAAATGCAAGGCCACTGCACCACGTACACATCTGTGCATGTGGGTGCACTGAAGCTTGGTGAGCAGCAGTTATGGTCCAGAAGAGGAAAGCTGTCATTCGTAAAATTGATACAAAAGCTACTCTTGCAACGTACAGGTCAGGAAATGCAGGCTAACCGAACATATCTGAAAATGCATTTCTACAGTGAGTGAAATAACAGCCACTAAACTAACAATTTTCCTCAAAAGCAATGAACAGCTCAAGCAATGAAGCTTGCAACATAATAAAACATTTCTCACTTTAAAGTTGTCCCGTTAAATGCAACGCGACACCACGCAAAACTAGCCGTTCGCAAAACCGCGTCAGGCGTGGCCAACGTGGCCTGGCCTCATCGCGGCCGGCGAGCACGCCATATTGGCTTGCCCTTCATACGCGATTTTGTGAAGCGCTGACCGCCGTGCTGAGCTAAACTGCCTGAAACGCCGCGCAGTTTGACAAGAATGAAACATTTCTCACTTTGCGGTTGCCCTGTTATACGCGACATTAAGCAAATCTAACCGTTAGGCAAACCGCGTCAGGCCCTGGCCGCGCCGGCCGGCGATCAAGCAACGGCGTGCCTTGGTGCCTTTACATGCCAATTTGTCCAGCGTGCTGAGCTAAACTGCTTGAAATGCAGCGCAGGTTCGCAGGGACACAACATATTACACCTCGCCGCGGTCGAAACCTGCCGAAGCGTCACGAACTGCGCCTGACTTTATGCCTGAACAGCCAACGCGCCTGTTCACGAGCTGCGAAACTTAATTGGCACCGGCCGGCGCGGTCAGCGTAAACTGCTTGAAATGCAGCGTAGTTCAGCAAAAAACGTTGCTCGCCTTGCCGTCGTTCCAAACCACAGTTCCGTGTAGTAGCCCACGAGAGATAAAAACATGCGGTCTGTGCCGCATAGGTGAGGAACGCGCAGATAACCAGCCCTTTCGACAACTTTCCGTCGTCTGCTCCGGCGGGCTACCCATTGACCTTGGGCTACCGCTGCAGCGAGTGCCGCCGCGCGCGTCCGCGCTGGTGCCGCCATCCATAAATCAGCGGCAGCGCAACAAGTCGCGCGTCATTTTCTGGGGTCAGTTTTCACCGAGTGTCCGCTCTTTACCAATCTTTTTCTCTATGGTATTGCCGCGAAACGGACAGAACTGCATTTGTGTTTTTTTTTTTTTTTTTGGCAGCCGCCGTCATGCGGCCTTATCACTCTGATTCTAGCTCGCGTATCAGTTCTGTATTATTTGTTAGTAATATAGAAACAAAAATTCAATAAATAGAATGATGGTATAGTTAACCAATCTAACACAATAATTAAGATATAGGGAGAAAAATGAGCATGATAGCTACTGCTACCACCCCGTTTCAAAGGGGACGCTCCTATATTCCATCCATCCACCGTTGAGAGAACGGAATTACGCGTAAGCGCCAGCAGTTTCGCAGAACAACAGCGATCAGACCCTGCGCTTAAAGCAGTAGCCGATTACTTAGAAGAAAAGACCGCTTCCCCTCCTGCTGCGTTCAGGCGTCATTTATCATCATTCGCGTTAAGCAATGGCCTCCTTGTGAAGCAGAACTTCGCACCCAACAGGACCGCGCAGCTTCTTGTTGTGCCTAAAAACCTCCGGCAGGAAATTCTGCAGGCGTTGCACGATAAGCCCACAGCAGACCATCTCGGGTTTGCGCACATTTTGCGTCGTATCCAGAAGTACCACTGGCCGCGACTGCCTACCGAAGTTGCCCACTACGTGAAGACATGTCGTGAGTGCCAACGACGCAAGACGCCGCCGATCAGACCAGCAGGACTACTAAACCCGATTCTGCCCCCAGACCTGCCTTTTCAGCAAATTGGGATGGATCTCCTCAGCCCCTTTCCATCTTCGTCTATGGGTAACAAGTGAATCATCGTGGCCACTGACTACCTTAACCGTTACGCCGAAGCAAAAGCACTGCCCAATAATACCACGGCAGAAGTTGCCAATTTTTTTGTCGAACAAATTCTCTTGCGACACGGCGCCCCAGAAGTGCTCATCACCGACAGAGGAACGGTGTTTACGGCAGAGTTGACGCGAGCCATTCGTGAATACACTCACACAAGCCATCGACGAACAACTGCGTACCATCCCCAGACAAATGGTCTTACGGAACGCCTGAACAAAACGATCGCGGACATGATCGCCATGTACGTCTACGCTGAACACAAGACCTGGGACGCCATCTTGCCTTACGTGATCTTCGCGTATAACACGGCAGTCCAGGAGACGACTAGAGCGACCCCGTTCAAGCTTGTGTACGGCAGGGAGCCCACGACGACGCTCGACGCAATGCTGCCGCACGTAACCAACGAGGACCACTTTGACGTCGCCGCCTACCTGCAGCGTGCAGAGGAAGCCCGACGACTCACACGGTTGCGTATTAAAGACCAACAGCGCACCGACACCCGATGATACAACTTATGACGACGCCACGCAAAGTACAACCCAGGAGACCAAGTGTGGGTTTGGACTCCAATTCGCCGCCGTGGACTAAGTGAAAAGCTGCTGCGTTGATACTTTGGGCCATACAAAATCCTTCGCGGCGTCGGACAACTGGACAATGAAGTCATTCCTGACGATACGACAGCATCACAACGGCGACGTGCGCGCCCAGAAATCGTACATGTTGCTCGTCTGAAGCCTTATTACGCGCGTTAAAGAATCCGTGATGTTTAAACTTTGTAATGTTTCTATTTAAGTTGATTTGTTTATGTGGAACATCGAGGCGATGATTTTGAAGGGGGGAGTAATGCCGCGAAGCCTACCAAACTGTATTTGTAGTTTTTTGGCAGCCGCCGGCCAGCATGCGTGTTTATCACTCTGATTCTGGCTCGCGTATCAGTTCTGTATTATTTGTTTGTTAATGCTCGATGTCGCGAGGCGCACCTCTATCAGTTTCGTTGTCGCACAAGATGCGTCGAGATCTGTCTCGAAGATTCCTATCACTCGCGTATGTTTCTACAGTGTCCAGGTTCTGCTAGTAGCAGTTTGCGACGTTATCTAGATGGTTCTGAGTAGCATTTAAATTGAGCGTTGACGAGTGCGACAGGCATTCTTAGTTCGACGATCGACGAGCACGTTTGTTGCTATTGCCGCCGCCGAGTTGCTTACTTCTTTTGCGGGCGCAAGTCAGCCCAATAAAGAGTTTCTTCCCTGAACTCCAAGACTCTTCATTTGTGTCATCGACCTTGTCACCACCACGTGGCAGTATAAAGCTTTGAATTGGCCGCCGGCTCGCGCCATCTGTTGCGGCAGCGCCTTACGATCGAAGGAGTTTTCCAGTGAGCGACGCCTCGTAGGCAGTCAAAGTGGAAATGTTCTTTGCTACTCGCTTAACTAATAATTCTGTACATACTGAGGAAATATACAGCGCGAACAGAGACGACGAACGAGGAAGTACATAACACAAGCGCTGGTATTACTTCCGTAATTAGTTTCTTTCTAATGGCGCACCTAAATATTAGCTGACACTCATAAGGCAATGCGTACATTACGAGGGAAGCAATGCGGTCGTGTGCGAAGTGCATGGTTGCGTGCTCGCCTCGCACTACGAAAGAACCGTGTTCGACTCCGCGGGTTTCCCCAAGACTAATATTGTTCCTTTATCAGATTTTTCGTGTTGCAACCATAAGGCCGACACCAGCTTTTCTACGACACGGTGCCCCCAACTTTATTGCGTTAAATGTGGTGCCAAAGTTACCAGCTCCTGCCTCGGCCGGCTTCAGACAAACGATAGACCGACCCACGTGCGAACACAGCCGAAATCGGTTAAAGAAAGCTCTAGTGCTAGCACTCTAAAGCCAGCATGGGACCCTTGCTTTGAGAGGACAGTTAATGTGTGCCGTGCCCCGCCGCGGTGGCTCGGTGCTTATTCCGGGCGACCTGAGCCTTGACCTGAGTTCAATTTCGGCCGCAACGGCGACGTTTCGAAGGAGGCGAAACTTTCGCAAGGCTCCCGTGCACTGCGCGATGCTAGAGCACGGTAAATAATACCAAGCGGAACAACGCGTCCTCCACTGCCGTATCACTGATAGCCTGAGTCCCGTTGGGACGTTTAACACCATAAACCAAACCAAACTGTACCGTAGCAGCATCACTTCCAGGACAGCGTTTCCTGTCACCGGACATGTAAGGCCCCGCGCGAATGGATCAGACAAATATGGCGAACACATCCGGTCAAACTACGCGCTCGCTTCTTTATCGACACAGGCGCGAGCAAAAACAAAGGCTTCCGCTGCCCGCGAATGGGAAAGGTATAAGTAAAACAAAGCTGTGGCAGGACGATAAGAAGGCGCGCCAACGCCACTTTCAAGACGGACCGGGCCGCGATGTGGCACGGCTTTAGTGCGACTGTGACGACACCACTGTGCCACGTGAGGCGAGCGGTAAACAGCAATTTTCGAATGACGGCTCGAGGGGAAAAAGAAGAAGAAAGGCCAAACATCGAGAGGACTGAGAAAGAGAGCGCAGGAGAAGAGAGCGGCGGAAGGCAGCCACGGAAGAAAGAAGGAGCCAAGAAAACCTATTCCCTTGTTATCAGGCGCAGGTGGGCCGCGAGAAAAGGAGAGGCGATAGTGCGTCGTCGTCGCGGGCTCTTTTGGGGCTCCGCGGCACTCCTGGATAACGGATTCTATATCTTTCGCTTCAAGCCCTCGATACAGGCGGAGCGGTCTCAACAAGGCCCGCCGCACACGGGCACTGCCCGTGCGTCAGTCGAGACGGTCTGCAGCTCCCCAGCCGCCGGGGAAGGTCGTATCGCCACTTTCCAACAGAACGGGCACGCGTCACGAGCGTGTGGCAAACTGCATGCGCTGGCATCGTCCCTGCGCTCGGCAGCGCCGGCCCGCCATGGCAAGAAAGATAGGCACTCCACGTGACATTGCAGGCAGGAAACGATCTCTCGGCATTGCAGTGATTTGCCATGCTACTGATCGTTCCGCGTATGCAGCGTAAAACGACCAGGTTTTTGAAAATATTTAGGTACTATGTCCTACTAGTGTGTGTTGTTTCATGACGATCGACCATGCTTCCCGGCGCAGATACAGCTACTGCTATCAAGATAACTCGGAGCGGATCGATTGCCCCTTGAGAGCAAGAATAGGGAAGCGGCAGCCCTTTCAGAATGATCGTCGCTTCGTGTCCATCGTGGCCGAGAGTTCTCACGTGCTGCAGCCTATGCTGGCATCGCTACCTCGCCAGCTCACGGACGGCTCTGTAGCGTCGTCAGTGGGCCTGCTACGCCCAGTGCGCGCTTCGGCTACATGAGCTACGGGTCTCCTTGTCGCTGCACCTGCGGCGCGCGCAGCGACTCGCGCTTTCAGTACCCTATACCGCCGCGACAGCAGCGCTACTCCAAGGTCAGACTCTCCAGGCAGGCCCGAGTGGCAGAACGGTCCAGCATCGTTACCACGTTCGGATCCAGCGGCTACTGTAGTCTGGTAGAAGGCGTGGCAGGCGATGACGCCGAGGCGTTCATCGAGCTTCTCAGCTCGCAGCAACACCGCGGCAGTGTCGCGGACGGCGGGAACGACAGCAGGGCCCAACTGACGTCCACTGACAGCGTGACACAGGCCAGCGGCTTTGTCAGTGGGAACAGCAGCTTGACATCACGGTCACCATCGAACGAGCTGACCAGCTCTGAGCGGCTCGTCGTGCAGCTCTTCATGGACGAAGCGGACACCAAGGAAAAAGAGATGGCCGCTGCCTTGGAAGCGGCGGCTAGGAGGGAGCAGGAGGAAGACAGCAACAGCGGTGTCGTGGTGACCGCGAATGAGGACGAACCGCCTTGGACCAGCTGCAGTAGTGCGGAGGCGGAGCGCGCCAGACGCCGCGGAGCGAGGATGGGATGTGGAGCGCTGGTCGCGCCTTCCACGCTCGCCTTCCTGGTGCTGGCGGCAGTTCTAGTGTCGAACGTCCAACTCGCCATCGTGTACTACGAGGAGCGTACGTGGTTGTGCGTCACTACGCTAGGCCTGATGCACGCGCCATCGCTCATGCTTTTCGTGGTTCGCGTCTACTCGGTGGTGTTTCGGGGCAGCGTCAAGGAGCAGTTCATGAAAGTCCTGGTGCTTTTGTGGTACGCGGTCACGCTTCCGCTGCTCCACTGTCTTCCACTACTAACGTAAGTACGCCCTTCAGAAGCGAGCTATGATCGCTCCATTACGTTCACAAGAAGTAACCTTTCTTTTGCGACGTTGTAGCGGCTTGATCGTGCCTCCACAATGTCCCGAATGAGAGGTTGCTCTGAGCAAAGCCTTCTCATTCTGGTTCGATATTTTTGAAAGCCAGCAGCCACCGTAGCGGATGTCAAGGCGATGCTTTTCAAATAACCAAGCATCGTGTGTGACCTAGCGAAAAGGTGGAAGGCCGCACTTGTAACATGGCATTGCTTGAGTGTCTCATCAAATCTCCAGAGGTATTTCATAAAGGGTCCGGTGCTTGAAGAAGGGCATCTGTGAGTTTTAAACTTGTGCGTTCATGTAAAGTGTATAGCAATGACCACATGTCTCCCCTTTCCATAAATATTTAAGAATGACATGGAAACCTATAAAGGGGGACTAGTAGGTCGGAAAGGTGTGCCACAGATGCATTATACTGGCCGTAATCATGTA
Organism: Amblyomma maculatum; assembly: GCF_055883805.1. Taxonomy (NCBI): domain Eukaryota; kingdom Metazoa; phylum Arthropoda; class Arachnida; order Ixodida; family Ixodidae; genus Amblyomma; species Amblyomma maculatum. The sequence continues at coordinate 1,937,745 of NC_139344.1, read as the reverse complement.
AGACGAAAAGAATACTTATAACACAACTAGCTATGCGGTGGTAGCGAATGCTTTATGAAGTCATATTTTAACGCTTTTAACAAATACAGCAAGTGGTCTTGAGGTGGCAGATATATAAGAAGATGAGTTTACAGCTTGGAAAAGGTATAGAGCCAGAACATTCTTGCAGGCTAGTTGGTGCATGAACTTTGCTGGAAGCTTAGCGCGGAAAAACAGGGACAACGGAAACACTGTGTCCTCTCTTGTTTTCAGTGTTTCTGTTGTCCCTGTTTTTCCGCGCTAAGCTTCCAGCAAAGGTATAGAGGTCGGCAGGAAAGTTGAATATTTGGCCTGCTACTCTGCAATAGAGAAGAGGAAAAGAAGAAAGGCGTCGGCTGTTATGCGTATGGAAGCGTCTAAACTGCGTTTTGTAGCGCCATTAACGCTGAGAATTTGGCCCATTGTGGGATCGACTTGAAAAGCCTCGGAAATTCTGGAGCAAATTTCTTTTGCAAGACCCAAGAACGTGCATGAACTACCGCCTGAAGCAAGATGCCACTCCAGTGTTTCCGAAAAGATGTTCCTAAAATCTGGACGTTTTGATTTCAAAGCAGCAATGGGGGTTAGTTGGTTTACCATTTCAAGAATTTTCGCGCTACGATATGCACAGATACACAAGAAAGCAGGAACCACGTACACAGGACAAGCGTTGCATGTCAGCATATTTCTGTCACTCCCTCTGCGCGCCTTAATGAATGCACAGCTTTCACGCTCGCTTTTTGATAACGAAAATCCATCTTTGTAAGCAGAGGTCACAGTATTTGCTCGTCGAATTTTTCGCGTTTTGTGCACGCTGTCTAGACTTTTGATTTTGCTGAGTCTGCGAAAGCCTTATCGTTCTTCCCTATCGTTTAAAACGGAAGGTTAAGCTACGGTTAGAAGAGCCCTGTTTTTCAACGTTTGTATCGAGGTGCCTTTCCCACACAAACAGCTACGGTTTATCGTTTTTTTTTTTTGGGTCTCGCATCACGCTGTCTTTTTTTTTTTTCTTTTTTTTTTTTTTTTTTGCTGCCTGCAGTTGGCCTTGTATTGTCGGGTAGTGCATAAGCGCGCTGAGTATTTTTTTTTTTTTCTTCTTAAACATTGACGCCGGTGAAACCCTGTTCTGCCTCAGTTGCAAACGTTACAGCCGTATAGTCAGCTGGGGCAAGCCAGACAATTATCTTTCTTGTTTTCTTTTATTAGCCCATCGTTTCTTAGCTCTTTACTTTATTGTCTTTTTTTTTTCTTAGCTCTTTATACAGACAGCATGCAGGCACTCGCGCTAAATCATCTGAGACGAATCCATTGTGGAATCTTGACGCTTTTTGAGACTGCGCTAGCAGCTCTCTTCTTTAAGCGGCCTCCCAAGATGTAGGGCGCCTAGGGCAGAAAATGCCTTGTTTAACGCGAACAGATGGCCAAAGGCAACGACTTAAACGCAGCCTCGCGCACCCTTACGCGTGGTACAACCGTTTCGAATTTTGTGGGGGATGGTTTTAATGCACGCGCTAGCCTGGTGTACAACTCTGTTACCAGAACCCCAACCCGAGCTTCTTCGAAAAAGCGATATTAAGGCGTAAAAGGTCCGTTTTGCAGAAAATACAGCATTATCAGTGAGCGGGTTCTGTGACGAGACCAGATATTGTGGCCCAGTCAGCACTAGCCATTTACGGAGTGTGAGCTAAGGGTCGAACCCGGGACCCTTGGAACCTGAGTCTGACACGCTACCCCTATAAGCTACGCTGGTAATTTCGCACGGCCTGATTAAAGCGAGGCTTTATGGGGGGTGGTCTTTCCCATAGTGTGATAGCTTACTACGGTACAATAAAGAGTATGTTTGATATAATAGAGACTAATTAAGGGATTAGTGATTAAGAGGGCAGCAAAGTGCATGAACGCGAAAGGACACCAGAGCCATTAAGGCTGCCGCGTCATACCTTTGTAGGCGGGGCCTAAGTGTCCCTTTAATTTGCTTGGTACTGTTTGTGTGGCTGTCATGTCATGCCGAACATTTGGTGCAGAAATCGGTTTATATATAATTAACTATATTTAGGTGTAATTACTCAGCTTCCTTGAACAGGGACTGAAATCTCGAGTCATTTAGTGCAGATCCCTTCTCTTTCTCTATCTGATTTCCTTGCTTAAAAATAGTAGGGACGAGTTCATTTTTTAATTAAATACCTGTTTTAATGCAGTGATGTAGAGGCGCAAGGGATGAAATAGCAGCTGCGAACCAAAGCTTTGTCATCCTTAAGTGCGAGCGACGGTTTTATCTTTAGTGCGGCCACGAATGGGTGCATTTTGTCGATTTTGTGCAACCTGTCAATCGCCAAGTATTTCTCTGCAACCGATGTTATCTATGTTGCTCCTAACCCGAGAGAACTCGGCGCAAATGCAGTAGGTCAATGGCGTGGACAAAGATAAGCTTCCGAACAATGTCCGTATTTCGATGCAGCGTCTCGCCGGTTGTAGCAGTGAGTGCCAATGTTTGTACCGATGCGCAGGTAATGCCGCCGTAGAAGGTTATCACCTTCCCGGTGTCGCGCACTAGTTCTTTTCCATCAACATTTGGCATGTATCTCCGTCCGACCGTATAACAGAAATGCAACAACGAATTACGTACGCAAGCCTGTTGTGGTATCGTATGCCTGGTTCAATGCATCAAAGCGACATAAATTAGTATATCGGGGGTGCCATAGGGGAGGGCTCCGGTAATTTTGGCCAGCTGGGGTTCTTTCACATGCGTGACATCACACAGGGCACATGCGTTTCGCCCCCATGGCAACGCAATTCACCCGTGTCCTGTGCTATGCCAGGGCCCGTTAAAGCATTTTGCATTATGGTGTGTGTGGAATTATGAAAGATTTCTCTAGCAAGCAACTATGCTTGAACCTGTGGCAAAGCGCAACAAAACAAGCAAGAAACATCGAATGCCAAATGCTATTAAACGGTGATGCGTTAATTGAACCTTTTTTTCTTTTCCTCAATTAATCTCACCACAAATAGCAAGTTGTCATCAACGTCGTACAGGACCCAGTGACCAGCATATTGCAGGGGTGGCTTCTGCGGACGTAACGTCAGAGCTTCTTAGTTTATCGTATAACTTATGCAATGAAACCTGCTAGAGCGACGTCTGTGGAAAAGTGGCGTCTCTTGAGCACAAAAAGAGACGAGCTTGCTCCAGCGTTGTGAGGAAGAAGCAGTTATAAGAACTCCAGCTTCATCCCCCTCCCTTCTCTTCTCCACATCGTGTGTTACAGAATTGAGGGGCGGAAAATGAATGCTGTTATCCTTCCTGATCTGTTAGCGTAACGGAAAGTTTACGGCTATGAGAAGAAAAAAAAATGGAGCTTACTGAAAGGGGTATTGCTGAGCTTGTCGGTTCATTAACTGAGGGACCAAATGTTGAATGCTACATAAGACGAGGATTTGAAGAAGTAAACTGGCAAGACGGACATCCACTCGCAACAGATTTATTCCAAAACGCAGCTGGACAACAAATAGCCAGGCCGAAAACAGAATCTCATTGCCAAGCTAGCACGATGAAAGACAATGTAAATTGTGCAATCGTGAGGTTGGCTCGCTACCGCGCTTTCCTAAACCTCTGAAGTCCTTTATGTGCCCCTAACACGCGAGACTGTGACGTCATTACCTGGTGACGTCATGGCCGGTCATGACGTTGCCAGGCGGTTTACACATATACGAAGCTCACCCCGCCTGGCGTCCGTGCGGCGCCTTTCATTTGGCACTTCCTCGAACGCCGCACCACCCAGTATACAGATTCCGCCAATCGTCCCGATGTCGTCATCAGAAAAATAAAAATCCCGTCTCCACCGGTAATCGAATCTCCATCCCTCGGATCCCCAGCCGAGCGCTTTAACCAACTGCGCCACGCCCGGCATCCTTAAACACATATCATAATTCTCCTTGTCTACTGTGGGGATGATAGCAGTGAGATTTTGACAGATAATGTGCCTTTCCTTTCCTGCAAATCCATTATAGAACTTGAAAATCGCTACGGCGCAACGAAGACGACACAAGAAACAAAATGACACCACTTGTGTCACTTTCGTTGCTCCGTAGTGGTTTTCAAGTCATGAACCAATTATAGAAGACCGGTGTACTTTGATGCTTTCAACGGAATGCCGGTTGTGTTCGACAGTGGGGCGCGCGACGTACCGTGTGCGGCAGCAACGCTCAGGCTTTTGCATTTGTCCACTGCAGACTCTCCAGTGCTCTCGGAATTTTTATATAAGCTTGCGAGCGCACGCGCTCGATGATATCTAAGATGAGGCGTGAGATATTCGCCCCAGGTGGACGGCCTCCTCGGTCCAGGAAGCCATGGACCACGCTGGTCATCCAGGCTGGGGCTTGACAGCTGCGTATTCCACTGCTCTTCCATTAGGCCCCTTGGTGGTTCTCTTACCGCTTGATTCCCCACACCATATGTTCTGGGTGTTTTGTACGTCACAGAGTATGAATTTATATTTTTAAATGGTTAGTGATATCCTGTGTTGTAAGGTGCCGTGGACATGTCTGTTGGCTTGTATTTTTGGGAGGGCGACTACTTCTTCTCTGGTTAGTTTCGGGTGAGGTGGAGAATATTTTCTTCTGACAAGTCTGTAATGTAGGAGGATGTTAGTATACTTCTTGGGTACATCCTGCGTTCTCCAAAATTTAGGTGGTGCCCGGTTATCGTATCGTCGGGCTGAGGCGTTGGCGCATTTGTTTTCTTATGCTCGCGTATAAGATCGCTCATATAGCTTCTCGTCTAATCTATGCCAACTTTTCCACAGGTAAGGTTGATCTCATCAACCGTAACCACTTAACGAACGCATGACACTAAAACCCTCTCGTGCCTCCTTTTGCGAGACCATTCCTTCTTATGTGTCGAAATGCAACCGCAGAAGCGCGCAAGGTTGTGATAGCAGATAATGTAGCTTGGATGTTTTAGTTGCCGGCCACCATTTTCTTCTTTGTTTCGTGCTGTGGAAAACTTTATGCAAATCAGAAATAACGCCTGGCTTCTGCCTTGTTGAGCAAGAAATTGTTTTCTTGCCCCTTTTTTACTATTCCTTTCACTTCCTTCAGCAGCTTTTCAACCACAAGAAAATCGCTAGCCAGTGGTTGCAAGCTACGAAACCTGAATCACGAAGGATTCTCCGATGCCTGAAAAAAATTTAGAGGGCGGTTTCACAGCGCGATGGTCCTTTTCACATTCCTGCAGTGGGTGTACTGGCATAGAAGTAGCTCATTTCTTTCCCGCAAAGAATAAAGGAAGGGGGGGGGGGGGGGCGGCATTGAAACTATCAAACATGATTATGAGTGATGGAAAACTTTAATTCTAAAACTGCAGGCAGTCATTGTCGGGAGCCTCCACTGTAAAAGCAAGAGCTTTATTATGCCTAGTAAAACAAGCTGCGTCATATTGCGTGGCGTCTGTACGCTTATTTATTCACGTTGTGGTACAGTATCCCAGTGTTGCAGTTATTCTGAGTTACATTTTTGTCGTCTGCCTTATTTTTGTGAATTTAAATTTTATTGTTTGATTTTGTATGACGTTTACAATATATTTTTTTAACCCACTCCTACAACTCTCTGCGAGATCGGCCTAGAGGGGGCGCCATCATCGCTCCAATGGAGTGGATCGGCAGACGGCGGCGCTAGTAATGTACGCGCTGTCGGTTTGTTTTCAAGTTTACGGCGGTTTTGGTGGCAGAAAAAAAAACAACAAAAAAATACACGTGCCTTCTCTGAGCGATTTACTGCTTAGAGTGTTGCAATCGTTGAGAAAAACCGTAGAATCGGTGAATGCTGTTGAAAAGAAGCGCAGATTCTAAGAAAACAAGGTACTCAGCCGCCCGTCTTTTAAATTTGCTGGTGTCGTTTCGCACGAATTATTTGCAGTACCGCACTCCCGGGCTTGATATTTTTGTTGCGTTACACTTTCCCCAATGAAGTTTGTTTTTCAGTTCGCTTTTTCACCAGTCTGCGCGTGTCTGATAGATATACGAGTGTATAGCAGGCAATGCTAATGTCAATTACAGCGAGTGCATTTCGCCTCGTGAAGTACTGTTGTGACACGGTGCTACACTGTGAAGCAAATTTTCCATCCGAAATGTACTTTCTGCGAGTCACATAGGTACTACTCATGCGCTTTTTCTCACCTACGCTTATTTTTGTAAGGCGAAACCGCTGTGCCTTATTCAGGGACTGGCCCACTGCAGGGCACTGTCAAATCCGGGACGATAATAGTTGCTGTGCTAGCATCTTTCAAGTTCACGCTGACCTGCCTTAGAAAAGGAGACACAACCTGTTTCGCCACGTAGTCCCTGATTCGAAGATTAAGCTGATTAAATACAGCATGTACAGCGTATACTGCCCGGCGGGTTTGTCACACACTGTAGCCATGACTACACATAAACTCTGGCTAGACAACGCCGCCACTGCTGCAAGTTATTATCCCAGAATCATGTTCTGCTGATATAATAAAGCAGCCCTATAGTTTCATAGCAAACCGGCTACGCATGTGTAGCGCTCAGAGTGGAGCGAGTACTTTCGCTGAACTCACTACGAGACGAGTGCTTTTTTCAGCCAATGTCAGCGAGTATGATAGTGTGACTGAAGAAATAATACGGAAACCCAAGAAAGCGTATGAGAATCTTTAATGTATGTGACGCTGACTAATGGTAAATTAGTAGTGTAATGATTAATGATATTGCCACTATATGTTTGGCCGTACGACAGGAAAATTTCACACTCGCAAAAATTTAGCACTTTCTACCTTCTGCAATTATATTTCGTTGAAAGGCTAGCTACGAATATTAGTCGCTACGAAAACGCTGAAGATAATTGTGCATGAGCGCGGTTTTACTCGGGCAAGGAATTTCGAGGAAATAATTTTTTTAGCAGTGTAAACTTCATGCAATCACCTAGTTATGCAAAGAAATATTGTAGGAATATTATCAGAACAGTGGCCTGATATTAAACAATTTTGAAAAGAAACTACGTATTCTTGCGACTACCAAATATCTTTTTCCTCGAAGTAAACACGGTAAAGCAAGGATCTAGGGAAGGAGATAGTTAAGCCCGTATGAAGTTTCGTACTTCTCTTAAGCAATGACTTTGCAAGAATGACAGCAGCAACACTTAGCGGAATAGCGATTTTATCAATATGATTAACGTGGCGAGAGGAAACTGCTCGAACAACTTGATCGTCCGTAGGGCGCAGAATGGCCTGTCAATCTGCAGCGGTCGGCAACAGCGTTCAGGCCGGCTCATGCTTCAGTAGCTGTCGGTTTCCAAACAGAAGCGAGAGTACACAATCTTTTAGCGATTGCGTTAAGTTGTATGGACGTAGGCGACCCGTTAGTTTTGTTTTCATACGGCGCCTAACGACACTATCGCTGTGATTGAGACGCCCCGCGACAAAAAAAAAACAATAAGCGCCGAATACCGACGGAGGATGCCATTATGCAGCACGACATACTCGATAAGAATTACAACCTTCATTGTAGCATGGGGTGATAGTCTGCTCATACTTCTGTCGTAATGAGGCAGGCAGGTAAATAAAAGCACACCGAAATCGCGAAACATTCAGCACACGCCAGGTCGTACGCTTGTACTTAAACACCACCGACTAGCAGATGTCGCGAGCGCGCCACTACACTGAGTAGGTTTCACCGCTGCGCCGCAATGTGGCGACTCTGCTCGATCTCTAGGCCAAAGGGTCTGTAGTATGTAGAATAAAAATATAAGTCGCGGTGCGCATATATTTCGAATACAAATACGAATACGAATCGAGTATGTCTGTTATTCCATTCACATCCGTATTCAAAAAAGTCAGAATTTTCGAAAATTACCAAATACCTGGAAAATTTTCGAATACACCTCTTTTCCTTAACTGCGCTTCACCGCAGTGCTTGACCTCTGCGATTGTGCAGTGAAGCATCCTATAAACGTAACGGTTCTGTATTGTAAAGAGGGCCTACACAACTGTGTGTACAAAGCGAAGCATTTGACGAAAGCAGGAAAAAGACGTTCTCACTTGTGTCACCTCAAATGCAGACAACCATCGTGCAGGAGCTCATCAGATAAAATTACTGTGATGCAAATGGTTTTCGGCATTTTCTTCAGGTCCATTCAATAATTCGCGGTTTCGATAAGTAGGACATTTTTTTCTGGCCCCTGGAAGTTCAAATTATGGAGAGTTTGCTGTATTCAGAAGCAATATGACAGCTCCATTCAGTTTCATGGAGGGCCTTCCTGCACGAATAGCTAGTATACTAAATCATGTATAATATTTATGCTGGATTTTATAGTAGGGTATGTACTTCTGCGCAGCTCTGGTCTAATTTTATTGGAAAAAAAAAAAATACCATGCGAATTCTTTTCAGTTGTTTCATTTGTTGTTGTTTTTTTCACTAATCCCATATTCAATATTCGATTCGATATTCGAAGACATTTTTTCTCATATTCGTATTCAATTCGTACTAGAAAATTTCAGCATTTGCACACCCCTGCTTATAAGTACTTACTCTGTACTTTGCACGAACTGACACATTAAATTTTCCTTTTTACGACGTGCCATAACAGAGTGGGATTCGCCGGAACAATGATTTACAGCACATAATGAGGCTGCATGTTCCATTTTGTTCATTTTGGTTCTCATTTTACTTTCTACTTTTGTATCTGTAATATCTAATTATGTATTGGTTCTGCTTGGATCTGTAACATGCTCGGCAGTATCAAATAAATAAGTCGTCTGCATATCAAAAATTAACCTACGGTTGAACGTAGTTTGACAAGCGGTAGCCCGATTTAGGAGCAAGGTCAAAGTCAAGATCAGGGGCCATGTCCACGATGGTGGACAGGTACACCAGACTATATGCATCATTGTAGTTTAGAGCCACTCTGAGGGTATTCTGTGCTTCTTAAGGCTGTGTTCGGGACAAATCAGACAATTCTGGTGATGGCCTTTTCGTTGAGTAGAGCGGCCACTCAAAACTCTTTTTTGTTACTGTTAAAAATAAGATCGTGATCAAAAGTAGAAAATATAAGCACGGATGTTACGCAAGAACTAATGCAGGCACCCTACTTTTGAACCTCCAAGTACCTTTCAGGTGAAACGAACCTTGGTTCGAGATAAAACACGAGTGCTCCAAACTGAGTCCACACGCACAGACTTATAAGAAGGCAGAACCATTACTGTTACCTTGACATACTACGACTTTAACGAATACACCCCGCCGTGGTGGTGCGGTGGGAAGAGCACACGAGTGCTGTGCCCAAATATAGGGGACAAAATCGCGGCCGGTCATCCACAGCGTTGTTGATCAATTTGTATTCGCCTCGCTATCTGATATCTGATCTGCCAGCCGTCCTGGCTAGCTCAATTGATAGAGCGACTGCCCTTTACTGGCAATGGTGCCTAAGTAGAACCTTGGACCAGGACGACTTTTTTTCTTAAGTTGCTCAACTCCTAGCAGAACTGTAGGGTCTTCCTTTGTTGCTGCACTTGGGTGGATGCTAAAGCATAGTTTCTTCCTTGTCCTTAAAAATCCTGTTCATATAACTGTTGCTTATTGTTTAGAGCAAGGGCGTGCAGTTAACCACTGAGACGTTAGAGGAACTCTAAAACGTGACACACACATTTTTTCAATACATTCCTGATGTCACAAAAACAACTGGTAGTGGTGTACAGGACAGTATACATCTACATTCACAGAGAAAGCGTTACCCACAACTTTTCATTCTTTCAAAACGCTAATACAAGAGCTTCTTGTCGCAAAAGGATTGCTAACTTTTAGATTGTTAGTTTAAGAGAAAAAAAAAAACATACCTAGCTGCTTGATTTTGCCAAAGCCTTATTCGATGACAACACCGCTAAACGTTTCGTTTTCCTTGTTTGTCTTACCTTAAGGCCTTCAATGGTTGGGGTGCGGGCTAGTTATTTGACCATGCCTGATAAAACAACGCAAGGGACGAGGACTAGGAAGGCCGCCACACTTGCATTCTGCGATGCCATTACACAGTTTATTATTTTTTTTATAGATGCAGCCCGTTGCAGGTAGCAGCCGCTTTCTTTTTTTAGTTTACGACATTCTCTTTCACAATCTTCTCGTTGAACGCTTCCGAAGTCGCCACAGCAAAGCAGTCCTTCTCGTCGGCCTATAGGAAGCGGAGGTCGTTGTTACTACAGAAGGTCACAGGCGAATCCATTTCTTTTTTTTTTTTTTTTTTTTTGAGGGCATGGGGTCTTGCCTTCGGATGTTCCTGGCTGGATGTTTCACGTTCCTGGATGTTTCACATGACAAAGGACAGCAGCGGCATGGATGAATCAAAACTACTCATTCGAACGCCATCAGTGACTGCACCTTTAAATGTCGAAAGAAAGAACGAAATTTATATGCTATATGTTCTGATAGAAAGACCCCTTTTTACTTGTCCCTTTAGTCGCAAAATCCCTAACTTCAATCGTGCACATTGTAGGATAGTCTAGGGTGAAGAGCCTATCCACGATGTTTCTGGGGAGCCGCTAAGAAGCGTGTGTCCTCTCGGTACCATGAACCAAGAGTCTTAACACTACCAAGGTACCCCCCCCCCTTCCCCTTCTCATACAGCGTGATAAATGATCACTACGTAGCTCATTCACTTTGGTATTACACAAACGAGCAACGCTTGAATGAAGAGGGAAGAAAACACGACAGTTTCTTAGCAGTTCGGCCACACAAATATACGATAACGTTTATAGGTTGCCCATATATCATCTAACAAGCTCAGACGTAACCTCGCTCCCCCTTTCCCTTTGTCTGTGGCCGTTCAGGGAACACCCTCATGAGCTACGCTGTCCGAGGACGCATGCGATCTACTTAATCTGCGAAAATATCTCACGTTCACCACAAAAACATTGTTACGCCGCTGGCGGAAACTTCAACGGCGCCCACTGTGGCGAAGCTCAAGAAATAGGCGATGCAGCTCAACAGCTTTTGCGCTACCACGCCGGTGTGTAGGCAGCCAGTGCGCCCAGCGTAAGCGTTGTCTTCTGTAGCGACAGGCCTCGTGTCTAACAACTGTGGCGCAAAGCCTGTTAAAGCGTGGTGCCACAAGCCAAGCGCTTATCTCAAGTATGAGCCTTTTGGAACTCCCATTGATTGTTGCGCTTTATCGACCTTCTTCGCGACAGAATCCACTGCCATGTTAGCAACTGCTCCGACATCAGAGTGGAGCCATTATTTAAACACTAAAATCAGGGCGAAGAACGAGACTCGGAAAAGAAGCGCACAGCGCGAGCTGAGACTTAGAGAAGATTTATTGCGCCATCGCCTCCTTTCTGGATTTTATTGTTTTGAGAAGATGAAGGTGCGTTTGACGAAATTGTATGTGGACGCGCATGTACGCAAAGGTGTCTTTGGCGCAGTAAATCAATTTCAGGTCTGCATAGGTCCTTCGCACAGGTTTTATATATTTGCAGTATTTAACATTTAAGGTGTGAATCATTAAAGTTTTCCACTACTGACGGCTACTGACGGCTACTGACGGCTGTCTTGGAGTTCTTAGAAATAAAATTACGACACTTTGAAGCTCATACCCCCCCCCCCCCCCCAAAAAAAAAAAAAAAAAAAAAAACGGCACCTCACAACTGTTTCTTCACGTGACTTATTTTCCATTCATAGATTGTTTATTTAGTCTGCCAGCTCTGCCTTGCCTCTAGTGGTAATCCTATTATGTTCTAGGGTTTTCTTATCCGGCCCTTTTGTTGGCCATAGTTTGCCAGTATCCTATGTAGCTGCCTTTCCTCTTGCTTGCATTGCGCGTTCTGTAATTATTTATTTTCGGTTCCTTTTTACTGCATCAGCATTTATGTTCGTATTTGTCGGGTAAATAAGCAACCTCTACTTTTTAGTTAGGTCGAATATGCGTAATGTTGTTTTTTTCCTCGTTAAAACAATTAAAATACGCATACTCCACACGACGACATGCCCACCCTAGCAGATCATATTATATCAAGCACCGCAATACAACATTCCATTGCTACATACGGCAGTGAGAGCGGCCTGCTTCAAGTAGGGTGAGAGATGTCGACTTAAAGCGACTTAGAGATCGGCAGCATGGCAAGCAACGAGCAACATCTTGAAGGACCATGAAGACGAAGCTACACTCCTATCTTCTCCCTAGCTCCCTAATTACCCAAACAACGGCCGAGAGCCATCCCTTCCTTCAAATAAAGGCTTCATTCTTGCAGTCAATTAGGTCGAGCACTCCTGCTATTTTTCCCTTACAGATAACTGTTATGGGATTTATTTTTTATGTAATGCTTTTCAAACATAGAGTACTTTTAGACCTGCCGTGACATGTGGCCGCTGCACCTTATCGTCTACCTTCTCTACTTCTTGAACAATGCCGGGATTACGGCGCGGTATGATATTTCGTTGTCTACATTTTCCTTTGACTATTCTTACAAGCCAGTTCCATGCTTCCCGACTGCCTTTTAGCTACTAACTTATTTCTTGCTTCAGCATTTAACTCGTTCAATAAAGCATTGAATTGCGTGCTTGCATTCGGCACATTTGTTCTGATAGCCTTTTGGAGTACGTTATTCGTTTCTCATTCGTGATTGGAGGTTGCCTTGTTCACCTACAAACCGGCACAACCTCTAATTTGTATCTCTTTCTAAACTTCCCCGCCACGGTGGCTCAGTGGTTAGGTCGCTCGACTGCTGAAACCAAGGACGTGGGATCGAATCCCGGCCGCGGTGGCCACTTTCCGATGGAGGCCGAAAGCAAGGCGCCCTTGTGCTCAGTGTCAATGCACGATAAAGAACCCCAGGTCGAAAATTCTGGAGCCCTCCCCTACGGGCTATCTCACAGCTTGAGCCACTTCGGGATGTTAAATCCGTAACCCAAACCAAACGAAATCTTTCTGAACTCTGTCGCAATAATAATCAACTTGTTTTAGTAAGTACTCTCATCGTGCATTTAAACAGCATGGAGTTCTGAGATCAATACCGAGAACAGGGTATGAGCATTTCTATGTATAGTTTATGCATCAAATTGTGTACGCTTGACATCTAAGTACTTCGGACAGTGCTTGGAACATGATAACCAGCGCTGCTTTTGCGCCATAAAACACATCACGACACAACTTCTAACAGTGAAACTGGCATAAGTGTGTTTCATTGGAATGAAGATACTGCTTTGACAAGTAGTTTGGAAGCAAAAAGGAAGCATGGAATTGCAAAGTGTGCCAAATGCTTTCAGGCACGCTAATGTTCTTAATATGGCTTGAACCTATAGTGAATGAGCGAAAGCTGTGAGCGTTTCAGCGATAGCTTCTGTAACACTGCCTTATCAGTCCGCGGTCTTTTAAGCATAATTTTTCTTATGATTGGTTCACAGGAAAGGAAAGGCGCAGTATCTGTGACACTTGTTCTATGGACACCTGAATCGCGCCGTAAGGGATGGGGGAAAGATGGGAGTCAAAGGAGGAGAAAGAGAGAAAGACGTGCCGTAGTTGAGGGCTGCGTAGCATTTTCGGCCACCTGTGATCTTTAACGTGCACCGACATCGCACAGCACACGGACGCCAACGCAGGCGCACAACACAACCGCCGGCGGTCGGAACCGATCCCGAGTACTTCGATACTTCAGGTTTCGGGGAAATGAAGGTGTAGTATACTTCGGGTGGGCGCCACACAATCGTGGACACCTACACTTCATTAAATCAAGGTCACTTGAAGGTCAAATTTAGTGCCGCGCGAAGACCGGCTCTCTTAACGTAGTAAAAATTTAGCTTCAACTGTAAATTAATTTATAAGAAAGGGAAGACGCAGTATCTGTCAAGGTCACTTGAAGCGAAGGTGAAAACCTCTAACGTTGACGGCTCAAAAAGCTGAACTAGTGAAGCTTTCGCTTCAATAATCCACAGAATTTGCCATACAGGGCCGCAAACTTAGAGGGGATTGCAATTAAGTGTATATAACATGTAGAACTCTCATTTGGCAGTCAGGAAGTTAGCTCGCATGGATTCGTCAAGGAATGCAACGCAGGGGCCAATCCCTAGAAACTGGAAGCGCAAGCAAAAATGCACTTTCATTAGCGTTTGACGAGCTAACCTTCCAGAGAGGTAGAAAAAATCTTTTTGCAGAACGACCACCGCGTATATATATATATATATATATATATATATATATATATATATATATATATATATATATATATATATATATATATATTAGTTTCGTGTCCGCCTGTCTACGAAGGTAGGGGCGAAACAGTCTTGTAAAGTTTGTTTTCCCAACGGTGTCTGACCGTCGCTTTCATACAACAGCGTTGGGCGCTGGACGCTGTGTGTTGTGTGCCCACCGCGTAAGATTTAAAGATGTGCGCCACTAAAGGACAGCAAAGAAGTGCAAGTGCCTGAAACCGTGGCCTGAAGTCTCCGAAGCGCTTTTAATTTTCCAAATGTTGGCTCGAGTTACGTCGGACAACCTGTACCCTCGACGCGAGTGCGCGGGTAAATTCATGTTTGTGTGCAAATGAAACCAGACGGGGTCGTTCCATTAGCAAAACTGAAAGAATGAGTCTCGCAGAACTCGTTTCAGTACGTCAAGTGGAGTTCTGCCTTCTTGCGCCGACAGATAAAAGCACGGAAAAGAAAACATCACTTCGACTCTGCGAACTCTCGGTGACGGTTTCGCTGAAGCACGCATCGTGCCGCAGATCAGGCATGGCAGCGGCAAGGTCGCACGTGTCCTGTCCAGGCATGGGTAGCGAGCGTGTTTTGCCTTGCCGATAAGACCACTTCAGTCCTCACGTTTTCTGTTCGATTGCTCGAGAGAGACAGGGAGGGATCGGTTGTGCCTCCCAGCTGGCTTGACAACTTTTAGTCCGCAGGGTCAGGTTTGCTGCGACGGTACGTGGCGGCCTTTCTGGGCTTCTCAGTGTTCCGTGATTTCGAGCATGGTTGTTTAGAGAATACTCCTTTAGTTCTTGCCCCGAATAGTGTATCAGTCGAGGCGGGTCAGTGAACGAAAGGCGTTTATTAAGAATGCAAAGAGCTTTTGTAGCCGAGGAAGGCACGTGCCGGGCTTGGCACGTGCGTCGTTCACGATACAAATAGTGTCATTCCAAACAGTATACTAAGCGCGCACTGGTCAGCATGCTGTGGCGGAAAATGGATACAGGTGGTGGAGGAAGATCGTGATGAATTTAGTATAGTAAGGTAGTAATTGCTCATTTTCATCCACCTTAACGCTGTCATACGGCTACAAAGTAAATATATACTGTTTTCGTAGAACCTTTGTAGTTGTTGTTGCGGGGATTGGAACCAGGTACCACCGCTTGCAGGGGCAGTTACTCTGTCATTGAGCTAACGGAACAGTTCTCGAGCAGATGAGGGCGAGAGCCAGTTGTTCAAATGGAAAAGGGGACGATGTTGGCACAATGCTCAGCGAAATGTCCCAGGTTTTAACCGTCACAAAGGTGGTAGGGGAGTTATATCCTGAATTACACAATAAGTACACTGAACAAGAATAAATCTCGAGAAGCATCAAAGTTCACTATACAGTATAAGAATTCCGGTTGTAACTATACAGAAGCATAGGAAGCCTTAAAAACAATGAAGTGATTGAAAACCTGAAATAAGCGGTGAGGGCAGGGGGCGAAAAACGCTTCCATTTCAATAACCCGTCAGATTAGTCATATATAGGAAATACTGAAGCAGTGTCCTAGTGGACCTAAAAATTAAGCTGAATTAACCGCAAGCTGTCTAGGAAGGGCATTACAGTTTCCAACTGGCAGCCTCAGTGGAAGTGGAAGCGGTAAAGCTATATATCTCTCTAAACTTACGTCACCCAGGTCCGGCCCATGAGACATAAATAGCTCTGAAAATAAGAATAACGTGTAGGGCACTTGGGAGCTACTCTGGAGGTATGAAAGCGTGCATTCGTGCTGCACTGCATTTTCCTGATTACCTCTACAGTCTGTACAGTGCCAGGGTATGAAGTAACTTCATTTTAGGCTCCCAATTAGGATGCCTCCAAGTCCATTTTTGGTTCTTCTATTTGCTGAAGAAGGTACTCATGACTCGTAACTTACTGCGTTCCTCAAACTGTACTAGTAACTTCCCCCGGTTATTTCTAGAGCCAGTGTCGTATTCACCCCCTGCCTGGTCTCAGCCTCCATTTTGTCTACCTTTACATTGAAGACGCCCATCTGCACAGTACACTGCCTTTTTATTTTGCCTATTGCCGATTCTACATCTTCATAGAAGTTTTCGGCTGCCTGATGATTATGACTGCATGTAGGCGCGTAGGCCTATACAACTTTCAGTTTATACAGCTTATTAAGCTTAATTACGATGACTTCCACCCTTTCATTAACGATATAGAACTCTATGTTCCCAACTATATGCTGGTCAATTGCTATACCAGGGTGACCAAATCCTGCTCTGGTAAGGGAATGCATTTCCGGCGATGGTCACAGGGATCAGGTGCACCACACACCTGCTAATACAATGCCGTCAACACGGAGTTGTTTTTGTTTTTTTTTAATACGGCACCAAGATTCAAACCGCGGTCCTCTTGCACGCGAGGCAGATTTTCTGTCTCTACGCCATCGCTACTAACCGCAGCGGTGCTGGGGTCAAATGGATGCAGCTGGCACAGGACCGGGGTAATTGGAGAGATGTGGGAAAGGGCTTCGCCTTGAAGTGGGTGCACTGAGGTTGGTGTTGTTGTTGATGATGTAATATTTCAATTTATTTTTATTCCGTATCTCCACGTGTGACGTCCTACCTTTTCAACCAATCCGGATTTCCTCAACACGCTGGCAACGCTCGGTTGTCCGCTCAACGGAAGCCTTAACGCTGTCCTCAATAGCCTCCCTTCCAATAGAACTGAGGCTGCAGAAGTAAAGCGTTTTATTACTTTTTTAACTTTATGAAAGAGAAATCTATGTTACACCATGTACTGTTTGCCAAAACTAAAACAGGCGGCCATTATTTCGGGAAAAGTGGGCTGGCGACCACAGCTTAAGCGCTGCTGCCTCCACTCCTCGTCAACTGCGAGAACAACCTGCGTGGCGTGAAGCGTGCACCATCACTATCCTTTTCTGGATGATAATATAGTCTGATCGCATGAGACGCGATAACTAGCACCCAGATTACTTCTGACAAGGGCTGTAAGCAGAGGCCGTCTGGCGAGAACTTTGCTGCCGCTTGCGGTGGAGCCGAAACTGGAGACAAACGAAGAGACGCGAACAGAATTCACAAGATGGTACACATAGCACGGGGATGACGGGAGGTCAGATGAGCAGATAGATTAGGAGATTTGCCGATATTGAGTAGGCGCAACTGACACTGGGCGGAGCTAATTTGATGAACGGCTTTTTGTCATTTAGTAGGCATAACTCATTTGATAATGACGACTGACTGCCATGAGCATGAGGGTTCGTGCCTCGGCTCCTTTGTTTCTTTTCGCAGTTAAATCTCGTAAGAATGACCACCCAGTTTGAGTAAAAGTCTAAAAAATAAATTTTAGCAAATGGTGGCTGCGCTCATTTTTCGCAGTGTCAAGCAACTATTGCCATTAAGGACGCCCTTCGAGTGAAGTTCCTGACGAAGTATGCATGACAGCGCCTCTAAGCGAAAGACCTTTCTTCAGTTTGGACCCCGCTGGGGTGGCGCAAGGGTTGCGGCGCTCGACTGCTGTTCCCAAGAGTGCGGGATCAAATGGAGGCCTCGGCGACCGCTTTTCGATGGAGGCGAAAAGCTAGGCGCCCGTGTGCTGTGCGACGTCAGTGCCCGTTAAGAACCCCAGGTGGTCGAAATTTCCGGAGTCCTCTACTACGGCGTCTCTCATAGTCGGAGTTAATTCGGGACGTTAAACCACCCTAACCAAACCAAACAAAAAACCTTTCCTCAATTTTGTGGCTTTCTCCATGGACATAAAGTCCTTATACCGATTCATTCCTAAGAAAGAGTTACTCGTATGCGCAGAAGAAAGTGGATATACGTATGTCACAATTTTTCCGGACATCAGTTAAGAGTTTGTCGAGAGACCCTTGGCATTACAGTCCCTTCAATTCACCTTTTTTCAATGTGCACTTCACATATAGAGAAAAGCGGTGTGTACATAGGTACTTGTTTTGGTACCGCTATCAAAGGCCTGTGTTTGGCTAGGAAAGGCTTCGATTCGTATTTAACCGTTTAGTTTCCTCATATTGGAAGGAGTGTATTCACGCTATGCATTTAATCGCTCATTATTATACCTAAGATCTTGGTGTACGAACGGCTCCAGGCTGATGAAGTTGACTCCTATCGAAAAGTAAAACCGCGTTTGTTTGAGTACACGATCATAGAGAGAGCAGACGATAGCTTCCATTGCATATCATTCGCTCAAAATTAGTCGAGAAAAAGCGAAATTGTGTTTAAACAGCGCCCTGGATAAGTCCTGTATCCAGTGACCGGCAGCCAGATCTGCTCTTTTCCGCGGGTTTCCCATTAGAACTGTCCGTGTCTGTGGACAAGCGTTTTCTTAACGATCACAACAATCTCACCGGAGCAGCAGTGACATGCTGATGACAATGGGACTTGGATTGGCGAAAGGAGGAGCACTCGTGGGCAATTACATTCCTCTGATAACGTTTCGTGTTAACGTATCTAAACCTTGGTGTAACATATCACTTCGTACATTAAAAGACAAGAAACGCCTTTTTAGATCAGCGAAGCGACGTTGCACGCAGTATTCGAAAACACAATATAAGTTATGTGAAGTATCATACTGCCATGCCGTTCGAAAGGCGAAGCACAAATTTCTGTCACATGATCTTCAATCGCTCATGAAAAATAACCCAGCCAAATTTTGGAAAACCATCTCCCCCCCTTCACGCATGTCTGACAATATTTCTTTATTGGATCCAACCGGATGTCCCATTCCTCAGGACAGCTGTGGAACAGTTTTTGACGATTTTTTCACATCATTTTTCACTAACGAAGACTATTCCAACCTACCTAGCCCACAAGAAACCAATTTCTCTTTCATGAGTGCAATAGACGTTCCTATAGAAGGCATTGCATCTCTAGTCAAAAGTCTCAAAATAAGTACTTCTTCAGGATTAGACGGAATAAATACCAAAATTCTAAAACGCACTGTAGATGCCTCTAGTATCATCCTCTGCCATATTTTCAAACAGTCATTAGACACTGGCGAAATTCCGCATGACTGGAAGATTGGTAAAATAATCCCCGTGTATAAATCTGATAACAAACACTGTCAGTAACTACCGCCCCATATCGCTAACAAGTGTTCCATGCAAATTACTAGAACACGTAATTGCATCTAACGTTGCCTTCCACCTGGAGCGAAACGGTTTTTTCTTCCCACACAACCACGGTTTCAGAAAAGGATTCTCCTGTGACACACAATTAATAGAATTTACTACTCACATCTTTAAGAACATGGACGAAAATTGCCAGACTGACTGCATATTCATTGATTAATCTCGTGCATTTGACCGCGTCGCCCACTGTCGCTTCATAACTAAATTGTCATTGCTTAATTTAGACAACCTAACCCTCTGTTGGATTCAAAACTTTGTCATTTCGCAAGCAGTTCACTGTTCTCAATAACTTTTCGTCACCCCTTAGCGGCGTCACATCTGGCGTTCCTCAAGGTAGCGTCCTCGGTCCTTTATTATTGTAATATACATTAATGACCTCCCATCTCACATAAATAATCAGTTCGACTGTTCGCAGATGTCTGCTTAATTTATCGTAAAATCCGTTCTCTTATTGACAATGTCATCCCACAGCAGGACCTGGAATACGTAACTAGCTGGTACAGGTCATGGCAAATGACACTTAACACGGAAAAATGCAAAATAATGACAATCAGCCGGAAGTATTCCCTCTCGACATACGATTATTCACTCAATAGGATTTCACTAACTCGCACATTTTCTTATAAATATCTCGGCGTTTATCTTACCGCAAATCTTTCATGGGCGACGCATATTGAAAATATAACCGCCAAAGCATCACGCACGCTCGGCTATCTAAAGCGAAATCTACATAGCGCACCCATTTCTACGCGCAATCTCGCATTTCTAACTTTCGTTCGTCCTCAACTAGAATATGCATCTGCCATCTGGTCGCCACATCAAGAGTATCTAATCAAATCCCTAGAAGCTATTCAAAACCGTGCAGCACGTTTTATTTCCCATGATTACAGCCGCTATTCCAGCGTGACTAACATCAAGCTGTCCTTATTACTCACAAGTTTAAAATTACGTCGGGATATCGCGCTTATCTGCTTACTGCACAAACTAATCTACAGTCATCATGCATCAACAGTGCCACTTACTAGACCGACTCGCACCTCCCACCGCCTAAATACAAATTTTCAACGTCTATTCGCCCGAACACATGCATTTAACTTCTCTGCCTTGCCACGGGCTATAAAGGATTGGAATGGTCTTCCCGAACGCATCGCTCACATATCTGACCCACTATGATTCAAAAACGAATTGAGTACCTTAATGCAGTGAGAATAAATTTTTTATATTGCGTTCACTGTGTGCAAGTGGATTTCGCCCAATGCCGCTAACTATTGTATAATGTTATAATCCTCAGTTTATTACTTCATAATGCATGCTCTAATAATTATTTGCAGTTCCAGTCCTTTATTACTGTTCAATTTTGTATTTTAAACTATGTACCACTGTTTGTTTTTGTACACTGTAACCCCTCCCCCTCACACAATGTTCCATGTTTTGAACCTGGGAGGCATTTGTATAAATAAATAAAAAGAAAAGAGACTAATTGCAAGTAGTCAGGTTGCTGTAGTACGTGTGCGACGTCTCGAAAAAAAAAATCTAGTTCTACTCAAAGGTGAAAAAGCAATGTTCTCTACGCAAACAAGCAGCAAGGACAGTACAATTGTGTAGATCAGAGTGCTAAATTGAGAAGGTGTTAAATGAAATACATCACGTTTTATTTTTTCTTTTGTGCTCAGTAGTCATTTCATCCTGCGACAACCATTACTTCAGCCTTACTAGCCGATGTGTGAAAGTCCGATTCGGGTAGCACGAGAATCTGTATAAGGCGGTTGTAGCAAGCGTTCACCTGACAGCGCATTGTCGAAATTGGGATCTTACCGAGGAATTCAGCCGAAGTAAAGGCGTACATAAACAATCAGAAGCTGGCACGCGGTATTTTAAGGGTGACAGAAATGGTTAGGGCTCCTTGGTCGTGGTTTTACTGTCCCATTCAAAGCATATCAACAGAAAGAGAAAAGAGCTTGCTGAAAGCGACAAAGAACAGATATTCGTTTAGTCAGCGATTTCCGCGTGATTTCACTTGATTTTGTCCACTTGACTTGGAATGGGAGCAGTTAGGGATAAGGGTAGATGGAGAATACCTCAGTAATCTGCGATTTGCTGATGACATTGCCTTGCTAAGCAACTCGGGGGATGAACTGTAAATAATGATTGATGACCTAGACAGGTAAGGTAGAAAGGTAGGCTTGAAAATCAATATGCAGAAGACTAAGGTAATGTTCAACAGCCTCGGGAAGGAACAGCAGTTTACATTAGGTAGCGAGATACTAGAAGTAGTAGGCGAATATGTCTACTTAGGACAGGTAGTAACCGCAGATCCGGACCACGAAAAGGAAATAACAAGAAGAATACGATTGGGATGGAGCGCATTTGGCAAGCACTCGCAGATTATGACTAGCAGCTTACCGGTATCGCTCAAGAGGAAAGTATACAACAGTTGCATCTTGCCTGTACTCACCTATGGGGCTGAAACGTGGAGGCTAACCAAGAGAGTTCTACTTAAGTTGAGGACAACCTAGAGGGCTATGGTACGAAAAATGGTAGGGGTAACATTAAGAGATAGAAAGCGTGCAGAGTGGGTCAGAAAAATAACTCAAGTTACCGACATTCTAGTAGAAATTAAGAAGAAGAAATGGACATGGGCAGGACATGTAGTGCGAAGAGAGGATAACCGATGGTCGCTGAGGGTAACAAACTGGATTCCAAGGGAAGGAAAGCGTAGCAGGGGGCGGCAGAAAGTTAGGTGGGCGGATGAAATTAAGAAGTTCGCAGGGGTCAAGTGGATGCAGCTAGCACAGAACCGGGTTAAGTGGAGAAATATGGGAGAGGCCTTCGCCCTGCAGTGGGTATAATCAGGCTGATAATGATGATGATGATGTCCACTTGATGTATATTTCTGCTTTCTTTTTGTATTTCCCCCGCTCCTGCTTCAGTTTTTCTTACATGTTCTTATACGAAAAAATTTGTTAAGTAAGGCTTGTGGCATCGTGTTTGTCTCAGCTGTTCCTCGTCGATTGTTTCGTCGCTTTTGCACTCTAGTGGCGCGCGATGGGCAGTGCGTGCCGACCATGGAGGTGGTCTGCAGCAACCGCTCCATGGTGCCTCGGCAGTGTCAGGCTTGCAAGCACGAGAACCCCGCTGTACATGCAGGCTGTCATCCGTGCTGTTCGACAAGGTGATGATGGTGATGGGCGACCAGTCGGACACGCGTCCCTTTATCGGTCGCCAGGAAGAGGTGGCCTTCGGGGACCTGGTCTGGGTGGCCGTGCTGCACGCCTTCCCGCAGGCTGTACTGCAGCTGCACACGCTGCTCTTCAGAGAAGATGCGAACTTCCTGCGAGGCGAGTGGCCCGACTACACCGGTGAGCTCCAATAACACGCCCCCGCCTTTCGTTGGTCTGCCCATTCACGTATATTTCTGACAAACAACGTGACCAGGCAACGGGGCACTCAGGGCAGCCCGCTGCGGGAGACGAAAGACTTTAGCGGCGCCAGCGGTTTACGCACGCAATGGCAAAAGTTCGAAAAGAATGCATGTCAACCGTGCAGTCTACAAGTAGTATCACAACAGCGTACGCGTTTAATCGGCTTTGTGTAAAAGACACAGAAAAAAATGCCCAGCTGGCAGAACCTGGAACTTTTCGGCACTCGTCTTGATTTCGACTGTATACTCATCCTGATTCTGTTCTCGGTTGACGGAGGTCATAAAATGCAAGGGCGGAGCCGTACGCACCACATATGTCCCACGTTGCGTCCTGTAGAAGTCTGTAAGAGAACTTTCACACGCTCCTTCAAAGGGCTGGCAGACGTTTACTGTAGTTCTCGAAGCCTCCGCGTTCCGAAGAAGAAATTATTATTTATCATGATTTCGCACATGTGTCATCTTCTCTTTCGCATTGAAGAAATATGCAATCGCTGAGTACACCCCGGAATTTTGACGCGGACTCCTGGTAGACATTTCGTAATACCTTTACCCAAAACTCGCATCTCTACAGTGCACACGTACCTACAGCCGGCCAATTATTTAACAGTATCGCACAACTATCGACTGCCCAGTGCAGCGGCGCCGAAGAGAGGCGAAGCGAAAATCGAGAGAGGGAGCGAGCATGGTGGCGTATTCGCGAAGCTCGATCAAGTGTCGTCTGCTCGGCTGTTCTGCTCTATCGGAAGCAACCCATTGAATCAAGCTCCATGCTTTCCGAGAGCGCTTGTTATATGTGCAGTGTGCTTGTTACTTTCATTGGTGCAAACTTGTAACGTTTCAAGTACTACTACACTTGTTCCTGGCTTCATTTGCGGGTACTGTCTCGAGAAGGTTTAGTTTGAAACTAATTAATGTGGCAATATTTAATGTCTCGACAATTATTTCCTCCGAAGGTAACGATTGCAAATAAGTTTTGGTATTGTTTATTGGGTAATGTCTATTTCAAATGTGTTCATCTTATATCAGATCATCTCTTGAATGCGCCTCTATTTTATGGCACCTTCTCCACGCAGCTCTTACAAACGCTCTGGAAGCAGTGAAGAATAATGCAGCCAGATTCATACTGTCATCCTACTCACGTCATCAAAACGTATCAGCACTGAAACACACACTGAATCTTCAGCTTCTGGCTACGCGTAGAAAGTTTGCCCGGTTGTCTTTCTTTAATACGTTATACTACAGCGACCAGCCATTTTCCCGAAGCCAAATCTTTCCTGCGCCCCATTGCTCAGCTCGCCTTGACCACGCGCATAAAGTCCGCTTGATTTTCGCTTGAACACTAAAATATCGGAAGTCACCGCTCGTATTGGCAATAAATGAATCGAATGCATTACATTGCATTGTCAGTCATACCGAGCTATCATTATTACTGCCGCTCTCATTCTGCCATCAAGCTTAAAGTCGATTATATTCTATCGCACCTGCGTTATAACCTCCAAGAAGAGAACATGCAAGACCAAGGGACAGCCAGCCGACAAACGGGTTATTAGGATCTCCCGAACCGGCGACCGTGCCTTGGTCGCAGGTCGCTTTGCATGCGGCAAGCAGTCGCGCGGAGCAGTCGTTCACCTGCCACTTAGTACAGTCGGTCTCGCGGTCCGCCCGTGTCAACAGCTTATACCCACACCGGTCCGCGCTGCACCGATTTCAGAGGCTTTCTACGAGATGGTGCTTGTGTTTCTGCGTCATCAACTCAATGGTCCTGATCACCAGCTGCTGTCTCCAGGAGGGAGGGCAGGCCAAGTAACGATGGTTGGGTCGCCGGAGACGTCTAACAGCACCGTGCCACAAGGCTCATTAGTCATGAGAGAAATTAAATTCTCGGTAATTTATGCACCGGGAGTACCCTTAAGGGAGTGCAAAACGGGGGCAGAAGGTAGCGATAGTTTCGACTTCCTTCAAGTAATTAGTGCGATGAAGTGAAAATGCGAGAGCTCGATGACACGCGATAGCACCTCGATGTAAGCCACCGAGAGGCTTACACGTTTCATAAGTCCGCGCATGCGGACGGAGGGCTTGCGCTCGACTATATGATAAGGAACACTGCTCGGTAGCTCTGATTAAAAATAGAAAACCAGAAATCATGTAATACGTTCAATTCGAGACAATCGTATCCTGAAAACGTTTGTACAAAATCACTCCGCTAGATTCGCCGTCTCAGTCCGCCGCCTTCGGAAATGGACGTTACTTGAACTTCCTAGCAGTAATGATCGGCGATTATATTAGCCACAAGCGTGGCACTTGCCCATGATTCTTTAGTAGTCGGATAGGAGAGCAGGGGCGCTGCCGAGAAGTTTGCTTTCGCCTTCCCGCCTGAAGGATTCTGGGGGGGTTCTTACTTAAAACTACCCACTTTACTTAAAACTACCCAAGTGAGCTGGAGAGGAACGGGTAAATTTGCAGGACATTATTTTGCAGCTTCAATACTAAACAATAACTAGGTTTTTTTAGGTAACGGCAAGAACTTCGCGGTTTATCCTTACGACCAGGTTCCAGCAGCATGGATTTGCCTTCGCCAGGATTCCGATCGAAGGTCCTAATTTTCGCATTTTCAAGCCCTTACGATGCACGGAAACTAAAAGATGAGATTAAGAAGAAAGTAAAGTCATGCCTGCCCCTGCGTAGCTATCGGATGCTCAAACCAATCGAAAAAGGTGACCGAAGCTACAAAACTAAAAACGAAAATTTAATTTATTTGCCGACCAAACGCTGAATACAAAATAAAAGTAGGCAGAGTATCCCTCCTGATAAAGCTCAGAATAAAGTTCGGGCCAGAAACTGGTTCGGAACGTTTTGTTAGTGCGTAATTAACTCTTGCAAAACCAATTCCATCTTAAGTATACGCCAGTTCCCATCTCTGAGATCTATATCCGAGGCAGCGCGAACCGTAGGTCCAATGCTGGAATGCGTTTTCCTCGTACTGCTGCTATGTAGGGTGAAGCATTGTCAACGCAGTACCGATATTGGGTGCATGGTTTGTGCTGTCTGATATGGCATGATTCAAAGCGGCACATAGGCAGCCACAGTTTCTAAAATCCTGTATGTATATACACTCTGGACAATAATAATTGAGGGAGCATGTTTTGACGATCAAGCTGTTTCAACGCCTTGCCTAGCAAAAATTAGGCAGCAGTACATGTATTTCAGCACATGCCGCTCATGAACCCAACTAGCCGTCATGGTCACTCTACGGGACGAATAAGAAATTTTAAAACGTCAAAGCCTGTCACGTAATGTTATAGTCGCACCAGAACGTCAGGATAGTACGGCAAGAAGAAAAAAAAATCCTTGAGGCGCTTCGCTTCCTCTGCTCTCACGTACATAAATGGCAAGCGTAGCGCGGTACCAGCGATACGTTTACCGCTGCAGTAATTACCAGTACGGTAACCATCGCAGTAGTGGCAGCGGTAGTTATTCAAGATAACGTGTCAATTTCCTTGAACCGTTCTTCAGGCAGCCCAGACTATTAAATTTATTTTTCGCAACATTCTTTCATTTTTCTTCATGAAATAATTTCGTTTTATGATTCGCAGATATGAATGTTTCTCAATGTGTTAACGTTCGATAAAACACACATAAGTAAGGCCACCACCAAGTTCCAAAGTACGTGGTTGGACGTGTCCTTTCAGGTGTCTTCACTCCTTCTGCGTGGCTGCTCATAATGCAGTTGTCGTAAAAAAAAAAAAAAAATCGGAAGAGGAAGGGGAAAGCAGGGAAAAATGAGAGCAAACAGTGCAAGCGAGCCGCTTTCTCTCGCGTTCCAGAGCGCTCGTTGGGCTGCCCGGGAGTGCGGCGGTGGCGCTTGCCCGAATTGGGACTCCTAATTGACCCCGCGATAGCAGACTGGCTTCTCAGCTCCGCGCCTCTTGCAAAAGGCCTGCCATATCCAGCTATCATAGCAGTGCCGGAGACATAAGCTCGTTGCAGGCAGATAAAAAACCATCGCCCCTTAACAACCCGCGCAACTGGAGCAGTGGCTCGGGGTAAGCGGCGCGCGCTCGGGGATTCGTTTTCCGACTGCGGAAAGCACAGCCGTCAAACTGAGCACACATACCACCCACAAAAACAACTATGTCGTGCTTAGCATAATGGACTATACAAGTTCATTCCAGTATTTACAAGACAGTATTTTCCGATAAATGTGTATCAGCTCGATCCATTGTGCAGTGCTTCTCTAGAATAAAACGCCAAATGGGCAAAACGTTTTACATCGCATTATCCCTTCTCCATACAGCTTGTATTTTTGTCACACTTTTATGGTATGTTATTACTGAGTTCTGTCTACTTGGCTCCTCTCCCGTAACTGACGTATTGCTAAAGGCGCGTGTAGGTGCCGGTGTGCGGAAGGAACTAACATGCATAACTACCACCTGGATGTCTTTACTGTCTGGGGTGGACTGCTCAAGTGAATCTCGAGTATATGCAAAAGTGACTGAAAAATGCACATTGTAATTAACTTCCGAGCTTTACACATGGCAACGTATAGCAAGTAATTTAAGAAAAAGGACATTTCCTCGCGAACGCATTTTCTTTCTGACCTCTTGATTTTTTTTTTTTTTTCAGTAAGCGGAGCCTCATATTTCCGGTAACATCATTGCCTGTCTGCGAGCTACGTTATTAGTCTCGGAAGTGTGGTGACAACCGGCAGCAACCGCATTACGTTGGCAGCGTCCACATAAAAGAAGTGCTCTCAGCCTTATCGCGCGACACATACACCCAGAACTTATCGTTACGCAGAAACAGATACAGACAGCTTGAGAGCCTGACAGCCGGAAACGACTAGGTAGATGCGTCACTCCAAACCTCGAAGCCAGCTAGGTTTCCGAAAGGGGAGACATGGGAAGTGAGAAAATAGCTTTTAGAAGGGATGACTGAGAAGAGAAACTAGCGCTTGTTAATAGCCAGTGTTCCCATCTCTCCAATACTGTAAAGTATAGTATAGGCCAATAGTATGAAGAGAACAAGATAATCTGCCCGAGTTACTGGCATCCCCAGCTTTGCGCTTGTTTTTCGTGTTTCGTGGAAAATCTGGACACTGTCCAACGTTAGACGTCTATAACGTTGTCAAATAGTAATACTGGTGCGTATTATGAAGTACCTGGCTGTAGTTCTTGATCTCAAGGTCTCATGTATCAAGTGCTGGAGACATAAGCTATTGCCGGAGACATAAGTGCTGCTGAACGCCGGGGATCTGACCTTCATGCGATATTTAAAGTAAGGAGGAGAGTACGTATACATTGGCACCGTGGTATAGGTGCCGTGTCGTGAAGAACTAGTTTGCAAACACGAAATTGCAACAAAGTGCAGTACTAGTAAAATAAATTCTGTTGACTCTTGTTTCGACAAAACGTAGAGAATAGACATGGGCGCGAATGCTTATATCGAAACCTGGATATTCCACAATATTGGCTATATGAAGCGCTCAGGTCACCTCCTTGAAAATCCAGAGTAAAAGTACAGAGAAGTTGCGAAGTATATCGAGCTCCAATCACGCCGATTGTTCGATATATCGATTGGCGTCACCCATCCTTGCAAATGGCGCTTCTCTTAACCGCGCTCTTCAGTCGCTTTGAGCGCGCGCATACGACTCGGGTACGCGGCCTTGGACATCCGCTGGCAGCGCTAATACTATCAAACCGCGTCAGAAAGTCAATCTGGGCCTGAGTGGTCTATGGTATTTTGTATTCGTTTCCAACGCCACATAACCTTTTTAAACTTTGTACGCCCATGCTGCCAAAAGGAAATAAGAAAAAGCTGTACTGGCGTTTTTAAGGCTCCAGCCGCCCATCAGCAGTGAAAACTGAGCGCAGCTCTCCAAAGCCCTTATGGTAGTCAGGGCATGCAGTTAGCATGAAAATGCGCATAGTAATCACCGGCTCATCAAACGCACCAAACCCAAGAGGGGGTGCGGCTTCAATCCTGACGCGGCGGCCGCTTTTCGATCCAGGAGGAATGCAAGGTGCCCTTCCAGATTGCGATATCAGTGCGCGGTGCAAAACTCCAGTGAGCCGAAACTTCCGAAGCCCTCCAGTACAGACCGAGTCTCTCTGTGACGCTAAATGGAGAAAAAAAAAAAAACCTGTTTGAAACAACAAATTTCAATGATGAAACAAGGAACGCTACGAAAACTAAAAGAATAAGCGCAATTAATGAATGAAGTAACAATTTCGAGCCCTTTCGCAGCTACCGTCAGTTGTTTTTGCACGCACCCGCGTGCAAAGCACATATCGAGCTACAGTCGTGTGTGTCAAAAGAAAGAAAGAAATAAAACTGCAAGCGGAGTCGGGAAGAGGCAAGCCTTCAGATGGAATATATTGCATATTATATTTTAGTATGCAGATAAAATAAAAGGTAAACATCAGTTTTAGCCATATAAAAAAAAAAAAAAACACTTTTTTGCGAGTCCAAGAAGTTGGTTCGTAGTGGGATATAATGGTGTTTTAATTAGTCGAGAAGGCATATGTGCGCCGCTCTGACAATCAGTGCACGCGTTCGAATAGAACATGCTTTGATGGATAGCTAAGAAAAGAACAAAGTCTAATGGTGTATATGCTCAGGCAATGTTGTATGAAGAAATATAACCGACCAGACTTAGACCACCTTCTTTTAGTAACGCAGCAGATTGTAAGCGCCAAACCCAAATGTTTCTGAAAATTTCCTTCGTCCAAAAGAGAGGCAGCATGAGCTTTATACACGAAATATTTGACTTAGCATGGATCACCTGTTATTATACTGCGGTCTCTTTGCATACGTTTTGCGACCGTAATATTCCAAAATTATTTTGTTTGGCACCATCATCCGAAATTGTGAAATACCACAAATGAGAGATGAAAAAGTGTCGTGCATCAATTCTTTCCTCGCTCTCGGGAAAGCGCGTCGTTCCCGGCAAATCACCGCACCTGACTTGCTTGGTTTTTAACACGATTTTGCATGCTAATTTCAAGGTGCCTGTTTCTTTCATATAATACCTGGAGTTCAACTAACTTCCTCAAATGAAGGCTGCATTAGTATTCTGCATTTTTGTCACGTTTGCTGAGCATTAAGCTATTCGTCCAAAACCGTAAACCTGACCTGCCACAAATGCGTGATGTTACTGCAGACGGGTTGACGGATCAAACTGTTGACCGCCAGTCTTCGAATCAAACGAAATATTCGACCATTAGCTACATAAGAGCAGCTTTATCTGCTATGGTTGCCTCATTACGGGTGAAGCTCTATGCTCAGTGAAGGGCTGCGGTAACTTCGAAACGCTGCAAGGCTGTAATGAACAACGAATGGCTGATCGATGTGAATGGCCTCTCATCCCCCGGATGCGTGCAGTGTCCGAGAGGTGTTTCCAAGCGTTTGGTGCCGTCTTTCGTCCACGCATCCCGCAAGGGCAAGACTCGAGGCGAAGGGGTGATCACGTGATCACGTGTAAGCATGCGCCCCATCTGAAGGCGACAAATGTAGCGCGAGGCACGCAAGAATGGGTCACGTGATCGCTGAAAAAAAATTACAAGCAGCCTGGTGACGGAAGGTGTCTAGGTCTAAAGACAAAAGGGTCAGTTTTAAAACAACGCTTTGGTGCTGTTGCCTTCTCGTTATGTGTTCCAGCCACGGTGTTCTAGCACCGTGGCTCTGCCACCACACTCACCGCTTAGCATACCGTGGTATTGAATAAGGAGTCTCGAATAGTTGTCTGGCTTTCGGCCCATTTGTTTATTACCAAGTTTATGCTGGTCTGGATAACTGTTTACAATGCTACATAAGTTTAAATAAATTATAATGAGTCAATGTCTAACTCTTCCTTTTCTGTCTCACCTTCTCTAAAAGAAGATTTAGAACTAGTCCAGCGATGGTCAAAGCAGCCTCGCTCTATTTGAGATATAATGCTCCGATATATATGGCCCAACAACTTCTCATTTCACTTCCCGTGGAGTCCCACAGGGCGGAGTACTAAGCCCAACGCTTTTCAATCTTACTCATGTCGGGCTTGTAGACTTGATACCACAGTCGGCGCAACTTTTAATATATCCAGACGACATCTGTATCTGGGCATCAGGAGTTACGTGCCCAGAGGTTAGAGCGAGGCTTCAAAAGGCGGCAAGTATAGTTGCGGCCTACCTCCACCTGCAAGGTCTGCAGATATCAACTGAAAAGTGTTCGCTAGTTGCATTTACACGCAAGAACATGTCATCTTACACCGTACGCATTGATGGTAAAGCAATACCCTACGAAAGCAGCCATCGCTTTCTGGGAGTGATCATCGACCGAAATCTTTCGTGGACTCCCCATATTTATTTCATGAAAAATAGGCTGACAGGAATTGCTCACGTATTTGCCTTTATTGGGGGGAAAGTCATGGGGAGCGTCCGTACGGTCGATACTCCAACTATACCATGCTTTATTTATAGGATTTATTCGGTACAGCTTACCTGCACGTGGAAATAGCAGGAAACCCAACTTAGGAATTCTACAGAGCGTTCAAGCTCAAGCTCTGCGAACCTGCCTGGGATTGCCGAAATGTGCCTCTACGGCTGCTACCACTTTGATTGCACAGGAGCATCCCATATCTACCTACCGAACAGTTGACTCTCTGAGGGCACATTTCCGGCACATCTCCCGGATTCCCTGGCATCATTTGGCCAGTCTTCCTATTACCAGGCCGCGTACATCGTTTACTGAGACCGTTGATGCGCATTGCGATATTTTGTCGTCCGCATCTAGACCGTCCTCTCCACTATAGAGCCTGCATAAACCACACGTGCTTCTTTCAATACCCGGCATCAGGAAGAAGGTCGAGCTATCGCCGACAGAACTAAAACAAATCACTCTTGAATACTTCCATGAGCACCACGCAAATCGTTTGCACGTCTACACTGATGGTTCAGTGAATGCCGTGAGTTCTTCAGGCTCCATGGTCATACCCTCAATTAATACAGAAATAAAAGTTAGGACAATTCACCCGACGTCTTCAACAGCTGCAGATCTAACCGCTCTTCGTGTCGCAATTAGTCATATCAGTCAGCAGAGCCCTCAGCGGTGGTCTATTTTCACAGATTCAAAAGCAGCCCTGCAAGCCTTAAAAGCGGCTCTTCGCCGTGGAGCCCATGAACAACTCGTTGCAGAAATACGACAAATTCATCACTGTGCAATTAATGGAGGACATGACATCATCTTCCAATGGTTTCCAGGACACAGCGGCATAGCGGGCAATCTTCGGGCGGACGAGGTCGCACGAACAGCCCACCAAGACGGCGGTTGTGTGTTGATTCCTTTTTCCTGGGCAGACACAGCGGGCAGGCTTCGCGCACTTGCGCGGGAACACACGCTCTCCTTGTGGAATTCTGGCCAGTTTGCGAACTGCCGCTTAAAATCCCTGGACCGTGACCTGAAGCTCCGGCTTCCACCTGGCGGTGAATGCCTCCCAGGCACTGTCCTGGTTTATGAAAAGCACAGGCCTAATCGAAAGACTGAGTTTGCTGTTATGTTCCGCGATAGGACTGTGACGTGATGTGATGTGACATGTATGTAATGTGACTGTACTAACTTCACCCATCCCTCTCTCAGAACCTTTATATCCACTCACCACTTTTCCCCAGTGCAGGGTAGCAAACCGATTTCTTTTACGGGTTAACCTTCCTGCCTTTCCTCCTCATCTTCCTCCTCCTCCTTACTCCGAAACTAAGATTTTGCTGCTCCAAAAATTGCTACAAATCTGATTTCAACGTTTGCACACCTGTATCTCGATACGCTTATGAACCTCCTATCACGTTTGTAGTGTTGACTGTGACACGTATTGTCACCTTCTCTTTTCACTCGCAGCCATTTTGCAAACCGGATCTGCCCTGTCCGGAGCGCTGCTGATCGCGTGCGTGGCCACATTCTACAGCAAGTACGTGGTGCGCGGTCGATGGTGCGAAGAAGAGACTACGGACGGGTCGACCACGTACGAAACCACCACGACTATGGCCCTGCAGGACTGTGACGAGGAAGACACCTGCGCCGGCTACCTGCTCAAGTTTGCCGCCTGGCTGCTCATCGCCTCGGCGCGCATCCTCGCAGGCGCTTCGTTGCTGGCCGTATACTTCGGGCCAGCCGTGCTGGCGCTGGCGCTCGCCCACGTGCCCGTGGTTCTCCTCTGGTCGCTGGTGTGCCGCTCGCGCTACAGCTGGGCAAAGTTTTTCGGAGACATCGCTTTGGGACTCATGACGCTCGTGTTCGTGCTCGACTACCGTGCCCTGAACCGGGAAGGGCTGGCGAGCACCATGTCCGCCGTGGTGTTTCTGTGCGCCACGTTCGTCGAGAACACGGTGTGCCTGGTTCTCGCGTACCTCGTGGTTGGCGGCCAGCCTCCGCACTACACCGTGCTACTGGTTGTCGTCGGGGCTCACTACGCAACCATGGCGTGTGGCGTGTTCCTGCTTTTGTGTCACTTTCGCATGCGCCATCGCAAGGCCGAATACGTCTTCTGAACGAAGGACGGAACCGGGCGGAAGAGAACTTTCCCGTGCGCGCTGGGAGAAAAAATAGGCATAGCTCTTCTTTTAATTATTCCGGACTCCGACGTCGGTGCCTTTATTTATTTTGCACGCCTTTCCTGGCCATCTCACACAAGCCATACGTGAACAGCACATCTCAATGTAGTCTTTCTTTCTGTCCTCGCTTCGGGGACAGCGTCAAACAAATGTCTTTATCGAAATAGTCGGCATGTTTCCTTACAAGTGGCCGAATTTCGAGAAAGCCACGTTCAGAACAGTCCCCTTTTTCATTCGTGGACATTGTACTACGCTCATGCTTCCCCGTTTGCGGCCTTTTCTCTGAACGCTCTCGGAAACCGAAATGTTCATGCCTGCCGTTTGTAGCCACGGAGCCAGCTGACCCCAGTGTCGTAACCTCTGCAGACTCGTCAGTTACAGCGCCAGTTTGTACTAGTGCTCGGTCGTTGTTTGGGAAGTGCGCTACAAGTTTGCCTTCTTCGTGCCAGCATCACGAACAGTATTCATCACAGGTGACTGGTGATATCATGGCGGCCCCCACCTGCTGGCTAGCAAGGGCCTCCAGCAACTACGGCAATTTCCTTGGTTAAGCGCGACAATGCAATTTTATTGCGTTTGTGCACTTGTTTCAATTTGGTTCGACGTGTGTAACTTTATCTTACGTGCATTTCACAGAGTGTTCAGTCGGTCTTGAAGATGTGTTATCGACCTGAAGTGCACTCAAGTTGACTTCACTGCATTTATTCACCCAATATACCGCCATTGGTGTGAAAAGGGTAAAATGCGTGAAAAATGTTCTAACGGATACTTTACGCCTTCGTTCTGTTCATGACTGTCATGTTTGTATGTCCGTAAGAAGGATTACACCACTACTTGAAGGTAATGTAAATAGTAGAGCACAGCAACACATCCTTGCAAGATTATAAGTGATAAAGTGACGCAACATGTGGTGCCCTTGATGTTTCCTCTTTTTTTTTTTATTACTAGAGAGAAGCGTGTCGGCAGAAGTTTGTTTTTCGCCCTACTTCACTCTTCAGAATATCAATTCGCCTCGCTGCGGTGGCTTAGTGGTTACGTCCCTAGACTGCTGAACCCAAGAATGCGGCATAGAATCCCGGCCACGGCGGTAGCTTTTCTATGGAGTCGAAAAGTAAGGAGCCCGTGTACTGTGCGATGTCAGAGCGCGTTAAAGAACCACAGGTGGTCTAAATTTTCGGAGTACTCTACGACAGACTCCCTCGTAGCCTGAACCACTGTGGGACGTTAAACCCTGTAGGCCAAACCAGAATATCAATTCCCATGAGCACGCCTTCGTAACGGCCGGTGAAAAACAGCCGCCGTAGAGGACTTGCGCGGCTGTTTAAAAACATCGCTGTAACTTCGAAGAAAACGTTTTCAACATCAAAATTAAGACTGCATCCACAGATCCTGAATTCCGCAATTATCGCCACGTATAACAGCGTTTTTAATGCGAAAGCTTTGCTACGCTATTCCATATCTTGACGTGTTTCTAAGGGCTAGCGGCGCGAGACCTACGCGCCACCCACTTCTTCGCATGTGTGGCGCGCGGAGACGGCGGAGCTCGATTTGTCAGGTGCTTGGCTTCTACATCAAACGCATTCTTCTTCGCACAACTGACAAACTTGATTTCTACCGGTACATATCTCCGCAAATATACAACATAGCCTGACGCAATGCCACACATCTTTCCAGTCTGCTGCATACACTTTCCCAGTACCGCCACCGCTGCCCATCTGGCTCGCTTTCCGGGACCGCCCCCTTCAAAATGCCATCGACACCAACGAAGACTCTGCTGTGGTGTCCTTGAGAGTTGCAGACATCCACGAAGGAGTCGCGCGCTTTCGCTTTGCATAGTTATTATTTAGCCGTTTAACCATTTCCTTAACGTTTTTAGAAAGTCCAGTTTGTTTCGTTTCGTTTCTAAAAGAAAGGTGACTGGCTTTATATTTATTCTAGCCATGAGGCTGTTTGGAGGGCTGTATCAAGCACCAAGTAAAAAGCAATGATTAAATTATTTCGATTGTTAACTAAATATATTACCATTTTAATGTTTATTTAGGATATTTGCAGAATTCGAGCTCGTTCTCCAAATAATATAGACGAGAAAAAAAAAAAACCCTCAACAAATTGAAGCGCACCTTACAAGGCCCACAGGTGTCAGTCTGATTGACATCGTAACACAGCGCCAGGAGAGCGCCTCCGACGTAGATCGCTCCGCCCCGGCGCTTCGAGGTGGAATTGCGAGCGAAATGACTGCGCACATTCGGTTCCCATGCAGCAGCAGCGATCGGCCGCGCGCGAAGAGAAATTTGCAATGAACCGCCGCGCAGCTGTATGGCTCTAAGGTGATTCCAGCAAAGCGTCGAAAACTCTGGTGGAGCGATCTAGGTCACACGGACGCTGTTTTACGGTTTGAATCTGCCTATCGTGGTGACCCTTGTGGGCTTTATTGCGCGCATATTTTTTTAACTTTCTTCCTTCGAAGACCAGCTCCAGTTCTGCAAATACAGCATACCTCTTAAAGTCAAATTTAAAAGTTCATGTGTTACCGAACTAATTAAATTACCGAATTACTGAACTAATTAAAATACCTCTAACCTGCTTTCCGCCATAGCCCCAATATAGCCCCAGGGCTAAAATAAATCTAAAGCGATTACCTTTTTTTGTGGACCTGAAAAGTACACCCCACAAATTTACCAGAGTTACTTCGCGGGATCCATAGCTTTGACGGACCCCAATAAGCCATGCTATCCAGTGGGTGTCATCGCTGTGTCTGGAAAAAAATTATATCTGTGCAGTTGAGTGATGCCGAGTGACTGGATCTTTAAGGCCCATCGAAGGAGGCAACGCATCACTTCGGCCCTCGCTTCCTGTAGACGGCATTCTCGAGCTGATCCGACCGAAGCAAATCCACAGTCGCCTTTTCCTGTTCCCCCTTTCATCTTTCGCGATCCTAATTTCATTCTCATAACTTTCCCGTCTCCTCGTCTGTTCTTTTCTTTTTTCCTTGTTTGGGGTACCCTGAGTTGCCCCATATCTGGTTATAGATCAACACAGTGTTTACTAACAAACGGGGCGTCGCAGCCGACTGGGGGTGAAAAATAGGGTTAGCGCCCATAGGAATACATAGAACTAAAATATTTCTAAGCAGTTTTTCAATTTCACGAGACACCTATGATGTCCTTATTCGGTGCAGAGTAACCGTGATTATCCTGGAACAAATCGTGAAAGTATGAAATCTCATGACCGAGGCGAAGTATTTTTAAAACACCGCGAAACGTATGGGGGTGCAGGTTGGGAGGGCGACCCATAACAACACAAGTAAACGCAACTTACCGCAACATTTTTCTCGTTTCGCAGAGTACCAGAAGTGGTGGCCGGTCGTTGAACATTGGCCAGCGCTTTGAAGAAGTATGCTGCGTCATTGCGGAGGTGGTCTGCTTTTAAAACTCCCCGAATAATCTATGTTGTGAATCCAGACACTCCCAAAATGCTCATGTAGCGAATCACGTAGTTTTGTTTGCAGTCTGATATGCTGCCGCATGGAGTAAATTAGCTTGATAATACTGTCCTTCAAGTGATGCATCCTAGACAGAATTACATTTAAAAGGCAGTTGTCAAACGCCGTTCGAAAATACGGACCGAACGAGAGTCTAGCATTGCAGCAGACGACAGCGCAGCTGGCGATACCCACCGCGGCCGCCTCCAGCTCCGCAGCGTCTGCTAGCGACAGCGCCGGTGGTGCATTGCCGTCTGCAACTGTGCGCGGTCAGTTTATCGTGCTGTGAACGGTCCCGCAACTCGTCAGACTTGCAGTACTTGCAAGGGAATGTAGTGTGCCATGCAACATGATGTTGGGGCGTGATACAAGACGTTCACAAAAAAAAAAAAATGAGAAGGGTTCAACGCTGCTGAACCGAGTAAAATGTTGCGGTAAGTTGTGTTTACATGTTTCTATGGGTCGCCCTCCCAATTCGCACCCGCATATGTTTCGCGGTATTTTAAAAATACTTCGCCTCGTTAATGAGATTTCATACTTTCGTGATCTGTTCTAGGATGTTAATTGTTACTCTGTACTGAATAACGAGATCATAGGTGCACCGTGAAAGTAGAAAATGTCTTTGAAATTTTTCGGGTCCATGTATTCCTATGGGTGCTAAGGCTAGTTTTCACCCCCAACCAGCCCAGCCTGGTGACAGAAGCGCCATCGCATCTCGCTTACGTCGCAGATCAGTGTTGGTCTATAGTTAAGTGTTACGGCTCTCGTGGGGCAGAACGTAAGCTTGTATGTTGCTGCCCCATCCCCTTGATGCGCTACATGATGAGCTGAGCAGCGTTTTTTTTTTTTTGTGGGTTTTCCTTCGCAACAAAATTATCACCTTGATTAAAAAAAAAACAAAAAGGATCAAATCAGCGGCAACTCATTTTCTAGAAACCAAGAAACTTTCTTCAACTATCATGTATTCTACACTTTAAAAAATAAAAACCCGCCTGGCAAATATCCCTACTTATAGTATCAAAAAACCTCCCAGAATACCTGGGCCAGGGTACAAAGCAACAAAATTACCCAGTAGAAAGCTCTTGCTCAAACTACAAAACAGGTCAACACTTAAATCTTTCAAATCTTTTATCATTCGGGGATATCAACCTCTAAGCACGTTCAGGGGAGCAATATTAAAAAAAAGTACTTTTTGACTATCACAGGAGCAAATATGAAAACCATATTCTATGAACAGACTAACGTCTGCAAGATCAAAATGAGGTAACAAGGAATTGCCAGCAAAACGTCTAACTTTATTTGTCACCTCATGGCACACTTCCAGAAACGAGAGAAGTATAAGATACCTAAAAATAAACGCCCATCCTTTCACTCTGAACCCCAGCAGTGCTTTAAGTAACGGAAATACGGCCACGAATTCGAGTTGTCATGGATGCCAAATTTGTGCTAAATGTACCTGAATAACCACCCATGCGACGATTGCATTGCGCCAGGCTGCGCAAACTGCGAAGGCCCCGCCCCCGTCCTCCCTACTCCAAATCATGTCCATCCTGGAAAGAAGAAAAATAAATTATAAGCAGACAGACTAGGAGCATTTCCTTCGGAGAGGCTCGAAAACGATTTGCAATGGCACAAGGCACTTTCTTGTTCACCACTAAAGCAAACTTCGCCGATATAGTGCGCGGT
This sequence comes from Amblyomma maculatum, assembly GCF_055883805.1. Classification (NCBI taxonomy): domain Eukaryota; kingdom Metazoa; phylum Arthropoda; class Arachnida; order Ixodida; family Ixodidae; genus Amblyomma; species Amblyomma maculatum. Next base: position 1,899,217 of record NC_139344.1, on the reverse strand, counting down.
GGTGGCGCATCAGAATGGAACCCGGCCACCGCCCATGCAAAGCTTCAGGCATGGCCAACCCAATCCAGGTGGATGCAGCAAAGGCTGCCCTGCCATCTCCAACAGGGCATGAGACCCTTGTGTCGGCAGCCCGTATAGCTTCCCCCCTCGGGAAATCTCTGCAACATGTGCACCCGTTACTTCGAGAACCTACGCCTCTCGCCAGACATGCAATGAACACAGCTCTTGGCTCGCCCCTCTAAAGCAGCGGTAAACCTCTCTCGAGCACCAAAAATGGGAATAAAATCTCAATTAAAGGCCTAACAGTTCACCAACGTAGGTTTTTTTTAACCATACCACCAAATATATTTAACGACGGCGTTCCTAACCGGTCTTCTAAATTCGTTTTTCCCGGTAGCGTGTAACATGCGAACTTAGAAACGCCACGGAAACATTCACAACAGGTATAAAGTCTTGATGCGACCGAGCAGAACAGAGCAGCCTCTCTATGGTGCTGCTATTCAGAGTTTTATTGCAACTCGCGAAACCGGTCTCGAAGCCCAGGTGTGAAGCCGTTGCAGCTAAAACAATTCCAATATGTTCTTTGTACCTTGAACTATATGCATTTAACAGTCACACTTCATAATCTAGAACCCCATTTAAAACAGCTACCAGAACTGTATCTGGTGGTTAATGCACATGCACTGCTTGGTTTGGAAGCGTGACGAAGGGACACTGGAGACCATACTGTATATAGCTTGTATCCTCTGTAGTGACGTCTGCCTCAAGTATAGGTAAGTACACGTACTCTACCCCAGGCACTGCGAAAATTCGCTGCCTAGATTTGTATTTTAGTTGGTCTATTTTAACTGAGTTTAAACGGGAGCGCCCATTTTACTGTGGAAATTAGTCTGCTATCCTTACCGTCAATCATCACAGCAAACCTCGCCATTGGAAACTATAGTTCGCTGACTATATAGCCGCTGTTTTGAGGAAAGGCGCGTATAGATGAAACATTTCAGATTATCTTGCTGTCTACGAAGTGAATGAAATATTCATGACATGTATCAATGCCGCTGCGCAACTAACTTACCATTCTTGTACGCCAAACTCGCTAAGTTTGGCATGCGCAACGATGTAGAGAAGCAAAAACAAAACGAATAGCAGGAAAAACTTATTAATTTCGAAAACACGAGAACCAAAGCGTGAAATATCTGTTTTATGCCCGAGAAAGCCTCTTTCCAAAGTTATGTATTAAGCATAGATTGTTCCGTCGAAAGAAATGTGACGAGAAGTTCGTAAACTAGATGACATCTATCCCCGTTTCACAATTTCTGACGTCCCCTGTCACCGATGAGAGTAAGAACAAACAGGTAGGCATACTAGGCGAGCATTTCAGCCAAGTGTCTACTTAATCACACTAAATAGACTTGTTTTAATACGGAAGCCATCATACAGACATCAGAGCCGAGCAAAAATCTTGGGCCTTGTGTCACCCTTAGCAACAGTGTGTCGGCGGACCCTTCAAACACTTTCTGTGCGACACCTGTCCTTGGAGGTGTCGTTTGTGAAACTTAGCACTGCAAAAAGTTTAATTATAGCCAAGTCATGCATAGCGCAGTACACGCACTGCCTACCTAGTCACCCGGGTGGACATGGCCCACTATGGTGGAAATGACATTTGAGCTCTGATCTTTGGATTCACCTTTGACCTTTTACCTGCCAGCTTTCGCAAGAATGTACTGGTTTAACATACCTTTGCCACGACTAATGTTTTATAGGGAAAACACAGCTGAAAAAGGCTTCCAACAAGTAGCTGCGCTAATGAACCCTACAACGATTTGACTACACATTGGAAAATTCATGGAGTACTGTCAGTCGGTAAAACGACTGCACCTCGCCCTGACAAAATACATCATGATTGGTCGCCCATCTGCCCGAACCAGCTGTAGAGGAACCTTTAAAGAATTTTATCAAAATCTGGGTATCGAGAGATATACTCAACGTCTGAAAAAATCGTTGCACTATATCTGAAACCTAGAAAACTGCCATCCTCTCCATCTAGTTGTAAGTTGGTAGCCCTTGCCAGCTTTGCAATATCTTTTGAAAGCTTGACAAATATTAGATTAATGTTTACTCTCAAATCCCGTGAGCTTACTGACGTCCACCAGTGCGGTGTTATAAAAGAGCGCTCGACCATCTCGCACAGCTCGAAAACCCTGTACGAAAAGCATTCATGCACAAACAGCACTGTCTGAGAGAACATTTTACATGGAGGAAGATTACGATACCACCTGGGCGTCTGGTCTTCCCCTTGATCTAGGTGACCCGCGGAAGGACGCTAAACTGCCTGAAATATTCATTGTAAAATGGCTCATGCCTGGGTTAAACGCCGTCTAGGAACATAATTCAAGGAAACAGAGTACCCCAAAGGTGTGTTTAGAAGACCATAGACACCAAATTTGTGTGACATTATTTTTCTTATTAATGAGGCGTAAGACATTTCTATATACGGATCAGCACGCGGTATCCACCTGCGACCGCTAAGTATTGTTTATTTGAATTTCCTTTTCTCGTCGGTTTTGGTTTTGGTTTTGGTTTTGGACGTCACAATCAAGCCCAGCTCACGCACGGCATGAAAAAAGAGTGATATAATCACTGACTCTTCACTTGCTGTGATTCCTGTTCTTGAGGGAAGCTGGCTTTAGCGTTGTAGTGAATTCAAACGACACAGCAGCGATTATATCCGTTTTTTTTTTTTTTTGCCCGTCACGTGACCTAGACATGACTGTGATATTCCAGCCATCGCTCGGCTTTTGCAACCGAAACTAAAATAAGTAAGAAAAAAAATTGATTATAAATTATTCAGTGGTCGCAGGCGGTATCACGTGGTGATCCATGTACAGTAATCCTTACGCGGCATCGCGAAAGATGAAACAGGAACCCAAAAATAGTTGTCCATACACCTTTAAGCACTACACTGTTTAACGTAAAAAAAAAACAATCCCCACCTAAATAGCGCCGAGACCATTATATATTCAGTCTACGTCAAGAAACTCCGAATTCCATGCGTCATCGAGTGTATGCGTATCAACACGTGAGCGAGACATACAAGTAACGCTAAACTAGCGATTTCTTCACAATGGAATGCATTTCTCTCCATAAAAAAAAAAAAAATAATAATAATAATAATAAATGAATAAGTAAAGTAAAAAATAAAACAGGTGTTCTTTTTTTCTCTCTCAGGAGGCTTGCAGATTAATCCCATCCTCCACCAGTTGCCGGGAGCGGCAAGTGCTAGAGACAGTCGGCATCAGCGTGTTGACGCGAATAGCGTACGACAGAATCACGTTAAACTCATGAAGGAACCTGTTTCCTGAGGAAAAAGAACACAAATTCCTCGGTATAATTTGCGACAAAAATTCACATTCATTCCTTATATGAATACGCTGAAATCTTTTAACGTACTGAATGTCCTCTCGCATAAACACTAGGCTTCTGATAGGACGTGCCTATTACATTTTTATCGCTCTGACATACTCTGTAGTTGAGAATATGATTACATAGTGAATGGTTCATCAAGTTCGTCATGCTTGAAATGACCTGATCCAGTACATAATTTAGGTTTGTGCGTTTAGGCTGGTGCATGTAAGACGTCACCCATATACAGCATGCACACGTACGTAAATGTACGTAGAAACCAACCGTGTGCAGCTCTTGCGGACACAGCTATGCTCACAACCTCTCACATTATAAAAAATCTATTCACTGTCAAAATATGGTTCTTGCCTCATACCTACAAAAGGTCCGGTTACAATACTCTTCGTCGAAAACCCCCGCCAATAAGCCCTTTACTGCTGCGCTTTGAAGACAAATGTGGAGAGTTAGACATATTCGACACACTACCAAGCTTTGCTAGGAGACTTAATCCCCTACCATCTTGGTACTCTCGATGTTTCACTTCACATTAACACTTATTTCGCAAGCAACAACCCCACGTCAATGTAGAATCCAAGAACGCCTAACATTAATTGAAATTTCGAAGGATTACGCAGAGTTTTATATATACTGGTCAGAAACGCTACACTATACGTATATGCGTTGCAGTGATGCAAAACAAATCGGATAAAGCCGCCCATTTTCACCGCGGAGTATCACAGTCTCTGTGGTAGTAGAAAAACGTAATGAATGAGAATACAAAAACTGCATAATTTACACCGATCGTCTAGGCGTTAACAGTACTGAACCCTAGATGGGCAGTTACATCATTAATCAGTGATATCATGCCCAACATAAAATCCACAACGCAAGGATGCAGTATAAAATTTTACTGCGTACCCAGCTTCATCGAAATTACTGGAAATGAGAAAGCAGATGTGTGTGCTGCACATGATCGACACCATCAAATCGAGGAAATAAACATTCCCTCCAAAGGTGACGAAGTTAATACACTGTCATCTGAGAGAAAATGGTAGTCGGAACGGAGTACAGAGGTAAATAATAAGCTAACGTCCACCGAACAAAACACAGAAAAGAATGAAAGTAAGTCATGCTCAGCCCAATAACTGTCATGTTTTTCTTTTTGAGTTGCCTCCGTATTGAACACACACCTCTTACACACAATTTTCCACTACTTACAAAGCAGTTGAGAGACCGACGTTCAGACGGTGCGGAGAAGAGATGACCATAACTCCCATTTATGTCCATGCACCAAACTGACAAAAAAAAAAAAGGAAAAAAAGAACAATTCCTTCATTTTCTTTTTATAAGTGCATCCCCTTCTATTTGCAATCTTAGGACAAAATTCACTCATACAAAAGTTCATATGCTGTTTCATTCTTTAAAGAAGTAAAGCTTTTTGAACCAGTTCTAGTATTTAAAAACAAAAGACCGTGTAAATTTCTTTCACGCAGTCGAGACATGAAACCTTGCGCTTGGCGCATGATGGCCTTAGTTAAGCCTTTGTGTCACTGAAAACAACAGAATGACACGTGGGTTTGGTGATGAGTGTGCTAAAGACCAGAATGCTGTCGTCAAAAAGAAATGCATGCCATTTTAGTGTTAACTTCACGACTGCTGGAGAAAGATCCGAGCTCTTCTTGTTTCCTTGCATTTTATTAGCTACTCGGCTTGCAAATGAAAGGTGATCCATGCTTGCAGCACACAGCTTGAAAAGTATTTTAATGCTGTGATTATAACATAGCAAGGGCCTCCAATTACCCTTGTCTGGTCGAGTTTGCCCAGCCCGGAATAAGAAGTGGATCACGCAAATCAGTAATTGCATTGAGCCCTCAGCGCTTTCGATATTCCTGCAACAACACATTTGCGCGTGCGCCAAAGTACATAAAGCCTGGGCAGCGTCTTGATATTCACACACTTTTTCTTTTGGATACTGAGTTATAGCGTTAAAAACTTGACCTCGTTCCAGAATGAGTGCTAGATGATTCAATGAGTACTTTTTTGTTTTGTTTTTTGCCAGAATGAGATGCATTTCAGCTATAATTAATAGCATAAAATGTTGTAGTCAGATTGTGGGCAGATAGCAATGTGGGGAACATGAAAAAAAAAAACACCAGGCGTTAAAATGGCGGCCTGAAACCTTGCAAAAAAGAAACCCGAATGTTAGCATGGTAGACTGCTTCGAAATACAAGCCGCAGCTGGCTGCCACTACAAACAAAAAACACAAGGCAAGGCAAAAATGCAAGACTGCCCTCATATTTGTGCTGCCTTTCTTCGAAAGTGTTTATTACTTTCCGTAATATAACCCATTTTTTCCCTGCAAATACTAGGTCCGCATTGTGATCACATAAATATCAAAACGATAGCTCACTAGCATCCCTTTTCAATTTTTCCTATTGAAATGTGGATTTAATAGCTTGGTCGAACGTCTAGCGCTGCCAGTAGTTCGGGCACAGCGGGATCGAATTGCCAGCCGCAAGGCACAGCTTCAGCGCGAGAGATGGGCGTCGGAGACAAGCGATGGTGATGGCGATGCCGCAGCGTTGTCTGTTCTTTGTCTTATTTACATTTTCCCCTCGTGAAGAAGTCGCCATCCTGGCGACTCACGGGGAAGAGACGACCAGAGGGTTGTAATACGGCTTGAGGCGCCTAACATGGACAACCTCGCGGCCGCGACGGCGGTGGTCGGAAGAAGGGGGGACTGGCTCGATTACGTAGTTTACAGGGGATGTGCGTTCCAAGACGCGATAAGGTCCGTGGTATTTGGTTTCTAGTTTGCTGGTGGCAGGAACGCATAGCCAAACGAAGCTGTCAGCCAGGAACGTCGGAGCAGGGGTATCGATGTCATGCTGATCGTTGCGATAGCCTTGAGAGTTGGAGGTAAACGTGGGAGCTAGCTGACGGAATTCCTCGGCCTTTTCTACAATATCTGACAAAGTACTGTACTCAGAGGCATCTGAACGGTATTGCAAAATTGTGTCCAGAGTACAAGATGGTTTACGGCCGTATACATATGAGAAAGGGCGAAAAACCTGTTGTTGCTTGGGTGGCAGTGTTGTACACGAACATTACGAATGGCAGTACCTGGTCCCAGTTGGAGCTCCTAGATTCAGATGTAACATACATTGCGAGCATATCCCCAAGCGTACGGTTGAAGCGCTCCGTGAGGCTGTTTGTTTGCGGGTGGTACGCGGTTGTAGCCCAATGTATCGATTTGCAAGACGACAGGAGCTCTTGTACTGCTTCGGAAAGACACGACCTCTATCACTCAGTAGCTCGCGAGGGGCGCCGTGTCGAAGAATGAAGTGGTGCAGAAGAAAATGAGCTATACCTCTCGGGCTGTCGCCGCGAGAAGTGCAGCAGTCACCGCGTAACGGGTCAGGTGCTCGACGGTGACGGTGACCCATCGATTACCAGCGGAACTGCTTGGTAGCGGACCATAAAGGTCGATTCCCATGCGATCAAATGGGCGAGCTCGACACGATAAAGGCTGGAGAGGGCCAGCGGGGTGGCGAGAAATCTTGCGTTGTTGACAGGCGGTACAACAGCTAATGTAGCGACGTACGAAATTGTACATTCCCCGCCAGTAGTACCTCTGACGAATTCGATCATAGGTTTTCAGGACGCTGGCGTGAGCGCTTTACGGGTCATTGTGATGGTGGGCACAAACCTTGGAGCGGAAGTGACGCGGAATACCAAGAAGCCATTTTCTGCCGTCTGAGTTGTAGTTCCTTCGGTGGAGGAGGCCGTCCCGAATGGCGAGATGGGAGGCCTGTCGGCGGAGTGCCCGAGGATGCGTAGCCGCGGAAGTAGTGCCAAGGATATCTAGCAGGTTAGAAACCCAAGGATCTTGTCGTTGCTCGAAAGGCATATCCTCAATGGTGAGTGCTGACAAGGATGCTTGAGGAGGGGACGATGAGTTAGGCGAGCGCACCGGTGACCGACAAAGAGCATCGGCGTCAGAGTGCTTGCGGCCGGAGCGGTACACTACACGGATGTCATATTCCTGAAGCCTGAGAGCCCAGCGCCCGAGACGGCCAGACGGATCCATGAGAGACGCGAGCCAGCAGAGAGCGTGATGATCTGTAACTACCTCGAAGGAGTGGCCGTATAAGTAAGGGCGGAACTTCGTTATAGCCCACACGATCGCTAAGCACTCCTTTTCGGTAACGAAGTAGTTGGAATCGGCTTTAGTAAGAGCACGCCTTGTGTGGGCGACAACGTATTCAGAGAAGCCAGGCTTGCGCTGGGGCGAGGACGGCGCCGAGGCCGACACCACTGGCATCGGTGTTAAGTTCTGTAGGTGCAGTAGGGTCACAATGACGAAGGATTGGCGGTGACGTCAGAACATTGCGCAGCGTCGCGAATGCATCATCGCAGGCTGGCGACCAAGAGGAGAGATTAGGGGTGCCTTTCAAGAGCTGTGTAAGGGGGGCTATGATGGTTGCGAAATTCGGAACAAAACGACGAAAGTACGAGCAGTGGCCCCCGAAGCTTCGCAGTTGTTTCAAAATGGTAGGTTTCGGAAAGTCAGCAACGGCGCGCCACTCCTCAGGATCAGGCAGAACTGCATCTTTGCACACATGTCCGAGTATTGTGAGCTGGCGGGCACCGAAGCGGCACTTTTTGAGGTTCAGTTGAAGACCGATGCAGGTTAGGCAGGTGAAGACCTGGCGAAGTCGAGTCAGGTGGGTCGGGAAATCGGTTGAAAAGACGACGATATCATCGAGGTAGCATAAACAGATGTTCCATTTCAGGCCGCGCAGTACAGTGTCCATCATTCTTTCAAATGTGACTGGGGCGTTACAGAGTCCGAATGACATAACATTAAATTCGTATAGTCCATCTGGAGTAACAAAAGCGGTCTTAGCACGATCCGCCTCAGCCATGGGCACCCGCCAATACCCGGAGCGTAAATCGAGTGAGGAAAGGAATTCTGTGCCTTGCAAGCAGTCTAGGGCATCGTCGATTCGTGGGAGGTGGTACACGTTACAACGAGTAATTTTGTTGAGGCGGCGATAATCAACACAAAATTGTATTGAGCCATCCTTCTTAACTAGGACCATAGAGACGACCATGAACTGCAGGATTCTCTAATTACTCCGCGTTGAAGCATGTCATCGACTTGTTGGGCAATAACACGGCGCTCAGTCGGGGACACACGATACGGCCGCTGATGAAGAGGTGGGTGAGCGCCAGTGTCGACGAGGTGGGAAACGGTCGTCGTGCGGCCCAAGGAAGATTGCGGGATGTCGAAGGAGGAGCGGAAGCGGTGTAGAAGGTCAAGAAGTTGCTCGCGGTGGCGCGGCTCTAGAGCGCTGTCCACAGAATGGTCAAAAAGGTACCGCTGTAGCCGATCGGAAGCCACACGAGTTGGAGTCAAGGCGTCAACTTGGCAAACAGGGATGATACATCATCAAAGGCGAACAGAAGGTCCACGGGCTCGATGCGGCCGAGGCATTCCCCTTCGATCGACATAGCGGGAGAAACAAGAGGATTGGCTACCAGAAGTGTGCTAGCGCGGTTGTTCATGCCAAGGACGGCAAACGGCAGCAGTAAGTGTTGGCGGCGGCAGACAACGTTAGAGGGCACAAAGAGGACTGTAACGGCGGTGGTAAAGAGGCAGTGAGGTGAACCAGAACAGCGCTAACGGGTGGGATGGTTGTGTCATGAGCTACGAGGAGTTTGGCCGCAAAACGAGGACATGACTCGCGGAGCAGGGCATCAGACGGTGCATCACTTGATTCAATGAGCTCTACTTGAAGACTGGCGCAGTCAATGATAGCATGATGCTGGGACAGGAAATCCCAGCCGGTAATGACGTCATGAGAACATGTGGGGAGAGCGACGAATTCGAGGCTGCAGCAGTGACGACGCGAGCAGTGCAGACAACTGTCGGCTGTATACTGTGAGCGGATGCGGTACGAAGCTATAGTCCCTCGAGAGGCGTAGTCACCTTTCTGAGGGAGCGGCAAAGTTTTGGGCTGATAACTGATACAGCGGCACCGGTGTTGACGAGCGCAAGAGTATGAACACCTTCAACGATGACAGCAATAACATTAGCGGGATTAAGAAGAGGACTTTGAAATTCTGTTGAATACGCAGTTCGTGCCTCGCGAACTGCGGCGATTAGTTTTCCAGCTGGGTAGTGGGTCGTCGGCGCATTGGCGAAATGGAGCGGCGACGTGGTGATCACGAACGACGAGGGAGGAAGTCCGGAGGATCAGGGGGGGCTGTTGGAGGACCCGATGGGACTGGGAACTGGGGGACCAAATAAGGTGGTGCAGGCCGCGCAGCAAAGGCCATATTTATTCGGCGCCAGCAGTAGCGTGTAGTGTGCCCACGGATGCCGCAGTGGTAGCAAATAGGCCTGTTGTCTGAAGTGCGCCATGGAGATGGTGTCTGAAGCAAGGAGGGAGCAAAAGCTGTTGGTGCCGAACGCATAGGGGGCGAAGCATAGGCATATGCTGGCTCAGGAGGTGGACTTGAAGTGACTTCGGCATACGTGCGACGCAATACCTGAGGAGGCCCGGCGCGAATGCTGGAGCGTAGATCAGTGGCGCAACGCCGGACGATGGAATTGTGGGCGTGGGGAACGGCATTGAGGGTGCGACCGGAGCTGATTGAGGAGCAGGATTAGGGACGACTTCAGAGACATGTTGCTGGATTGCACGGCGAAGCTCCGGAACAAGGCCAGTTGGTGACGACTCCTTAACACACGGCTGCAGGGACAGTTGTCGCGCGACCTCCTGACGTACAAAAGCCTTGATGTCTTCAGAGAGGCTAGATGACTCCCTCTCCGCAGCTAGTCCAGTGAGCGATGCGTGAGGCTGCCGAATCAAAACATGCTCCTTGCGGAGCTCGTCATAGCTTTGACAGAGGTCGTAGATCTCCTTGACCGTAGTGGGGCCTTTGGCGATGAGCATGTTGAAGGCGCCGTCATCACTTCCTGTGAGGACATGACGTACCTTAACGGCCTCGGTCAGGGTCGGGTCAACGCGGCGGCACAAATCAGCAATATCCTCAACGTAACTGGTGAACGTTTCACCGGGCAGCTGCACTCGCGACTGAGGACGCTGTTCCGCGCGGAGTTTTCGGACGGCGGTGAAGCCAAAGACATCAGAAAATTTGGTCTTGAAATTCGTCCAGGTGGTAAAGTCCGACTCGTGGTTTCGAAACCACAGATTAGCTACGTCGCTCAAGTAAAAGATGACACTGTTGAGCTTACGATAGTCGTCACAGTTATTGTGATGGCTGACCCGTTCGTAAGTGGACAGCCAATCGTCGACGTCCTCATCGCTGCTTCCACTGAAGGTAGCGGGGTCCCGTTGACGAAGGGCACCTGTGCAGGTGACGGGCGGAGGTAGGTGCAATGAAGTCGGCTCCGTCATTGGGGTAGTCAACGTTCTGCTGCGAAGTTCCAGGGCGAGATGGGTACAGGGAACCTCAGATTGACCTCCACCAAGTGAAATGTAGATTTAATAGTTTGGTCGAACGTCTAGCGCTGCCAGTAGTTCGGGCGCAGCAGGATCGAATTACCAGCCGCAGGGCACAGCTTCAGCGCGGGAGATGGGCGCCGGAGACAAGCGATGGTGATGGAAATGCCGCAGCGTTGTCTGTTCTTTGTCTTATTTACACTGTAATAAACTGAGAACCGGTGGTCATACAAAAATTAGCTGGTGGTTAACTTTGGTTAACCCTGAAGGGAAGCTAAAGCTTGATGTACATGGCTACGCTCGTTGCCAAGCTTGGATTAAACACATTGTGCGTTCCTCCAAACGCAAAGCCCGCTCTTCATCGGTCCCTTCGGCACGCCGCTTTTTCAGGGCCTCATTTCGACGTGCCTTCTTCGCGTTCCGACGCGCTACTGTAGCAGGGTTTTCGTCCTCCTCCATCTCGCGTAGTGTTGTAACCTAGGCCGGAACCCGGGGGCTCTTATTTACGCGTATCGCCCCTCTAGCATCCTCTACTTCCGCGTCACATTGACGTCACCTAACGCGACCTTGACCTTGACAGTGGTCACGGGCAACTTGGCGGCCTATGTGACTATGCCCCAAAGCCACCGAGGGGGCCACCAGGTTTAAGACAGGAGTTTGACCTCTAAATTTCCCTCAAGGTGAAAAGCGTGCATGCCCGACGACTCGAACTATACCTGGCGTAGTGAAGCTTTCGCTTCAAAACGAAGTGCGTATTCTGACATGCTATGAAAGTTATGCGGATTCTTTATGCGAATTAAGTTTTTTTTTTCTGCTTCCTGCTTGTCATATGCACCTTGCACAGTGAGCAGAGGCCGCGCCAACCAGCTGCAAAACGCCAACACTTTGCAATTGTGAAAATATAATCAAAGGGTCAATGCGTCGATGATGTGACGTGGAGGACGCACGTTCAAACCATGTTCTAAACAAACTTCTTCGGACTGATGAATCGATTTGTTTTACTTTTTTGACTTTAATCTTCAAATAAGCGCATCTACCTCAATAGCCTATGTAGTCTCTGCAAAACCTGTCTGCAATTTATGTCATCAAAATGTGTCACCAGGTGTGACGTCATCACACGGTGACGTTGTGAGTCAGGGTATAAAGAAGTTGGAATTATTATCGAGTCATTGGTCATTAGTAAGTAATTATAATAAGATCAATAAAACTAATATTGCTAACTAGTAAAAAATAATGATGGCCATAACTAAAAAATAAAATGACAATAAAAATAATAACAAATAATGAAAAATAAAATAAAAATAATCCCACTAAAAAGTAAAAGGTTAAAACTAACAAAAACGTTGCGTTAGCATCCCACCAATGCAGATTCTGCAGTGACCTCTAAGTTTATGTTTTTGCGTCTAGCAATTGTGTCTTTCAAGTCTCCGCAATGCCTTCTAACCGTGCAGGTTATTTCTGAGTTGGCGGTTTCTAAGCTTAACGCGGAGGGGAGAGATGAGCCTCGCATAGGTCGCATAGGTTGCATTTTTTTTCAAACGAAAATGGTTTGCCGAAAAAAGTAATCTTCCTCTGCGGCTCGTTTATATTGGGCGTGAGCGCCACCACTGGAGCGAACGGCGCTAGTGTCGACCTAGGGGAGAAAGTGGGATCACGTGACTCCTCTTACTTCTGCTGAAGCAGACGCTCGATTGAATTTGTCCGCTTACAAAGCTAATAGTCGCGTTTATTTCTGCAGTTTGGGTTGATATAGAGTGCCTGTCTTACACTTTTTGATCTTGCATCGTTACTGAGGCTGCTGAAGTTTATTTCAGCTGTTGCTACGGTCTGTTACACTCTTTACTCGGACGTAAGCGAAGGAATCCGGCGCAAGCTCCCATTGCTACCCGAAACATAAGCACACAGAATTCTCCTTCCTTAATTAAAATTTGAATGGGTAAATCAGCGAGAGATAATTTTCATGATGTGCGTGCAGACATTTCAGCGAGCGAGATTTTGTCCATAGAGTTGGCGCTAAAAGTTCTGTGAGCGGCAGAAGAAACGGCGCGCGTTTTAATTTGTGCTTATCACTTGTGAAGCCAACGATTCTACTGCTGGAAGGATGGAAAAGATGCTGACCTCTTTATGGAGCAGTACCCTCTCAAAGCAAGGAGGGATTGTGCGAAGGTCAGAAGGTCTTAGATTATTCTAAATGAACACGTTGACGCGGAAGTTTCACTGAAGTGAACTAAAAGATTCTGCCGCCTCGGGCAGCGGCATGCATGGTGAGTTGTCTCAGGCAGCGTCTCCAGTACTGTAGTAACTTCAAATGACAGAGTCCGTGAATAAACGAAAGATAGAACATTGCATGCATGTTATGATGTGCTGATCGAGATATGCGTAAAAAATCTACTGATCGCGAGGAAAAACAATTATTCGCTCTAACCAAGAGTGCCAATGATGGTAGTCAATGCGCAAGAATTCGCTGCGTGGAGCTAAAAAATTAATCCACGTTATCCCCGCAGTCAAACATGCTTGCTCTACAACGTTCAAGGGAGCAGGCGAACAGTGCCGCTTCCGCCTGCGCTATGCGAATGTGCTCAACGTCTGTCAGCTCTGCTCTTGCACAGGAATCCCATTACATGTGCACTGACTGTTTACATCTGACTGGTTGTGTGGTAGATTTAGTTGTTCAGTTTTTGCTTTTTGTTTTCACAACAGCAGAAATTCTGCATCTGGAGCGCGTCTTCGTAGCTCGCCAACTTCAATAACTCTGATTCGGTGAAGTGCTTTTTTGCCGAACGACTCGGTCTCATACCTCAAGGTAAGCTTATACAGGCCCAGACCGAGGTGTATATTAAAAAAATAAATGAACGTAATGCTAATGCGCAACTGAACTGCCTAGGAAAGCATCCTACAGCAGCCGTTCAATGTGGGTTATCCCACTTACTTCATCATGCGGGCGCTTCCGAGAGGTGGCGCCACGGTATGTCCTCGCGCCCAATACACGGTGACCCAGCTAAAACATACCAATATTTCAAAAAGACGGCAGTGCGCTATTTCGAAATGAAATCAATTGTCGCGCTTTTGACGCGCTTGATACAGCCTCTGGCGCTTACCTTGGAACCAGTAGCGAAGTGAGTGGTGTCGTGTACAGCGCATGCGTGTATAAGTAGCTTAGCTCAGCACTGACATACAAGCAGAAGCGTCATGCATGAAGCGTCATGTAGTACTTGGCTAAGTGTCGCTTCGTTCAGCTTTATTCTGCCATGTCCGGCCATTTTTAGCAAGTCATTTAACAGATACACTAGGCTTTTATTGGAATGAAGGAGGCAATAACAAAGTCGGCCCACAACTTCAAAACCACCCCACTCGCACTGACTTTAAACTGAAATTCTTTTTGACGGTCATATCCTCGCTCTTTATGTTCATAAGAACGCCTTTACAACTCAGGAACGGACCCGACGTAGTTCTCTTTTGTTAGCAGGAATGTTATGGTAACACATGCATGGCTCCTCTCGTCGCATTACGCACCCATCGCCGTCTCGTTCGGCTGATCTTCCAGCCCTGGCTTTTCTGTCAAGACCAGCTTTCTGCCAAGACCAGTTTCTATCAGACCAGGAACAACGACAGTTGTCTGCCGTTGAGCCCCGAAGCCAAGCTATAGTCGCCACTGGATTCCTTCATGGTACACCTATAGCTGGCCATTGGCTTCCTGTAATTGCACCCAGATGATCACGCAAGACCTCCTTACTCTCCCTCCCTCCCTACCTTATTAAAGCCTGAACTGCCGCTACGATGATAGTGCCAAATTGCAGAGAGCAAAAGCCTTCAGGAAGACCACTATCATCTCCTCTGTATCCACAGCTTCTTCTCTAAACGGAGTTTTGCTCGCCACATGAAGTGCTTGTGGCTTGTTAAGAATGGCTACAGCGAGTCGCTCCTGGAAGCAGCCAGCGCCTGTATACGAGCACGTGTGCCATTTCTCCCTATATCTAATTGATGAAGCATGCCCTCCGGGCCTGCTCCACGGGCCACCCGGAGAGGATCTGGGCGTCATCTGGCTCCAGTAGCATCTAATCTGTTGGACCGCGTCACAATGCGGGCATAAAAATTTCCTAAAGTGTCGAGCTGCGGTTCATACGCTGGCCCTACTGGCACTTCCACTGGTAACATTTTCGGTGGCACCTCTCGTGTTGAGCTCCGCTGCATCCCCCTTTGCTTACCGGCCGACACGTTGAGTAATATGAACACCAAGTGTCCAACATCGCATATTAATCTACCGCGCACAGTGTACGCCACTTTGACGAACCGCTTCACGCTCCAACCAGAACTATCTTAAACCCCTCCATGGCGTTAGGTTAAGCAGCGCCAATCGTCTCCCCCCCCCCCCCCCTCCTTCCTAACTTTATTTCCACGGCAAGTGCGTAGCAGCCTTATGATAAAAAGTCTGCACGAACGTTGAAGTACGCTGCGCCGATGCGACTGAGGTACCGTGACGCGAGGCATGACGACGCAACGAGGCATCGACAACTCATCATCATCTGTCGGACTATATACCCACGGCAGGGCGAAGGGCCTTTCCCATGTTCCTTCAATTAACCTCCTGGTCCTGTAGTAGCTGCGCACACTTGACCCAGGTAAACTTCTTAACCTCATCCGCCCACCTAATTTTCTGCCTTCCCCTGCTACGCTTTCCTTCCCTTGGTATTTAATTTGTTACCCTTTTCGACCACCGCTTATCCTCCCTTCGTATTACTTGGCCTGCCTATGGTCATTTCTTCTTGATTTCTACTAGAATGCAATTAACTTGAGTTATTTCTCTGACCCACTCTGCATGCTTTCTATCTTTTAACGCTACGCCTACCATGCATTTTCCGTTCCATAGCCCCCCGCGTTGTCCTCAACTTAAGTAGAACCTTTTTCGTTAACCTCCATGGATGTTTCAATCCCATAGGTGAGTGCCCGTAGGATGCAACTGTTGCGCACTTTCCTCTTAAGCAATAACGGTAAGCTGCTAGTCATAATCTGCGAGTGCTTGCCAAATGCGCTCCATCCCAATCTTATTATTCTTGTTATCTCCTTTTCATGGTCCAGATCTGCGGTTACTACCTTTCCTAAGTAGACATATTCGCCAACGACTTCCATCGTTTCGCTACTTATTGTAAACTCCTATTTCTTTCCGAGGCTGTTGAACATTACTATAGTCTTTTGCATATTTATTTTAGACCTACTTTTCTGGTTTTCCCATCTAGGCCATCAATCTTTTTTTTTTTTTTTTTTTTTTTTGCAGTTCATCCCCGGAGTTACTTAGCAAGGCAATGTCATAAGCGAATCGCAGATTACTGAGGCATTCTCCATCTACCCTTATCCCTAACTGCTCCCATTCCACGTCTCTGAAAACTTCCTCTAAGCAAGTTGTGAATAGTAGAGGGGAGATTGTGCCGCCTTGCCTAACACATTTCTTTATAGAATTTTTTTTTACTTTCTTTATGCAGAACCATAACTACTGTGCAGACACTATACGACGATAACAATACACATGATACGATAGGACGCTCTTCAAAGATTAACGTTATTGAAAAAAAAAAAAGGGGGGGGGCTAGCGAACAATAGAGAGGCTTTAGCCACAACCTGATGCAGGGGCATACCTATAAGCGCGAGGATGGGTGATTGTTCGGCACAGCGATGTTATCAAGTTACTGCCTCAAAAGCTGGCCCACCCTCAGTTTAAGAACTTTTAAGGAAACTGAGAGCTATAATACTCGGCAACGAGTGCGGCCGAAACGCTAATCTTGCTCTAACTGGTGTAGAAACTGCAAATAAACTTAGTCGTCTTCATCTTCCCATATCCGACCCCGCCGGGGTGGCGCAGTGGTTACGGCGCTCGACTACTGTTCCCAAGGACGCAGGATAAAATCCCGACCTCGGCGGCCGCTTTTCGGTAAAGGCGAAAAGCAAGACGCCCGTGTGCTGTGTGATGTCAGTGCACGTTAAAGAACCCCAGGTGGTCGAAATTTCCAGAATCCTCCGCTACGGCGTCTCTCATAGCCCCCGAGTTGCTTTGGGACGTTAAACCCCACAAACCACAACCACCACAACCTCTTACCATCTCCAAACCACTTTCCTCAGCGGCACTCCTGTCTTGCTTGTAACGAGCGTCCACCTGGCCGACGGTCCGCCAAGCTGCACCCGAACCCTGCCTCTAACAGGCTTCAGAAGGTACGAGAGGAGATCAAAAGGTTTCCTATCTCGCATATAGTAATTAAAAATTCCATGGCTTCAAAAAAAAATTATGTTTCAACATAATCTCCCTTTACGCTAAAACGCTTCTCCCATGTTATTGCAAAAGCAATACTACTCGCACTTTCAAGCCTTCGCGTGACCCGGCCGCAGTTACGTCTTACCCACGTGACGCTGTGACGTCACACCCCACGTGACACACGGGCTGGCAAGAGCTGCCAACTTGGGCCTCTCGTTTCACATGGGACGGTTTTGTCAGAATCAGCCTGCTGGGACCCTGGCATTCGCGTTACCCCTATTGGCCTCGAGATCGAGCAGAGTCGCCACCTTGCGGCTCAGCGGCGAAACCTACTCAGTGTGGATCCGTTTTCGCGTCGCGTGCCAGCCCGCAGTGATTTACGCGCGCGTGCAGGAGTGTTTTTGTTTGTTTCGCGGTTCCTGTGAGCTTTTGCTTACCTATATGCCTCTTGCAAAATAAATATGAGCTGTCTATAACCCCACGCTTCATTACAAAAAAATACTTGTCCGTATCGAGCATGTCATGTTTGGATAAGGACATCATCCATCGCGGTCTTCGGCGCTTGAGATCCTTTGACATGCAATGTCTCAAACGAAGTGGTACTGCTTTGACACGGTTGTCAAAGCAAAACAGGTCGCTGCCGTCAATAAAAGTTAATGCAAACGCTCAGAAATCGCATATTCCCGTTTCTGTTTGGAATACCGCAGCTACTAAAACATATGCCACCGCAGACTGCTTCATATAGCAGAATGCAGTTTGAACAGACCACTCTATGCCTGCTATGCCTTCTGTATTCACGATAGAGTTGTGTGAGTAATTTTTTTTTTTGTTTGCTTTTAAATTTATGTCGCGGTGTCTCAATGGTTAGGCCGCTCGACTGCTGATTTCGAGAACGGGGGATTCAATCACAACCGTTTCGAAAGGCGCTCCTCTGCTGTGGGATTTGACTGCACAATAAACAATCCCACGTGGTAAATGTGGTGTTAATAATGAAAAAAAAAAAAAAAACACCAAAACCAGCCTCTGCAATCATCCGTCATAGCCGATCCCGCTTTCGTGCGTTAAACCCGGGCCAATATTCATTTCTTTCCTTTTGTTTCTTTTGTTGAAGGCTGTGCATCCGTAAAAGTTCTAGTCAGCACATTTTGCTTTAGAGAAATGCTCGAATGTTTGAGAAACATATTCCCTGCACCTAATTTTTACCCTAAATATTACATAATACACCTAGATTAATGTACTTTATTGGTAGCCTATTATAATCATTATAATCCCTTTTCGTCTAAGGCTGTCTTCCGCGTAAACTCGTCGTTTCTGACAAGGGGAGTAAAACAGCTTCATGCGGGCTTAAATATCAGTGTTTAGTTCGGGAATAAATACATCTTTATAGTCACATGATAAGATGACCTCCATTTCCTTCGGAATAGTTTTATATCCGGCATCTGTTTTGGAAGCAACCATAATATTTTACTTCGCATAAGATTTAGTCACTGCTAAATAATTAGTGATATAGAAATTTTCAGCCTGTAAAATTGCTTCCCAGAACATGACAGTGCCCATGCGCAGTTTATAACGATGTCTTCGCAGCGAGTAATTCGTAGCTTGCACTTTAACGTTACTGAAAATTAATCGCTGATTATTGTAAATTCTGTCAAGTGTGTAAAAGTTCTCTCACACGGTGAAATTTATTCGCATTGCAAAACAAAATAATTACACTACTAATTTACCGTTATATATTAACATCACGCACATCAGAAATCCCTTATACTTTCCTCGGTTTCAGGAAATCATTTACAGTTAGTGGCGCATGCATTAATACACTAACACATTCTATGACAGTGGCCGCAAAAAGCATCTCGGCAAAATCAATCCCCTCAGCGCTGTACACGTGAACAATCAGCTTTCCTGTGCGGCGAGGTTTCCTGTATAGTGTCGGCGTGATCTCATTTTTGGGGAATACTTGTGTGTGGTAGTCTGGGCCAGAGTTGATGTGCACTCAGTCTAAAGCAACTCTCTATGCAGTGCGCTGCTTAATCCTCGAGTCAAGTACGATATAGTGAACCAGGCTGCCTCGATTCAATCTAAATTACTGCAGGTCAGAGCACGAACCTTGTATCTGCTTGGGCTTGACACTAAATTTGCCGGTCTCACTCGCATAAGACAGGTGCGAACTGTTTAAAAGTCGATAAGAAAAACAAAGCTGTCATTAGGCAGGCCCAAGCATTAGGCGCGTGAGCGCGGTACAGCGCAAGAAACGTACAAAGTAAATCTAGAAAACTGGTGGTTGCGTGCTGGTTTTCCTAAAATCCGCTCTTCTTCTGCTGCATTGGCAAAATCCTTGGATCTTTTTCTGCAATATTGCAGAAATACTGCAGAAGACACGTTTTCATCGCCAACAAACCCGCCGTAAACTCGGAAGCAGACCTACGCAGCGTGCGTTTCTGCGAGCGCCGCCGGCTGCCGATCCACACTACCGGAGTGACGGTGGCGCCCCCTCTAGGTCGATCTCGAGGCGAATAGGCCACTAAGCATGTTCATACGGGTTGGTTAAAGCGGAGCTTTATATGTGGGCTGAGGAAGGAGAAAAAGAGAAGAACGCTCGGTCACCCGCACCTAATGCTTTCGCTCAATATTTGGTTCAGCAGCCTTGAAGCCTTGTAATTTTTTCAATAAAGCTCTTAATTCCTCGCAATATATATATATATATATATATATATATATATATATATATATATATATATATATATATATATATATATATATATATATATATATATATATACATATATTATTATTATTATTATTATTATTATTATTATTATTATTATTATTATTATTACTATTATTATTATTATTATTATTATTATTATTATTATTATTATTATTATTATTATTATTATTATTATTATTATTATTATTACTATTATTATTATTATTATTATTATTATTATTATTATTATTATTATTATTATTATTATTATTATTATTATTATTATTACGAAGCGGCAAGCCGATGAAAACAGGACAACAGAGAGATGATGCTCGATGGGCGTGAGATGACGTTTAATAGTGATGGCGGACTTAGCGCGAGCGCGCCTGCCCACTCCATTGCCCGCTTCTTCTTCATTCTTCTTCGCCCGTAACAATATATATATATATATAAGGAAAGAAGTCATCGAGATATATATAAACATATATATTTGGCGAGTCAAGACCAAGACACTTCCTTGTGCCAGTTGCAATCAAGTTCCTTTGAGTTGTTTATTCAGGAAAATGGAAAGAAATGAGGCGAGGGTTGGGAAGAGTAAAGCTTCGCCTTTAAGGTTGGACACTACAACGTCAACGGCTCCTGTCTGCGGATTCCCTTGCGGATTGTCGTTCGCGTATGTGAACTGTGATATACGCTTAATCCCTTAATTTGTGTCTATGTTATTTCACACATGCTCATTAGCTTAACGTCGTAAGCTGTCACATTGTATGAAGCCGTATGAACGTGCCTGCATGGCCTATAGGGGCAGCATGTCTGATTCGGAATGCAAGGATCCTCGGAAGGTTCGGTTCCCCTCAGCTTCGCCTGCGTTGGCTGCTCCTGCCAAATCGGCCACGTTCTGTGGTCGCATGAAGTCGTTCAACCGTCCGTGTCAGCCGTCACCAGCTGCCAAAACCATGCGCGTGATTTTTTGCTCCCAAAGCCGAGACCGGATTTTCTGGAGAACGGGGCTTTTAATGCTGTCGTATTAAAAGGACGTCACTAGACGCAGATAGGAATTGTAGAGTGGATGGCCGGGTTCTTCGAAACCGCACTCTTTAATGGCAGCCTTGGCAACGCCAGAATTGTCAACCAGGACGTCGCCCTGCAGACGGAGAATGTCGTTTGTCACCACTGTCCTCGATGCTTTTGCAAAAAGGCCTCGCGCAGTGTTCGGAGAACGTTGACGTAATTGATGCGGCAGTTTTTGAGGTTCCCTTCAGATGAAAACAGGGGGCTCCGAATTAAAAAATCCGGTTTGGTGGAGAGGGCCCCGACGTCAAAGCCGAGCAATTTTCGTTAACCACAAGGTTAACCACAGTCACAAGCTGGGCAAGTTGCGCCAACGCTATCAAGGAAAGCTCGTTTGAAGGGGATAGACGGACATCTTGTGTGAGCATTTTGCCTCGCACAGTGTCACATCAAGAGCATAGTATAAGCAAACAGAAGTGCCCCTACACGTGACCAAAAATAGTGATCAAAAATAATATAGCCTATTATCACCCCGCAAAAATTGTCGACCTATAGCTTTGGTACCACCATAGATATCGATGATTAAAAACAGCCTCAACGTTTTTCCTATCGATTGAAAATTGACACACCGGACGGAGCGAGAAAAACACGAAGAGAAGAGCATGCTACCGCACTCCCGCGCTCCGCCCTCGAATGCGTCTCCAATTCAATGCAGTTCATTCGGGCTTTATTTTTGCCGCTTGCTCCCCCGTCACTCCTAAGAGAAGAGAATTTAGGGGAAAAGGGGTTGTATACACTCTGTTTCACAAGATGTTTGCAGGCAAGGGTGACGTGGGCCAATCAGGGTTGGCGCTCACTACAGGATTGTGCTTGTACACTACTGTGTCGTCGGCGGCGATAGGAGTGCAGGAGCACGATAATATAGTGCTCGCCACCTTAATCAGTAGCGCAGGTCACCCTGTCTTTCGTATGCAGTGCTGAAAACAACTTGTGAAGGGGGGTATCAACCGCTCCTTTCTTTTTTGGTACCACTGCTACTGAAGTTATCCTCACAGAAAAGACAGGAGATAAATTCATCTGTGTCGCTAGAATAGAAGCGCAAAAGGTCCCTTGAATTCTAGATGGTACCGATCTCGCTTACAGAGGTTCCATGGCACACAATGCGCCCAGGCCATACCCAAAATGTCGCGGGTGAATGTGGAAGAACTCTCATACGAAGTGTCCAATTCTTTGGCAACTGTGAGCATCTCAGTTTGCCTAGCCTTCGTAATGAGGTTCTCAGCTGAGGCTGAATGATCCAGTTCGGACAAAGCACTCGGTCAACATGACCTTGGGTGATCTTGGACGTCCAGACAGCGCCTTGTCCAAACTCGCGAAAACAACGAGTAACTGTAGCACATGAATTGAATTCTTTGCCATGCACACTTACAGTTCTATGTGAAGTTCTCTGGTGGAACTTCCATCGCAGAAAAACCTGATTGCGCTCTGTTACTCAAGTTCGAAATCTGGGCAGGACGCCAGTTTAAACTTACTGATATAGATGAGAGTAACCGGAAGGATGAATATTAGAGCGTACTTAGCTAGAGAGATTACAATTTCTTACAGAGCAAGCCCTGTAAAATGTTCTTTTACCGTGTAACAGAACTTTATCTCCCTTCGTATTTCCGCTTTTGCTATCCCCACAAAATCTCTCTTCAACAGCCTCAATGTTTTCGCCAATTCTCAAGTGACTGACAACTTAAAATAAGTGGCATCTTTTATGTCGCTCAGTATATACATGTTGCCTGTCTTTCGTACCCCGTGATCACATAATTCTTTGGTACAGGCCCGTTATTCGTGTTCGAACAACGTTGCAGCTGATGTCACTGCAACCGCTAAGAGCACCCCTTCCGGTCTCTTTTCCGCCCCGGGACCCACCTCTTACCCGGCTCACAGCAGATTCCTTTCTCAAGTATACAATCATGCGTCATCGTCCTCTTCGCGAGATAGCCTTTTAACTGGAAGTACGCACTATTTCAGAGGACGATGTAGAGCACTTACTGCACGCTTGCCCTGCACTATAAACTGAACGTATCGCGGACTTCGAGAGACTGGCCTGCTCTCAAGCTGCGACTCCACACATGAATGACTGGCAATGCTTACAGCAACACGCGGTATGCTTACTTGCACAGAATTGGCCTATATGGTTACCTCTGATCACTTCACTTCATTTGAGTTTATTTCGCTCTTCCTCTCCATCATTCCCATCTGTGTTTATCATCTCTTTATTTGTGTTTCAAGGCCGGGCTACATGCAACGAACTTCTTGACAAATTTCGCGCAGCACTACACCGTGGCGGTACGATACGTACAATTCGCTCAGTGATTCGCCGCAGTGCAGTGGATATCTATAGCGAAGATGCGGCGGACGCCGCTGTGTCTTTTCCAACACAAAGCGGTAGCAATGAAGTGGGAAAGGCCGCTCAACGTAGTTGTCTGAGCGTACAGCGCCGCTAGATCGCCTTCAAATATTTTGAAAGTGTTCATTTCAGTGACATTCTACACTCTCAACACGAATAAGCATATAAGCTAGCAAAAAGGGAGTATAATGTCGTCTATCGCACTGCCCATTATGGCCAGGGCATGATGCCCTAGCCCTGGGGTAAGATTTTCACCTCTACAAGAATACCTATATAGTGTCTGCAACGGAAGCCGAATCTCACTTCAAAATGTGCAAAGTTCTAGCAATTATGAAGATTTTAACTCGGTTTCTAATGAGTGCTAACATCAAAACTTCTGGTACAGCGGTTAAAAGTCTCCTTTAATTGCTACTTATATCAAATAAACATTATTTAAAAAGGAAATATGTTTCCGGTGCCACAGTATAGCATTTCGTACATTTAGTGGTGAAAAACTGGGGGAACGCTCAAGCTCCGCCTTAAAAGTAGACGCGAGGCGCCTTTAACATCGCCTTTTCATCCCGAGAACACTTTTACTGTTTTTGTTCAATTTGGTTTTGGAGGAAAGGAAAGCACATTATCTCACTTTTTAGTGGACACCTACTTGTCTAAGGAGCATATGTCGTCGATTCGAATTATAGCCTAAAACTTGAATAGTATATCGATGTTAAATGGGAGACTAAATTGTATGGCAGTCCCCCCCCCCCCCCCCCCCCCCTCAACCCCCACCCCCACCCCTCCTTCCCCCGAAAGCTGCACAAAGTGCGGTTTTTCCCCAGTATTGACACAAAATCCCGTGCGTATTTCCTCCGACAACATTTCTCTGAATTTGGATTACGGCAACGGCTTTTCTGTCGATCGAGCTGCATATACGCTTCATAAAACAATTTAAAATACAGGTCGATTATTTCATGTCTTCAGACATTGAATTCCAATACTTTATAGCACAAAACAGTAAGCGTTACTTATCGTGATTAATATATGCCATAGTCTTTACTCGCAGCAAAATAAGGTTCTTACGAGAACAAAAGCGCGTAATGTTGATGTCATATATTAAGTGGGGAGGAAAATGCTTAAAGATAGGTTTCTGTGAAAAATGTTGGAGAACAAAGCACCAATGCAGTAAAGATATATGTATGAAAGTGGAAGCTCTTTAAGTAAAGCCAGCGATGGCGATTGGCGGCAAGAGAATGTTATGATGCGCAGATGAGGAAATGCAACGCTTAATGTGCCTGTGAATATAAAGCACAGTGTAAAGTTAATAATTACATTTGAGTGCTGAAATAAAATCTAGTTTTTAGTGCCGCTTTTATATGGCGAGAAACTTTTTACACGTAGTAATTACGTGATGCGTGAATTTTAAGTGACAATCAATAACAAAGGCTAGAGAAAATAACTTGGGTGCGGCATCAGATGATTTCGGAGTTACTAAGCAAGCATAGGCTATTTTTTTGTGACGACCGAAAAAACTGGAAGTATTTTGTCCTTTATACGTCAACTGTCAATCGATTAGCAAGACACCCGTATTCCAAGGATTCGAAATGAGCTTGCAGGTTAGAAGTAAGCGCATGAATGTCAGGATTGTGTCACCAGCGTATAAGGGGCTAGTATGCGTAATGAATGCAGGCAAGTCACTGATGTAGGTTAAGAAAAAGTAAATGTCTCAAAATAGACTATTGGAATTCGCCAGCCAAATAGTGACCGGGAGAGATGTGCGGTCAGTAATTAAACAATGTGATCTATTGTGCAAGAAAAGCATTAAACATGTGCTAACGCTGGGCCGCTGATGCAATTTCTTAAATAAGACACTGCCGTCAACGGCGTCAAAAGCTTTCTTGCCTATATCGATGGATGACATGACAACGTATACGTGAGAGAAGCATGCGAAAGCAGTGTCAGTGGAAAATACCCTGCACTGAAACCAACTGAGTAGATGATATAAGGTTAAACTAATTAAGATATTATTTACAGTCTAGTTTCAATTAATTGATCTAAAATATTGTCAGAAAACGAATGGTAGAAAAGGAACGGTAGTTTTCAACTAATGTCGGATCTCTCTCTTTTGAAAGCGAAAACAACTTTAGATAATTTCAAGGGAATGTGCCAAGATTAGAACGGGTGAAAGAATGCGACTGAAAAGTGTAATATTGTAACGGGGCGGCAAGCCAAGTAACTTGAAGCCACATGAAGCGAGGCAAATGATCCCTCTAGATATGCCGACACGAATGGCTCGCACGGCTCAACAGACGCGAGATCGACGCCAATCCGGGCAAGTATCAAACTAATCAAACTAACTAAGTATCAAATGTAGGCAATTTCGACGAGCAGCCCCAGGTCCAGTAGCATAGTGCAGTCAGTCGTCCATGCGTAGCCTAAATAGGTCCGCGCCACACTGCTTTGTAGTTCTTGATAGCCCGCCCGATTTTTCGGGCACAGCTTAGACGCATACGTTCCTCGGGAATCTGCCGACATCTTGCACGCACGTAAGGGTAGCGCACGAACAGCCGCGTGTTCGCTCAGTGAACCGTTGAAGACAAGGCACTCGGTCGGTCAGTTCAGCCTGACTGCTCTGCCCGCCTTCTGCCGTCAACAACAACATGCAAGCTCGCCATATATTTTGCGGACTTTCTTCAATCGCCAGAGAAAACGACCACGTAGGAAGTACGTTTGCAGAGAAAAAAAAAAGGAAAAAAAAAACGAATTTGTTGTTTCCGAACCCCCATTAAGACTTAATTACACCCGACCTTAAATTGAATGCATAATTCTTCTTTGTTATTTAACTAATTAGGAGGAATATATAAAATACTCTCACGGACGCTGACGGCAAACCATGTGACGTTGGTCTCACGTAGCTGCGGTTCAACGCTTTTTAATATCTTTGGCTCAAATTAAGTAAAGCACCGTGTATGTTATCGCCGCCGCCGATCATGCCTCGTGGTTAACTGCCACTCCCTCGCGCTGTGTACTGCATGTCGTCGTCTTCATCAAATTACTTGCGTGCCCAATCCAGAACACACAGTATCACGCTGCTCTCAAGTGATCCCAAAATTTCATAGTGCGCTACATTTTGTTATTTTAGATTCGCCGATCTTTGCCTAAAGCATGACCTTGAAGCCCTAGCCTCGATAGGAAAGCGAAGTCAATTGGAATGAAACGCGACATGCTGTAGCGCCCGTAGATCGCATTTGGCCAACTAATAAGGTAAATCGGTTGCATTTTTTCTTACACGACCAGTGTTTCGAAACCACTTGAAAGTGACGTCATTCGTTTTCAATTTGAGTGAAATTGTAATCTATGTGTGCATTCGAGATGTCACGTTCAACAACGTTCCACGTCACCGGAAGCTGGGCTAGCTCACCGACATTGCCACCGCGATGTTTGCGTTAACTCTTGAGCCCACACGGTGCGGTGCGTGCCTTTCTGTTTGCTTCCCACGGACCTATATACCGCGCAAATGCCTGGCTAGTGCGGATCTGCCTTCGGTGCAATATGTGCTGCCCGTAAGGTGACCCTGGTCGTCCCCCACGGCGGCAGGAGCGAGCACGGGTGGAGATCAGCTGCGGTTTGAGACACGTAAGAGAAGTGGCGGATGCGACGAAGCTAAACAGACAAAGAGCGTTCCCACGGGACCCGCCTGGCATGTGACGCCGGTCACGGGTTAACAAATTAAGACGTGGAATGTGTTCGTGTGGTGTCTGTATTCGTACAGCCCATCAGGTGCGAGGGGAACTATGCAGGAGATAGTTGGTCCCGCCCTGAGGCGTGAACTGGTAGTTCTTTGTCCACGAAGGCTATTTATTGAGGTGTCTCGGCGTATGTAGGGGGAGGGAATGAACGAGAGGCAATAAACATTGAGTAACTCTGTTCGACGGGACTCCAAGTAGGTCTCCAAGGTGCCCGACGGGAAGACCTCGACATACCGCCAATCAGTGCATCCGAGCACGGCGGGAGGCTTAATTCCATGCCTCGCAAAGGGTTAAGGAGCTGTTTTGTTCAAAATTCCCGTGCTTGTACAGTTTGTATGCCTGGCCGGCTACCTTCAGGAACAACGTATTTCTGAAACCCAAAATATGTTTCAAACTTTCGCTTTCCTTCATCCGCAGAGCATCGATCGAGCGCTGGACAAGTGTGCATGCCCATCTCTGCATACAATGTCACCTCTGAAGGGATCGGTTTCTGGTGGAGATGGTGCTATAAAAAAAGAAAGGAAAAAAATGCGGTGTACAATTCAGTTATTGGTGCAGTTTTTGAGCGCGGAACTCATAGAAAGTCTAACCGGAAATTTTTCTACAGCGTCACAACTCAAGTCGTGGCAGCTTGTAGACATTTAAATGCGCTTCTGAAAAAAGGAACGTAGTGATAGCTGCTCTCCCGCACGGCGTTCAAGGCTAAACTGTGCGCGCTCCGTTTGTCAAAGACCCTTTCCGCTATCGGTCAAGATTTACTCGGCTGATTCTGCCGCTGACACAGCTGTGTGACGGTGGTCTCCAGCTCAGGGCAGTTCAAGAGCAGCCAAAGGGTTGTGCTGATAAGAAGCAAGGCCGTCTTTTTCCGTTCTTCAAGAAAAAGCGGAAGCCCAGGCTACGAACAACGAAGCAGCCGCGCAGCGCGAACGTCGCAGCAAGATGTAGAAAGAAGGAAAAAATGAGTTTTCAAAAGCCGGAACAGATAAACCACAGGAGGCTGGCTCGCGATTCCTTTTTCATTTCAAAGCCAACGGAACGTGGTAGGCGGGGCGCAGGAAGCGGTAACAGCGGCGCACGGCTTGTGTCGCATCGAGGCAGTGAAGGTGCAGTGGCGCCCCGTCGGCAGCCGAAGCACCAGTGCAAAACGACTGCAACGAAAAGTGTCGGATAAAGGTTCCAAGACGTCGGCACCATCTTCGTTCCTTAGCCGTGGTGCGTCGCTTGTTCGAGGTAATCATCGAAAGGCGGCAGTCGTGCCGGCCACGGTTTCGCTGTCCCGTCCAGCGTTCATCTCAAAGGCGCGCCCGGAGAAGGGCCCCTCTTGTTGCGCCTTGAGAAGGGCCCCTCTTGTTTCGACATGGAGAGAAACGGCGCCGTCAGCAAGCGGCCAGCTGACGACGATGCATCGTCTGTCGAGTGGCTCGAGCGCTTTCGCCGAGAAAAACGCCAGCGACGGAGCATGCGGCACTGCTACGCCGTCATCGCCGGCCCCGACAAGTACGCCGGAGCCGGGCCTCCAGCTGCGCTGCGCGCCACGATGCCGAGGCCGGACAGCTTGGCTTCGGTTTGTGAAGACCCCGCAGAGCAGTCTCCGCAGAAGTCTACTAAGCAAGGCCGTTCCGATATGCTGCTCAGCGACATGTTCCGACCACTTCCCGACTACCGGCGGCCCCAGGGCGTCGATGCCGAGCAGCCGGAATTGACGGTCACCTGTCCGGATTCCCGGAGCGCGCCGTTTACTCTTGTGCTGTCCTCGGCGTACGCGGTGGCCCTGCACGTCTGCTTCGCGGCCAGCTCGTGGTGGCTCGTGCAGAAGTATTTGGCGGCCGAGCTGCGAATGCAGGCTGGCGTCACGCTGTTCCTGGCGCAGCTATCCAGCCTGCCGCTGTTCCTGGTGGGCGTGTGCCGGATCATTGCCCGCGAACCGCAGCCTTCCTCGGGATGCATACTCTTGCTCGTGCTTCACGTTCTCGGCGCCGGCCTGTTCAACATGGTCCCTCTGCTGCAGTGAGTGATTATCTTTGGCCTTGTTTTTCAATCCCGGCGCAGTAACGGTGTGGTTATGACATGGCGTGGAAAGTAGCTTCTAAACGGCGTTCACAAAAACTATAGGGCAGATGAGCCCCAGCTCGATTTGCGCTGTCGTATCTCTCTACGTAATTCAGGCACACTAGTGAAATTGTATGGATATACGCTGTAGTGCCACGACGGGTGGCACTTAGATAGAATAAAAGCTTTGTTGACGGTTTCCAGCGGAAAATTCAGCGCGAAGTTGATCGGAAATATTTTTCTTACCTCCGAGAACGGCATGCGGGGTTGTAAACAATTCGCTTTCGCAATGGTCCATGTGCATCATGCTTTCTTCGGCAGGAACCCCAGTGTATTTTCCCTCGACTGCAGATTTCTATCATTAACTTAACAATGAAAATGCGAACGTAGACTTCTTGCACTGGCAGAGATGTCGCGCAGGTCGAGGCAAGGTGCAAATGGTGCAAGCAAATGAATGTGAGATTTAACGTCTGGAAGCAACATTTGTTGCAGACGACACCCTAGTCAAGGACATCAGGTTTTTTCCCATGCAATGATATCGCACAGCGTACGGGTGTTTTCGCCTCGGAATGTAGGCGTCGGGGATTCGATCACGCAATCGTGGAGTCATCAGCCTAACGAATCAACGGGGCTTCAAAAAGAGTGTGTACAGTTTCTTGCCTCCTAAAACATTTAAGCATGAAGTCTAAGCAGAGCGATTTCTGCTACCCGAGAGTTCAACCTCAACGAAACATGTCGGACATGGTTGGTTCGTTTTAGGGAGTAATTGCTGCGCGAAAGAGAAAATGACTATGACGAAACACGTATAATGCACATAAGCGTAGTCTTTGGCAACCTTGGAACGTTAATTGTTGACGGCGATTACGTTCTTTTGCAACATGAAAGATTGTTACGTGTTGAGGTTATGTAACCTCAAAACGTATACATGCGGCTAGAGTGTACACTGGCCGAATGCCTCGATGCTTTTAATCTGTCTGGCGATGGGACAGTGGTAGACAAGAATTTCAGTGCTACCGATCCGTGTCGACTTTTCCGTGGCGCCTCTGTATCCGCCACCGGACACGTAACGTGCGATTGATGCTCGCTGCTCAGCAGTGCTTTATTAGCGGCATGTTTCGTGGAATGTGCACGCTCAAATTATCTCTTGCTGAGACAATTTCTCCCAGAAGAGACCTTTTCTCATTGGTTTTGACCTACCCTGCATTCAACTTGCGGCGCTTCTGCAAAGACGACTCAGAATGGAAAACTAAGTTAACTTCTTTAGGAATGAGGGAGGCCACTTTCTATGGTTTTGCCGTCTCTATACCAATGATCGTGCGGTAGCTCCCTTATTTTTTGTTCATACTGCTTTCATTGTTGCGTGATTGGAGAGCTTTTTGCGAAGTTCGTCGTCGGGATATTCTTGCAAATAGGAAAAAAAAAGTTCGCGCTACGGTAACTTTATTCAGCCGAAATCCTAGCTTTACAGAACTACAAACTTTTACCGTCGTCTATAAAGTATTGGCAAGTTACCAATCGCTGTCGCCTTCCGGCTCGGTGCACACAGACACAGTCCGTGACGGCAGCACTGTTAACCCGCACGCAGATGTGACGACGCATCTTTCCGTAACCTTGCTGGCTGTTTTTGGTACACGATGGCGATTGTCCCATGTCTTGTGAATCAAGTAGGCCATGGAGCATGCATTCTTTAGTCGCAATACTATAGAAGCTAATTGCGTGTCACGAATATTACTAAGCTTTTCATTGTGTTTATTGTATATTACCTGAATACATAGACTATTTCTATACCGCTTCGCTCTATGTAAAATGAGCCATTTAGTCACTTGAAAGCTTTGAAAAGTTGTTGACGTCACAATTGTATCATACGCACTAATATTGTTTGTAGCTCAGCAGAAACTGTGTGTCTAAGTATCGTTTTCGGACTACTTGTGACTGAAATTCGTTCTCTAAACGTTTGGCTTTAACGCCTGAAAATTTGATGACATCCTTGATGTTTGCCTCCAGTTGCTACTTATTGCATAGTTCCTTTTCTTAAAAACATTGTTTTTGCGTCCGCCATGTATTTTTAATTCTGAGTTTGGTTCCTTTATAGGCCTAGAAGTACACACAATATCGGCAAATAGCGTAGCTGCAGATTAATTAATCTGGTATGCGACAATCCAGTGATTGTAATGTCTCATTATTGATTCAAAGAAACTTTTTGATATTCCTTTTCCTGTTTTTATTTTCGGTATGAGGAATTTGAGGCTTTGATATATGAAACGACAATCAATCGCCTGCAATGACAAATCTACCACGAACGGCATCTATACATACCTTCGTAATACCTGCTCTAATAGAGACTGTAATACCTCATTTTTTGGCGTGATTCCGCATCTTACTCTCCCCTTTGCTGTATCCTATCAAGTGCTTCATACGTACGCAGGTATACCTGTAAAAAATGACATTTCTGCATTACGATGACTTCTGCATTCGCGTGCACTTCAACTTCATATTTGAAAATATTCTAGCTTAGTTTTACGGATGTTGCCAAAAAAAATGATTACTCTAGACCTCAGTGTCCATGGAGCCACAAACCGTCTCAAACTAATATTTGCCGACACCTTAGGAGTTATGCTTTCTGACAAAGTAGCAACATCTCATTTTTGCATTTCAATTCTCGACCGGCACAAAACAAAAGTGAAATATGTACCTTTCTTGCCAGTTTTAGGGAAAGCCAATCTTATATTCTATATCTTCCATGATACTTCATTTTTTCTTAACCGGGACTTTAAGAGAGGGGGAGTTGCGATACTGCCCATAACTTATATAAAATGCCTATACAATCCAATTCCTTACTTTTTACCGTCGCATATCGCCCACCCAACGGAAACTGTTGCAAATTTCTCTCCTTTATGGACTAGTATTTTAGCTGTATAAATTATCAATATGCACTTATTTTAGGCAAGGATTTAAGCATCAACTTGCTCGAAATGTCAACTCTTAAGCGAAAGTTAGACACCGTAATAGAGGTCAATTGATTTGCCAGTGCTATAAGCCAGCCAAGACGCGTTTCGAGTGCAACTTCAAACACTTTCATCACTAATGCATGTGATCAGTCGCCAAATATCCGGTGTACTGGCAGCTGGTCTTAGTTATCATGTCAGTTTGCTTGTTTATAAACCTCTCAGCCACCCGTAGTACACCAGAGAGAACGCCGCATTCTGTGCGTATTCAAGACATCAACGAGACCACACTACAGGTATTTTATAATAATTTACAACCAGTAAACTGGAGAAGCGTCTATGGGGCAAATGATGCAGAGGAAGCATGCCATATTTTTATTTACATTTATAAACAACTGCACTGTGCTTTCCATACAAGACAAAAATGCGAGCTTCAAAGGCGCGCAAGCCATGCATCACTAGAAAAATCTTAAAGGCGATAAGAATAAACAACGCACGCTTCCGAAAAACTAAACATTTAGACGATCTTAAGAAATTTAAGGCTGCGAGCAATAAAGCTAACAGTATGAAGCGGCAAACCAAATGAAATTATAAGCGGAACCTATTTGATGAGGTAATGAAGCACTCGGATATTGTCTGGAAGAGGCTCAATATTCTGCTGAACTGAAAGCAAAAGCCTGTATTAAATGAGATAACAGTAGATGGCGCCCCCTTCACCGGTTGTGAACTGGAAAATGTTTTTAATAATTTCTTTGCATCCGTTGCAGAAAGCACACATTCCAGCCAGTGTTTAAACATTAAGAGTCAAAAGGTTAGCGAAAGCGCATTTCTTACCCCTGTTACAACCAATAAAATACTCTCGGTGCTACAGTCTATGAAAAATAGTAAAAGTAAAGACACCTGTGACCTTCAAATAACGCTTGCGGAGTACACATGACACATACTAGCACCAATACTAGAACAGATTATAAACTTGTCATTTTCCTTGGGAACTTTTCTTGAAAGGCTACAAATTGCTAAGATTACTAATTTTCAAAGGTGGTGACGAAAATAACTTCGCCAACTACCGGCCTATATCTACCTTGCTAGTTTTCTCAAAACGTTTCGAAAAGCTCCTTCAGGCCCGTATCACTAGCTTCATCAACAAACACAGTGATGTCGGGTTCACAGTTTGGTTTTATCAAAGGGAAATCAACCGAAACGGCGCTGCTAATTATGAAATTATTTTACTCTTTTGAGGAAAAAAAATAACCCTTGGTGGTTTTGTAGATTTCTCAAAATCCTTTGATTCCATAAACCCTACAAATCTAATCCTCAAGCTTGAGCATTATGGATTTCGCGGGAATTTCCTACAGCTGATCAAAACTTGTTTACAACACCGCCAACAACTGGCGGTAATTAACAACTATTCTTCGCACTTAAAATTCATACATTATGGTGTGCCACGAAGTAGTATTCTAGAACCCACACTGTTTAACTAGGTTTCTGTACAATCATCTCTCAAAGACAGATTAACTCTGGTAAATCCTTCTTTGGGTGATTTGAGTAATGTGAACTATAGTCAACAATATATAGTCAACAATATATAGTCAACAATATATAGTCAACAATATATAGTCAACAATATATAGTCAACAATACTATAGTCAACAATACTATAGTCAACAATACTATAGTCAACAATACCCATTGCGCCAATATTCCGAGATAAAAAAAATGAAGGAAAGGTAAAGCGGCTAAACCTAAGTAGACAAATAGAAAGCGCGCTACTCCTCCATGGATGTCTGCAAACCTAATGGACACCAAAGCCGGATCTAGACGACACGAAGGTGTCGAGGGCATTTTGAAGGGGGAAGTTATGCGCAGTTATTAGTCGTTCAGCGACGTCGATCAGAACTGCGCACTCCAGGTGGTGACAGCGAATAATTATAGTATTTTCTGCCGCTGTATAGCCTTGAGTGAACTGTCCTTAAAATTTTAGACGACACGAAAATGTCGAGGTCATTTTGAAAGGAGAGGTCCCAGGAGGTGAGCTAGATGGGCAGCGGCAAAGGGTATGCAGGAAACTGGAAGATTGTGTGGCATTGTTTCACGCAATGTTGTATATTTGTGGAGATATATACCGGTACAAATAAAGTTCGCCAGGTGTTTGGAGAAGCAGGTGCATGCGATGTAGGAGAAACGAGCGACGCCGGCTCCGCGCTCCACGTGCGAAGAAGCGAGTGGCGCGGAGTCCAGTCCATACGAAACAGGCGCCGATCAAGCTATAGATGAAAGAATGTAGTAAAGCTTTCATGTTCGAAAAATTTGGAATTGTAGAAAAGCTTTCATGTTGGAAAACGTGCAGCATGCAGAAAACACATAATTAGCGAGATACGCTTGCGAGGCTTTCATAACGGGTTACGTCTAGTCATACCTGCTCTCGTTATAGACCTCGAGCCAACCGTTTTCAACAAATTCCCCTTTCTCCATGAGCAGCATGCAGTGCCGCCATGCACTATTGAACAAGAAATTTTATTTTTGGTGCTACTTCATGTCCAAGCTGGTGTTAACGCTATTAATTTCAAGCCTCATCCTTTGCCCCCCAGCTTATGGCCCATAGGTTGATATTGCCGAGATATAGATGCTATTCCGGATTTATCATTCTTTTCGCTATCGTTCCTCAAGTAAAGCCGTACTATCTGGAATCCGTATCAGCTCGCCGCGGTATCAATACTTGCACTCGACTGCAAATCCCAAGGACGCGCGGCCGTGTCGATCCTGGACGTGGCTACCGCGTTTCGATGGAGGCGAAACGCAAGGCTCCCTTACTATGCGATTGTGCGATGTCTGTGCACATTGAAGAACTGGGAGTCAAAATTATTCGCTGGTGTAGTCGTGAGTTTTCAAAGCGGACACGCAAAGTGAACCTTACCAGAAGACCCCGAATGCCAGGACGGCTAAAAGTTCCTGGCCAGGAAGAACCTTGTAACACCAATCTTTTCGCGAAAACAAAGTGGTTACGCTGAACACAGTTGCAAAGAAAATGTGCGAATTATTGTTCGCATGAAAGACAAAGCAGAAAACAACACAATGCTTGACATCAATGCCATGGATACACCAGTCTGATAAAGCAATGTCCACTTCACATGTAGTCGACAGCACACTTGTGGCAGTTCTGGTTTTAATTGAGGTGCGCTACACATATCGGGACAGTCTTCAGCTTACCCTCATCCGCGATCGGCCACCGCGACCCTCTACCACGCGTGGGCGGGGCGCACAAGCTGATTGGTCCCGACGCGGCAGGTCTATGTGCCGACATCAAGTATGTGGCGCCATCTGTCGGCGTCAAGGAGGTCTGGGCATGCGCAGTGAAATGCGCGGTGGCGGATCCCGGTAAGCTAAAACTCTAATAATACTCGCAAGTAGAGCGCGATGTGATAGGTCCATTGCAACCAGATCTTTAGACGAAACGTACAAGTTGAGGATGTTCGTCAAGTTGAATCGCGCGTTGGTAGTGCCCAGAAAAAAATTGTCATCCACAGTAATCGCTTCTTGTAGACGTCCTGGCATTGAATGGTACAATGCTGCCATCAACTCATACTGGACCACAGCTCATCGGCAGGGGTGGTGCCGAGTTCTGCCGAAGCAAGACACTTTTTCGTTAGTCCCTAAACATTTTCGATTATATTCAGGTGAGCGCCGTTTGGCGGCCACTGGAGTTGGTTCACCCGCCGGGGTGGCGCAGTGGTTACGGCGTTCTACTGTTCCCGAAGACGCGGGATCGAATCCCGGCCTCAGCGGCAGCTTTTCGCTGGAGGCGGAAAGCAAGGCGCTCGTGTGCTGTGCTATGTCAGTGCACGTTAAAGAACCCCAGGTGGTCGAAATTACCGGAGTCCTCCACTACGGCGTCTCTAATAGCCTGAGTTGCTTTGGGACGTTAAACCCCACAAACCAACCACTGGAGCTGGTTCACGCAACGAGAATCCAAAAGTCGCTCCACCATACGAGCGCTGTGTACAGGAATGCGATCATGCTGGAGCCAGCACAGCCCGTCTGCAAATGGGTTATCCAGATATCGGTGTACGCCGCCGCGTTGAAGCGCCCATCAATGCGCTCCAAGGTTCCAAGTCCATCCTTTGAGACGGCGCCGACAGCGACAGAACATCGCCCTCTTGACAGTACACTGTTCGTGTAACTGCAGGTAGATCCCTGAAAAAAAAAAGGTGGGGGGGGGGGGGGGGGACAGTAAAATATTTAAAATATAATCAAAGCAGCCTCTGCTTTTCGCTTGTTTTTCCATATATGTGGTGCACTTACTGGCTGAGCAATCACAACGCTTGAAATTTACGAGAAGGAGAAAGAATATAATTTTAGGTGATAACGACTGCTCTGCACATAAAAAATTAGAGCAGCAAGACGCCGTACGTTCACCGCTTCTGGCGCAATGTGCGTTGCTAAGGAGTAACAACGAGGCACATAGGATAATTGATGGTTGGAATTATAGTCCACAGCCTAAGCAACAGCGGAAAGAACTCATGCTTGCGTGCCTTTTTAACAGTTACAGCGAGCGAGTTTAACGGCAGATACCGGTGGATGTGGCCGATCTTCATCACCATCATCAACCTGACTATACCCACTGCAGGGCGAAGGCCTCTCCCATATTTCTCCAATTAACCCGGTTCTGTGCTAGCTGCATTCACTTGACCCCTGCGAACTTCTTAACCTCATCCGTCCACCTAACTTTCTGCCGCCCCCTGCTACGCGTTCCTTCCCTTGGAATCCAGTTTGTTACCCTCAGCGACCATCGGTTATCCTCTCTTTTCACTACATGCCCTGCCCATGTCCATTTCTTCTTCTTAATTTCTACTAGAATGTCAGTAACTTGAGTTATTTCTCTGACCCACTCCGCACGCTTTCTATCTCTTAATGTTACCCCTACCATTTTTCGTTCCATAGCCCTCTGCGTTGTCCTCAACTTAAGTAGAACCCTCTTGGTTAGCCTCCACGTTTCAGCCCCATAGCTGAGTACAGGTAAGATGCAACTGTTGTATACTTTCCTCTTGAGCGATACCGGTAAGCTGCTAGTCATAATCTGCGAGTGCTTGCCAGATACACTCCTTATTGTTATTTCCTTTTCGTGGTCCGGATCTGCGGTTACTACCTGTTCTAAGTAGACATATTCTACGTCCAGTGCTTCGCTACCTAACGTAAACTGCTGTTCCTTCTCGAGGCTGTTAAACATTACCTTAGTCTTCTGCATATTGATTTTCAAGCCTACCTTTCTACTTTTCCTGTCAAGGTCATCAATCATTATGGGGGGGGGGGGGGGGGGGGCGCTTCTGGATTTGAACTGTAGGTCAAAACGAGTGTGTAGACAAAGCGTCAGCCCGTGACGTCAGTAGAGATGCGGCGGCACTGACGACAGCAGTGACTTTCGGGATGTAGGCAAAAGCCCGAGCCGTCTGCATCGGATGGGTGGCGCTTGTTGTGTTTTCGAGCATAATTCCTTATATTCCTGCAAGCTGTGGTGCGGTTGGTTGCGCCACGAGGCACTAAAAAGAATATGGCACCTGTTTTCGAAAGTGTCTTGCGGTCGGATATTTGTATATACTATAGTTTTGTTGTATATACTATCAAGTAATGAGTTTTGACGCGATATTCCGTGTGCGTATTATCTTAATCGAAGGCAGGAAAGCCGCGCTTTGACATCCCGTTCACCTGCAGTACTGTCCGTGTATTTTCGTACAGAAAAGGACGCAAAAGCTACTGCGAAGGTAACTGCAGTTACCTTGAGCGTTCACTCCAGCGCGATATTGCCGAAACAGGCCCGGTCTTGTGAAGTATAGCTTTTCTGTTTTCACTTCCGCAAGTTTCAAAGAGTGACTCATCACCGGTCCTAGAAAGCGAGTAAACATCGCTAGGATTGCGGCAAAGTCATGCAGCAAGATTTCGGAGATTATTTTTTTTTTTTTGAAGAACATTAAGAATCTGACGAACGAATTAAATATCCACTTACAAGCTAGCTCTGATCGAGCAGGATACTTAAGTATGGTATGTATGGTATATGAAGTCTAATGTCAAAAAGTGGAATCTGCTATGAGGGGGGCAAAATAATCAGAAAAAGATTTGAATGGCAGGTGAACAATGCATTCGCCGGGACTCACACGCCGAGTGGAGGAGGCTACAAACGCCGACATTTTGGGAAAGTGTCGCTCATACTGTTAACGCAGTAAAACAAATAAGCAATATTACCAGAACCCTCCCCATCATTCAGTCCCTGCGCCGGCTGCACGCGATTTGCTTCACCCATCGCAGCGGATATCGAAGCGGCACCTGGCGCCGGTTCAGATCTAGTACGACGCGCCTAAAGGAGTGACGATACAGAGATGCCTGCGGTAGGCTACAAAGCGGGTGGGTGCCGTTAGATGACGCAGAACGCAGTTTTGTTACGCGCTCCGACGCCCGCAATATTGTAATCGCGACAGTACATAGAAGTGCTCGTCGTCGATATGTATGTTTTGCTCGTTGATTTTTCGGTCATGCTCCCTCCCGTCTACGTAAAATCCTGCGTTGTCGGCGTTGTGGGCGAAAAATCGCTCACTGACTCCGGCAGGTTGCAGTTAACTGGCGGAAGACCTGGCCGCGGACAATGATCGGTCGTCGGGTTTCGTAATGTCTTGAGGCCGCATGACATGGCCGAGTTCGCAGGCCATACTTACTCGGGCTTTTCCTTTGAGAGGGTGAGATGAAAAATGAGCCCTCCGAGGATCCCGTGTCAGACACGCTACTCCTACGCCACGCATGCAGGCACGTGCTTATACGGCTTGGATAAAGCTGGGATATATCTGCAGCGGGGCCTCCTCCATATAATATGGTTGCTTACGACTGTGTTGCAATGAGCATGTAAAATGTAAGCCTAAATTAAGAGATTAGTGACTAAACGAGTAGCAAAGTGCATATACCACAACGATAATTTGCGCTATAGGATAGGCGGACGAGAACAGTCAACGCTGTCATACCCTTAACAGCGAAGCATAGGTGCCCTCCAGATAACGTTGTATAATGCGCTGTTATTTTTACCTTTTTCGTAACTAATCGGTGCGCTTGATTTCTTGGGTTTACAGAGAAAACAGTCGTGATTGCCTTTCCGCAGCTAAATACAAAATGGTTCACGCCTTCCTTTCAGCACTTTCATCTTCCTTTGTCCCCTGTTTTGACCACTCCGTCTGGCCACCTTTTCGGCTGACGTCAATACTGACGGATGCACGCTTCGTCCACTGTCTAAAGTCTGCACAAAGCCTTGTTAGAAAGCCCTGTCAGGGCATGTGCGCGCTGAAACTGTGAAAACTGCTTGTCGATCATTTAGGTTAACACAGCAGGGTTGCCGGTTGTCGCATCAGTTTGTGTGTGCAGTAAAGATATGCGTTTTAAAAACATCTTTTGGGTAGCAGTCTGGATTAACCAGTTTTTAATAACCGTCCTCATGATTCACAAACCACGAAATATCGTACTTTGACAGTTAAAAAAAAAAAAACTAAATAAAACGTAGCGCGTGATTCGTCGTCGTACTGCTTTCCTCGGTGCACGCGCTCGCAATCTCAATTGCGCGAGTATTGTCAACCTTTTCACGCCAAACGAGATGTGGAGGAAGCTCGTGCAGCAATGATTCGTCTGCGCAAGTAATTACGAGCCACAGAACAGATGCGAGATCCATCTAAGGCTGGCCAGCGAACTGTCATGTGTTCAGCCACTGCGGCTTACTCCATGCCGGCGAGAGATTCTCTCCTGCGGTTCATCGTCAGCCGGACTATACCCACTGCAGGGCGAAGGCCTCTGTCATATTCCTCCTATTAACCCTGTTCTGTACTAGCTGCATCCACTTGACCCCTGCAGCATGCATGCCTTAACCTCATCCGCCCACCTAACTTTCTGCCGCCCCCTGCTACGCTTTCCTTCCCTTGGAATCCAGTTTGTTACCCTAAGCGACCATCGGTTATCCTCTCTTCGCACTACATGTCTTGCCCATGCACATTTCTTCTTCTTAATTTCCACTAGAATGTCAGTAACTTGAGTTATTTCTCTGACCCACTCTGCATACTTCCTATCTCTTAATGTTACCCCTACCATTTTTCGTTCCATAGCCCTCTG
Organism: Amblyomma maculatum; assembly: GCF_055883805.1. Lineage (NCBI taxonomy): Eukaryota > Metazoa > Arthropoda > Arachnida > Ixodida > Ixodidae > Amblyomma > Amblyomma maculatum. Next base: position 1,859,136 of record NC_139344.1, on the reverse strand, counting down.
CGTTGTCCTCAACTGAAGTAGAACCCTCTAGTCTCTATCAGAAGGCAACAGAAAACTCGATCAGGGTACAGGGTGCGTTGCGCAAGGGCCGTATCACTCAACTATCCCTTCACAGACTCATCACAGAAATTTCACGGACCGAACTTGTCCCGCTCCTATTACTCTATTCTGACCAATGGGCCCGTCGACCAATAGGGGTGTATACGCTTGGGACAGTTCTTGTGTAGGGATCATGGTGTGACAGTGGCGTGAATGCCTTCGTTTGAAGCGCTTCGAGTTTCGCTTAGAGCGGCGGCGTTCCCCGTGTCGGAACAGCATGTTGCTCCCAAAGTTTCTCAGGCAAGCTTCTTTGCTGCAGTGCTGCCGTTGCACGTCGCTTCAGTCTCTGATGCGCCACGTATTTATAGATGCCAAGTGCAGAGTACCGTGTGAATCGACGGATGGCCGCGAATAATCCGTTTCCGGCAGTCATCGCCACATCGTACTGACAGCCTGGTTTCATTCTTGGCCAATCATTGGCTGTTTACCAGATGTGCAATATTAGTCCTATTTACGACGTCTAGTTTCGGTTTCACGAATGTTTCTTTTAGAACATGACTCCATTTTATCAAATTTTCTGTGCTTTTTATTTGCTGCTTTAAATTCCGCATTGGAGATGAAGTTGGCTTCGATCATGTCCATTAAAAAATTGTCACTATGAATTAAATTCTCGTAGGCAATGTTGTAATCTACACGGAATAAAACTTAATTTTTCTAGATTATTGGGAAATATTTGTTATATAAAAACGTTAGGTATCACTGCGGTGACCCACATTGCAGTAATGCGAAATCATTCACGCTCCTTCACACGTCGCCTCCCTCTCCTTTACTCGGTACTGTGGATGTAAAATTTCCAGAAATGTTTAAGGCCAAAAAAAAAAACTGGGTTTTTTCTTTTGGAAATATTGAAAAAAATAAAAATATCAATTGTTTATATTAATGAAGATCCACAGCTGCATTGAAGCAGCAAACAGCCTATTTTTCCTAGCTATTTTTGCTCATGTATATGTTGCGCTACTTATACAGGGTTGTAAAACACACATGACAATCTCCATAGCTATAGGAGGTTGCTACCATATTCATGTGTTGCGCCTCCACTGCCGCATATGAGGAGGAGTCGTGAGAGTTCTGCTGTGTGCAGACCATGATCAGGGAAGGCTCGATGTACATAGAATGCGGAAGCTGGTTTTAATTTGTTCTGACATTAAAATATCTAATTTGATGAGCACCACCGCAAATCATAGCAGCAGCGATTCTGAGTAGTGCAAGGGATCAAAGTCCTGGCCTTGTTCCTATGCCTCCTCCGGAGCGCGTTTTTTTTTTTCTACTCATGCTTTTCAGTTGTGATAATTGTCCTGTTTTTTTTTTTTGTTTTTTTTTTTCTGCTGACATTTTGTGTGCAATTTAATCTACCGTAGCCTGTAGACTATAGTCCGCGCGTGGTGTATAGACCGCAGAGGCAAATTCTGGCTCAAAATAAGCAATTTTTTTTAGATAGTCCGCACCCATTGTATGACCCGCAGAGACAAATTTCAGTTGAAAACAGGTTTTTATTTTCAGATTTTAGGCAAGCAGCGCGCAGCGGGTAAGCAAGTGTTCTGTTGTCAAAAAATAAAGCCGTGCGTTAATTATCACATTGTATTGATATCTCGTCTATAACCGGTCAAAATTTTATCGGGTCAGGACACTGCCAAAAAGGCTCTTCGTCTTTCCTGAACCATCGCAACCGTTCCGACAGGGGTAGCTCAGTTCAGTTCAGTCGTGTCCGGCTCTTCGTGACCCTATGGACCATATCACGCCACGCTTTCCGGTCTCTCACTATCTTCCTAACATCACATAACTTCATCTGCAGCTCCTCGAGGATGCCATCTAACCATCGCGTTCGCTGCCTACCCCTTCTCCGGCGACCCTCAACCTTTCCCAAAATAAAATCTTTCTCCAGCGACTCATCTCTTCTCATCAGATGACCAAAGTAGCTGAGCTTTAACTTTAGAATTTGTCCCTCCAATGAGCAGTCAGGGTTTATGGTCGACAATATCGACTAATTTGATCTTCAGGCCGTCCAAGGAACTCTCAAGAGTCTCCGCCAGCACCACAATTCAAACGCGTCAATTCTTCGGCGGTCAGCCTTCTTCACAGTCCAACTCTCCCATCCATACATCACAACTGGAAAGACCATAGCACGAGTTATACGGATCTTGGTTGGCAGACTAATGTATCTGCTCTTTACTAGGTGGTCAAGGCTAACCATGGCTCTCTTTCCCAGAAGCAGATGTCTCCCAATTTCATGGCTGCAGTCTCCTTCCGGGGTAATCTTGGAGCCGAAGAAGAGAAAATCTGTCAGTGCTTCCACTTCTTGTCCCTTGATGCTCCAGGACTTGATAGGGCAAGACGCCATGATCTTTGTCTTTTTAATGTTTAGTTTAAACCCAAAGTTCTCACTCTCTTCTTTTACGCGCATCAGAAGTCTCTCGAGTTCCACTTCACTTTCTGCCATTAGAGTGGTATCATCCGCATATCTAAGGTTGTTGATACGTTTTCCAGCAATCTTCACTCCAGCTGAAGACTCGTCCAGACCGGCCTTCCTCATGATGCACTCAGCATATAGGTTAAATAGGCAGGGCGACAGTATGCAGCCTTGTCTTACTCCTTTTTCAATCGAAAACCAATCAGTAAGACCATACCCAGTTCTGACTGTGGCCTCTTGCCATTCATACAGGTTCCTGAGGAGACAGATGAGGTGAATTGGAACTCTCATCTCTTGGAGAGCTTGCCACAATCTGCTGTGATCTACGCAGTCAAATGCTTTCGCATAATCAATAAAGCAGAAGTAGATGGGTTTTTGGAACTCTCTTGCTTTTTCCATGATCCAGCGAAGGTTGGCAATCTGGTCTCTAGTTCCTTTGCCCGTGCGAAACCCAGCTTGCACGTCCGGAAGCTCCCAATCCACGTACTGCTGCAACCTACCTGTGTGGTACATACTGCTGTGTGGTAGCTCTCATGATCACAAATACATTGCTATACTCTATTAGCAATACACTATAAAGCAATGACCACACCGTGGTGGTGCAGTGATAGGGCACTCGACAACTGTGCCCAGGGATGCGGGATCCAATCCCGGCCGCGGCTGCCGCTATTCGATGTAGGCGAAAAGCAAGGCGCCCGTGTGCTATGCGATGTCAGTACACTTTAAAGAACCCCAGGTGGTCAAAATTTTCGGAGCCCTCAGCTACGGCGACATCAAAGCCTGGGTAGCTTTGGGACGTTAAGCCTTATAAACTAAACTTTCCGGTACCGAATGTCTATATTTAAGGCCCCTCGGCGGAGACAATATACGACTTTAATTGGCCCCCGCTACCTGTAAACGGCACCTCCGGAATGACCCGACCGATGGATATCGACAGTCACAGTCGCATTTTCCTATTCTCCCTTCCATCTTCCACTTTATAGAAATTAACTATCTAGACCAACTACCTCGACGTGCTCAAAAATTAGAAAAGCATCCTAAATCGCATGCGAAGCTGGTATCACGTAACTAGACGTACAAAATACACAGCAAGAAGGAACACTAAAACGCATATTTACGCTGGCATACATGACCAGGTAAAACACAGGCCAATAAAAGAAAAACTAAACCGCGTACCCGCGTGGACTTCGCGCGATCCAACACAACTAGTGATAAGACAAACCAACTCGGATGTCAGCGTCTATTCATCTGCACCTCATCGCAACGTGGGCCAAGTACACACGCACGCACGCATGCACGCACGCATACACACACGCACGCATACACGCACGCGTACACATACGTATACGCACGCATACACATACGTATACGCACGCATACGTATACGCACGCATACACATACGTATACGCACGCATACACATACGTATACGCATGCACACACACATACGCACGCATGCGCATGCACACACACACATGCGCATACGCATGCGCATGCACGCACACGCACACGCACACGCACACGCACACGCACACGCACACGCACACGCACACGCACACGCACACGCACACACACACGCACACGCACGCGCACACGCATACGCACACACACACACATGCGCATACGCATACACACACACACACACATGCGCATACGCATACACACACACACACACACATGCGCATACGCATACACACACACACACACACATGCGCATACGCATACACACACACACACACACATGCGCATACGCATACACACACACACACACACATGCGCATACGCATACACACACACACACACACACATGCGCATACGCATACACACACACACATATATATAGTATAAACATAATGGTCCTCTTTCCTCCGTCTCCCACGAACGGCGTTGCCCGATCAATGCTTTAACGAGAGCGAAACCATCTCTGTGCACCACTCGTCAGCTGAGGCCAGTAACGGACGAAGGTTTATATCTTCTCTACTCGGCTTATCAAGCTGGCAAAACAAAACATGAAAAGGGACGGTCGGGAAGCGCGACGCTTACACAACCCATGTGGCTTCGCTCGCGTAAGCCAGGTGTGCTGTTTCTAATGCGATGCCTTCGTGTGATTCGGACCCTCGACCGGCCAGTAATACACGTTTTCGACGAATGAGGCGCCGACGCGAAGCAGTTTTCGCGAGGTCTGTTTAACCTATAGGAGCATCCACTTTGACAGGCCGGAGTTCACGCTTTCATTACGATATATTGCCCGTGCCGTAGCGAGGTCTCAACAACGCGACGGCACATGGTTCACATGGCGAAGAGAACACGTATTTCGCCCGACACGTGACTATCTTGAGCTCAGTGACTACAGTTCCATAAGCAGCTCCTGCTGTAGCGTATATTTACGAGTCGCATCATAACAGCGCCAACGCACACAGCGGGAAGATTCCACATCAGTGTCTACACCACGGTCCAGCTGTTTCACCGGTATAACTATAGCTATGCGAACCATGAAGCACAGATGTTCATCGTTTCCTCATGCGCTTGCTGCAGCCTTTATAAGACCTCACACAGAAGAAACACAGGAAGCTCTTGTCACTACGCCGCGGATCATTCATCATCATCATCAGCCTGATTATACCCACTGCAGGGCGAAGGCCTCTCCCATATTTCTCCACTTAACCCGGTTCTGTGCTAGCTGCATCCACTTGACCCCTGCGAACTTCTTAATCTCATCCGCCCACCTAACTTTCTGCCGCCCCCTGCTACGCTTTCCTTCCCTTGGAATCCAGTTTGTTACCCTCAGCGACCATCGGTTATCCTCTCTTCGCACTACATGTCCTGCCCATGTCCATCGGATCATTAGCGGATCATTAGCACCGCGTTAAAATGAATCGGCCGCCTTAAAAACCATACACTCGGAGTCACAGCGTCAAATCATGCGCAGTCTCGCTTTCCCTCGTCATGAGCGGTCCCCGGCTCGTGTCAAATATTTCCGCCCGCGAAAATCGCTGCGGGTACTAAATCTTCCCGTTGTTCATTCGCGGTAGCCAAGCCGAGTGGTCTCTGTAGTCTGGCCTTTAAGCCGGACGTCATTAACACCGGCAACATGCGCAAACGCTAGAATGATCGTATAGGACTATGACGAAGTCTGCTCTGCGTAATACCCTGTTCGTCACAGGAAGCGCAGTTTTTTTGCTGGCGAGGTTTCTTCATGCGGCTGGCAGTCATTTATCGCCAGGCACAGTCATTTCCCATTAAAGCGGGCAAGTTGATAAGTTTTCACTGATTTCTCAATGTAGAAAAATGACTGCTGCATGAGCTTGCTCTCCATGTCGACTACCGACGAGGGTATAATAAGCATGTTTCCAAATTGCCCTCACAAATCAGATCTTAATATATTTACCTTTGTTATTATTATTGCTGGTTTTAGTACAGAAACATAACAGCCACCATGCTAATATACCTAAATGCAGCTCTCGTTCACCCCGCAGAGGCATCTGTTAAACCAGATGTTTGTGTGTATACTGTGCAACACCAGGGATCGCAAAGCACCGACACGGATAGACGTGAGTGGCATCGTCATGTGTGTGGAAAAGGAGATCCTGGTGGTTGGGCCGGTACCGAATGTCTATCTTTAAGGCCTCTCGGCGGAGGCAATACACCACTTTAATTGGCCCCCGCTACCTGTAAACGGCACCTCCGGAATGACTCAACCGATGGATATTGAGTCGCAGTCGCATTTTCCTATTCTCTCTTCCATCTTCCACTTTTCTATCCTTTTTCTCACTACTCTCCTGTCTTCTCCTCTCGTCGTGATTTTTCCTTTGCTCCATGCCGAGAGCGTTGATCTTGTGTGATGTAACCACTCTGAGTTGCTCTGGGCTACGGCGTAAGCTGATTGTGTACTGTAAATGAGCAGCATACTTGTTCAGGGTGTTTTTTTTTTTAACTATTTACAGGTTGTTATTTAAAACCCTGTAATATACGCCGGTGCGGTGTGTGCAAGTGGATTGTACCGCATACCGCAAGGCGGACTTATGTACTACTAGATATATCTCTGTATTTAAGCAATTATTTAAAACTAACTTATGAAGTTTATATTTTTACTTTAAGGGCTACATCCTATTACGAAACAGAAGGCCGTCAACAGGAAAGCAGAGTCCAGTTTTTAAATTTCCTTTATCAGTAATGGGGCCTGAAATACTTAACGTCAAAAACGTGCATTTTTATCTCGTAAAGCAGGCTTTCCGCAGTTTCAAAACTGTGTCGCTTGGTGTGATATAGTCGGGGAGATAACGCTCACTGCATCTACGACATAAAATAGGCAAAGCGACGCCATTTTAAAAATACATTGCGACAGCCAATGTTTACGAGCTAACGAATGCTTTTTATACTTTAAATATTTAGAACTGCATTGCCTATAACGAAAATTTAAAAACTAGACACAGCTTTTTTTGTCGGCTACCTTCGTTTTCTTGATATAATGTTGGCCACTAAAATTAGATTGTTAGTTATTTTAGCTAATTGCTTAATCAATGAGCTCTATTACCCACCTAATTTCCTCCTTGCTGTACAATCCGCCTGCACAGACCGCAATGACGCCTCTCATAGGGTTTAAAATAACGACGTGTAAACAGTAAAAAAAAAAAGACTCCCTTTTTGATGGCTTCTTCTAACAAAATGATCGCCTTAAAAAGGCGGACTGAAGCAACGTATGGATTTTTTCATATAAATCTAGAAGTCTTTCCCAAATTCCACATCAGTCAAGCAAAGAACCATAAAAACCAGCTCACACGATATCCGCCTTCCTCTTGTTTAAATCTCCCACAGAAGGCCTGGGGACCTACTCCTTGGAAGTATAAGACGAAGCCTAATGTTACACCATTCCAAATCCTGAGTCTTTTGGTGACATCGCTGTCAAAGGTCCGCACACAGATCATTAAATACTGTTATGGAGTAATATCTGAAAATGACTTCTTGAACATCATAGAGGAAGAAATTCTTGAGGGACCTAAAGACCAAAATGTGGCAAATGTGCACAGGAATCAAACAAGAAAAGACTGAAAATACGGTAGTCTCGGAAGTACTTTGCCCAGTCGAAAAAAGCTACAAAAAGATTCTGTTATTCTGTTGCAACCAGATTTCTGTGCAGTTTTTGGTAGTGGACCTGTTTTGACAAGGGAAATTTCGGTACTGCATTAAAATGTAAAACATCAATATAAGAGAACTACCGAATATTTTTGTTGTATTTTGCACACAGTTCTGTAATTTTTTTTTTTCGACTGGGTATTTTTTACTTTTGCTATCTCCGCGTGCTCCCCGACTCGATCAAAGTTGGATAGATCAAAGCAATGGTTCGGCATTACATTCCCAGACAATGCTTAAAGTGCCAACATTTCGGTCATGGCTCAGAGTTGGCGTGGTCACCAAGCGTGGGCAAGGTTTGTCGCAAATGACCACGTATCTGACAATTGTACGACTGTGTCGCATTGCGCGAACTGCAGAAGGGCTACCCCGCTTACTCCAGGTAGTGTCAGTTCTGAAAAACAAAAATCAGAAATAAACCTTAAAACAGGCAATATCAGCTTGAAAGAAACAGAAAAAAAAAAAACTCTAGAGCAAGGACAAATTCGTAACGCTCACACACGCGCGCGCGCACACACACATACACACACGAGCACAAAAACGCACGCACGCACGCACACTCAAGTAAAGCAAACTATACTCAAATTATATGCACGGGGGCGGCACACCACACTTCAGTCCGGCTCCTGCCCGGGCAATGCCTCAAGCAGGAACACCCCCAATTTACGAAACAGCCCCAATGGCCCCTCAGACGGCAGACAACAAGGCTACCCCCTGCAGAAGAGGCCTAAAGCGCATGCACTCGCAGTTGCCCTGCGGACATCTAGTGTCTCCGAACAGGTGATGAGCATGACCCCCGAAATCACTCCGGAGTTTTCTGCGGCCCACATATAAGAGCCTGATCATTTTCAAACGAAAATCTAGTAGATGCTGTATACCAATTCAATCAAAGAAGCCAAATGTTTAGTTATATACTCGGGTGGCCATATAACGTCATTCTGGACGTCTAAATGTGTATAGAAGTCGACGGCAAGAGCTTGTTTTTCATCTACCTGCGGGCAATTCTATGCCCTGCTACATGCGGCTAGATTAGCTCTTTTCTCAAAGGAAGCGAAGATAAAACGCGAAGGCACTTTCCCCTAAAGCGTCTTCAAGCCGCAAGAGCCAGTGTGCAGATTCCAGATAATGTGCGCGGTTTAGAAACTCGACCACACTTTCGTTAAGCAGAATAACCATACTTGAAGCTTGGGCTCACGCCGCATCACGCCGCGAAGAATTTCCTCTCAATTCTCGTTAGCTCGAGGATTGCCTGAATAGTCGGCGGATCTCGCGCAGGGGAGACAGTTTATCACTGCAAACATTGCGGTAGTGGGTGTGCAGTTTTGTTTGTCCAGAGCAACAAGCCTCTATATGACTGGCAAAAGCTGGACCTCTAAGCGGAAAAGTAATGCTCAGCTGGCCTACAAGCTTTCACTCATATTAGTTCTCGCAAAAAAAAAAAAAAAAAAAAAAAAAAGGGTCAAACGACGCTTACCCCGAGGCAGCCCCAGCCTCCTATATTACATACCTCCGGAACGGCCGTTTAAAATTGTTATTTATACCTGTTAACTAGTCTGGGTTGCCAGCGTCGCTTGACGAGATGCTCAAATTTCCGTGATGAGGTTCTTTCTTGCAACGAGGCGATTTTCCCGTTCCACGCGCCGCGCCTGGTTCCGCGCGGTGATCAGTGCTTGTAATTCGATGTCATTTAACCTGCGCCCTAATTCAGAGTTTGTGTTGTTATCGAAGTGTCGCTATCTCACGTGACCTCGCGTCATCTGATTGGTCAAAACGCCGGAACCGGGTATTGCCACTAGGGTGACGACACCCGGTTCCGGCGTTTCGACCAATCCAAACACTCGAGGTCACGTCAGATAGCGACACTTCGATAACGACGCAAACTCTGAATACAGGCCCAGATTTCGTACCCACTTTTGCCCATTTCTTCTCAAACTCGCCGCGGTGACAGTGCAGATGTGGTGTTCGGCTGTACTGAACGTATAATTTGGTCTCCGACCGTGGTGACTGCTTTTTGTGGTAGGCGACATTCAAAAGCGATAGTCTGCTGCAAAAGATGCCTCCGACTACATGTATAATCAAAATCAATCCCGAGCTCTCCTCTTCGTGGTTGGCCTCGTATATAGCCCAGCTTTTTTCTACGTGTAAGCAAATGCACGAACTAATTTAGTTAACCTTTCGTTCCATGTCGTGTCCGTCCGCACTGCGGAGAGCAGGCTCGTGCTTCGGCTGGCCGACTCCATAGTCCTGTACAGGACACGCGGCCAGCAGGACCAGGCCATGCTGCTCAAGCGACAGGACGCCATCACCTTCACGAACCTCATGTGGGTGGTCACGCTGAGCTGCTTCCCTCAGGCAGTCTTCCAAGCTGAGCAGCTCTTCGAAGCAGCCCTGCAGGGTCACGCCTACACCTTGGGATGTGAGTGTATGAGATGACAGCTTCAGAGTCAGTTAAACCGTCGCCAAGGTGCCGAAAGCCTGACTAAAAGTGCAGCGATAGTTTTGGCGCAGCGTTCAAAAGCGTTGTGAAACTGCGTATCCAAAGGGCGCATGTCTAGAACTCTGGAATGAACGCACTTTGTTCGTTTCTGTGACTTTGCACCGTGTTTCTTGCTTCGACCGAGTTTGCTCAATGTTCGTGCGTTGAAAGCATGCACCAAAGCTTTATTTTTTTAACTAATTTCTGGGATTTGCGAAGGTGCGTAGACACAAAACGAACTGCAAAAGCACGTCAAGAAAACGAACGAGAGATTACGACGGCGACCACGGCAATCTAATTCATGAGCAGGTTTCATACCTTTTGGCTCCGGGGCTGTAGCTTTATTGCAGAACTCAGAAAGCCAGGCTCAAATCAAAGCAAAGTTTCATATCTTCTACGAGCACATCGCTTTTCTTTATATAGCCCTCGCCAGGGGGTATACTCGCACTAACAATGCGTCATACCGTACTTGACGACAAGGGCTCGCTAGTCGAATGCACACTCACTTACTAAAGTTAGATGGGGGACAATTCCTGAATAAGAGCAACTCTTAATAAACTTATTCTGCTGCTCGATTATACACTAGGAATTTTCTTCAAGAGGAGGGAACATGGTTAGCCAGACTTCAAATTTTGATAGTTCTTGCAACTTTCTTTTTACGTGAAAAACTAACAAAGACAATCTTTCCAAGTGGCCTAATGACTAAACAGGGTCTCAGGTCTACGTAAGGCGGCATGATCCTTTGTTTTCGTTGTTTTAAGAGCTGTGTCAGTAAGGCAGCCTCGAAGAGAATGTCGCGCAATTACCTCCACGCCCGAATTCGCTCAGGCGAAACCGACGCAAGCTTTCCGACGCTTTGCAGCTTCCTGGCTGCAGGCCGTCAACCTGTGCAGCGCTGTGCTGCTCACGGGGTTCGCCTGCGTCAAGTTCAACAACCGGCATGCGCAGATCACCTTCACCTGGCCCACGGTCCAGTCGGCGCTGCGCACGGCCGCCGAGCACGCCGCCTGGTTGCCGCTGTTGGCCGCCCGCGTGCTCGCCTTCGCCGTGCTCATTGCCAAGGCCCTCGAGCCCACGCACGTGTTCGGAATCTTCTTCGCCCTGAGCCTGCACTTCGAGTTCCGACGCGACCGCGCTTCGCTCTTGGCAGGACAGCCCCGCGGTTTCTTGCTCAACGTGGCAACCAACGTGGCCCGCGCTGCCGTCGGCATGTTCTTTAAGTTGCGCAGTTGGCAGGAACCGCTGGCCGCCAAGCCTTACGTCGTGTTCGCCATCATGCTCTTCGTGCAAAGCTTCGGCTGCATCTTCCTGCCGTTTTTGCAACAGTACGGCTTCTCCATGAGCATGGACGCGTTTCTCGCCTACTACGCGGCACCTGTGTTCTTCGCCTGCATCGGTGTTCATTACGCGCTCTTGGTGATCGGCACAGCCTTCCTCGTAGTCTGGTATAGGGTGGAAGGGGCAGGCACGTCTGGCTATGGGGCCATATAATATTCCCTTCCTGTTAGCATCACAACTCTAGACTGCGTGTGTGCCTTTGGGCTTGTATGCCGTATTTTATTTAGTTTCATTTTCTGGCTCGGCACATTGTGTCGCCTTCATCGGAGCACACCGAGGTCCCTCGCCACAGAGCTGCATATAAGTTCTAGTTTTTGTTTTATGTGCGTAGCCAGAAAGGCTGCATCTTTTTCTGAGCGGTACAGTGTATTACTGTTGTTATAATAAAGATTTCGCATTTTGCCACAAGCATTGGCCCATAATGCGATCATTGCGCTCGGCTGCTGAGCCCGAGACCGCAGGATCGAATGTTGCCTACTTATCGACGAAGCCAAAATGCAGTGTTCTTTGCGATGTCAGTGGACGGTGCATAAAACCAGGTCTTCGAAATATTAATCGGAGACTGTTACTATTCGACGCTTCTTTTTCCTAGCGATGCTCAGGTGTCCGCCGGAAGCGACAGTAATTGTTTTTACTTCTTTTATTAAACACGTGCATTTGATACCCATTTAAAGTATGGTCCACGCAATTTGCAACTGGCTGCGTGTGCGCAACCAAATCGCTATACCTTCACAGTGGGAGACATTCACTCGGGAAAAATAAATTTGCGGTAGCTATGTCTTGATCTTCAAGGCCGATAAACATATTCAATAAATCATTACTCCGCATTTATTTAGCTAGCACGCCTTTTCTGCTTCTCTAACCCGGCGTATAATACCCTTTCATCGTGGCGTATAGTAGCCGAAGGTCATTTTGTACTTTAGTAGAAAATACCGAATAAATTCGTTTTTCGATGCAATCTGATAGTCCCCTTTCATATTGAGTGGTCCTGTATACCATGTGAGCCGTAAGCACGACTGTCGACCTGCTGCGTTGTCAGCGCTTTTCACGGCACAGAGCAGCGAGGTAAACAAAATTGGGAGAGACATTTGAGCTCCGCCTTTGGATATGCTCGTTCACGTGCATGCACTTTTCCACCCGCCTAATCACTGATCTCTTTTGTGCCTCTTTGTCCTTTTTGTGCCTCTGTCATGCCACACACTCATTATCATAGTTTCGTAAGTTGAGCACCAAGCGACATAGATTACAAAGCTCAGCTTAACGAAGTCGTCCGGAAAGGCCTGCGAGCATACATGTCAGTCTCGGAATGTAATCACCTGAAAAGGTTGGATTCCTATCAGCCTCCCACCTGATTTAAGGAGGGTCCAAACTGGCAGCTCTGGCCAGCGCGACCATGTCGCATGACGTCGCACAACCTTACGGTTAATGTTCCTCGGTAATTTTCTTGGGCAATATAGGCTTGAAGACTGTTTTCCTTGTATTATTTTTCGTCGTAGCCAGCATTGCGCTCTGTTATCTCTGCGGCATGCCAACCCTATGACGTGCTTTTGCGCATAAAATGAGGTAGGGTATTGGTTATATTGGTTGCACGCATACAGCTGCGCAATTCTGCAAAAAAAGAAAAGGCAGGTTTCAGAAGAACCATAGGTTCCACCCGTGGGAAAAAAAAATTGTCCGAGACCATTGCTGGCGAGGTAACGCGCATAATTATTGCGCATGGTTCTTATACCGAATTATTTCCCATAATTACTGATTCAATATTGTTATTCCTGCCTGCTATACTCATTCTTCATGCAGGAAAGAAGCCAACAGTCGGCGAGGCCAAGGAAAGCGTTGGGGATGGTATGTTTATGTCATTTTTTTTTAATGTTTACTTCGTTAACCACAGAAATTAGTAATGTAATCTGTTTAGGGGAAAGATAATTAGACACAAAGTAGAAGAAAAAACAACGCGCCGATGGTGGGATCCGAACCCACGACCTCCGAATAACGCGTCCGGTGCTCTACCAACTGAGCTACATCGGCTGCTGTCCCCCCTGCTACTTTCTTGGGTATTTATGTTGTCTGTATACGAACCTTGAGAGTGTTCACCAGCGCCGCCCTCAGCCATAGCGGCGGACGTGGGACGTCCTTTGTTACCGCCAGCGTCACGTAGAACGTGATCAAGAGCGAGGGCGAAAGCTGTGCTAGAACCCTCTTACGCTACCTATGGCTTCAAGACTGCCAGAACCGAGACCCCCGTAAGCTACAAGCAGATCAATCAAGCGGAAATGAGGGTGCTCGTTATAATACATGAAGGAAAGAAGCCAACAGTCGGCGAGGCCAAGGAAAGCGTTGGGGATGGTATGTTTGTCATTTTTTTTAATGTTTACTTCGATAACCACAGAAATTAGTAATGTAATCTGTTTAGGGGAAAGATAATTAGACACAAAGTAGAAGAAAAAACAACGTGCCGATGGTGGGATCCGAACCCACGACCTCCGAATAACGCGTCCGGTGCTCTACCAACTGAGCTACATCGGCCGCTGTCCCCCCTGCTACTTTCTTGGGTATTTATGTTGTCTGTATACGAACCTTGAGAGTGTTCACCAGCGCCGCCCTCAGCCATAGCGGCGGACGTGGGACGTCCTTTGTTACCGCCAGCGTCACGTAGAACGTGATCAAGAGCGAGGGCGAAAGCTGTGCTAGAACCCTCTTACGCTACCTATGGCTTCAAGACTGCCAGAACCGAGACCCCCGTAAGCTACAAGCAGATCAATCAAGGGGAAATGAGGGTGCTCGTTATAATACATGAAGGAAAGAAGCCAACAGTCGGCGGGGCCAAGGAAAGCGTTGGGGATGGTATGTTTATGTCATTTTTTTTTAATGTTTACTTCGATAACCACAGAAATTAGTAATGTAATCTGTTTAGGGGAAAGATAATTAGACACAAAGTAGAAGAAAAAACAACGTGCCGATGGTGGGATCCGAACCCACGACCTCCGAATAACGCGTCCGGTGCTCTACCGTTATGTTCAGGTAATGTTTGCGCCCGATGGGCTGAACTTCGATCTTACCTGGGAGTTCGCAGTCTTTTATTCAGCCAATACAGCAGCACCGTGTAGCTTGTCTTCTATTTTTGCGTGCAGGTGCTTTCTTACGACCGCAGTTTTCGTGATTCTGTGAAGGTCCGTTGAAAGGCGCTATTTTTTTTTTTCCAGGAGCACTCGCTTGCGACGTATCAGGTGTGCGTGTTAACGACAGGGTTCATTCTGATGGGCAAAGCATTCGGGTGCGGGGCGGCGCGGTGCAGTTGGTTAGGTCTCCTGTGGGGGCAGTTTTTTCCGGTTTTTCTCCATGGCGTCCAGGAATTGCATGGTGGAATGGGACTGTTGCTCAGAGAAGGCGAGCGTGACGCGTTTCTTCAGCTTTGAAAGCCGCACAAAATGAGTTTTGGAGGCATGCAAAGAACGAAGCAACGTCATGCGTGGACAGGACCTGATTGTGATTTTGATTATAGTCAGTTTTGCATGCATTCGCGTATTTGCGGGTGAACGAACAAGCACCTAGGTTGTTTTATTGTCCTTCCGAACTAATCGCACTGAAATGATGACTGAAATTGCGATCAAAGGTCCGGATGGTATGCGACCGCTGGCAGTCCTGTAAGAACCTGTAAGAATTAGTCTACGTGCGCATTTAGTCGTTTCTTTGTCATAATACTGGTCATGCTGGTTATACCAACGCGCATTGCACTCGCACTGTGTGGTAAAAGTATACGGGGAATGGTGTTCTCGAAAAAAACGTTTACTGTACCACTGCTTCGCGAGCCACTCGCATAGTATTGCTATCACCGGACATAGAATGCACGACCTTTCATACCTATATATAACACATACGTTCTCGCGACAACGACCTCATTCTCGGTTCTTGTAAACAGTTGGTTGAGAGATTACTTCTAGCAGTAAGACCTTGTCTTCGTCAGGACGAACGTGTCTTAGCTCCCAACTGCATGCCCACACTGCGTGCCGCTTAAATAGAAGTCTCTTTTGGGAAGGGTGTTTCGAAAGCAAAAATACCCAGCATTGAGCGAAATCTGCAGTAACCGCGTTTATGAGTACGGCCAAACGTTGGTAGGATTTTGAGGCCTCCTTGTTACGAATGACACCTGTTCTAGGAACACAAAAATCCAAATTGCAGGTTTGCTGATCACTTGCGATCATTTTTGCAGGTGCGAATGGATAGCGTACTGGCCTACTGGGGTGTGCCGCGTACTTGTGCTTGACCTAATAATGACTAATGCATACACTGAGACAAAAACTGCGGGTCGTCGGGCAGCTCCACGACGCTCCTCAAAGCTGGGAGGCGGGGCAGAAAAGGAGCGTCTTGTTAGTGTCTTAGGCCTGATGGGTGCATCTTCATTGCATTTGCAACAAAAGCTGTCTCCTGTTTGCATTTTGGCATGCATTGTTTTCACCCGCCGTTGTCTAGCAGCCATGTGTTCCGTCTGATAATATATACCATGTTAACGAGTGGTCTGTTTTGAAAATTTCATGAGCCTCCTAGAAGTCGACAGAGCAGATAGTCTTCCCCATTAGTGTATCGCCCTCGCCTATCATGAAGCGCATCGGGTATGCTGTAAGGCAGGGTGGTCGCTTTACAAAGGTTTCGCCTCACCGGTAAAATAAAATCGCAAAAATAGAAAACTTGGGAGGCTTCCCGAACGAAGCAAGACTAAGCGCGGCCAAATGCGCGCCCGTATCCGTGTTTACAGGAATGCGACAGCTAGCGCATCGCATCGCACCCGGGTCCTAGAACATCTCACTCATCGTGTTTACGAGCGCATCGTGCGTTCTCAAGAGAAAAAAAGTGCCAAACGGCCTGTATTTTTAGCTCTGCAGGCGCACCGCACCTGCTGCACAAGCGGTGGTGCACCTGCAGCGTTCATGCCTCGGTTGATTCCTGCAGCTCGCCACCGATACTAAAAGGAGAAATAAAAATATAGAAATAAAAGCTCAAGTTAACGGATACGTCTATTTTTTATCGATCTGCATTTGTAGATATGAGCTTAGAGAGGCATTTTACCAAGCATTTAAAATTGTCAAGGAAAAAAAACATTCGCTGTTGGGGTATAAATTTTGAAAACGTCAGCTTCTTCTGTTACGCCTTCCCCGTAATGCTGGCTCCTTTTTTCACTTCATACATCTCAGTGTAAATGCAGGAATAATGATGGCGATAGCAAAATGGATCCCGGAGGAATTTTAGCCGCAAAAAAAAAAAATGATCGACGATTACTGTGCTCGGTAATGACAAATTTGAGCGCAGCCCTTCATGTATACTCGTTTTTCAATGTGCTGAGGTTAATAATTAGAGAGCGGCACCATGGTAAATAAGCCTACTCTACATTTTTCTACCGATAGGCATGCATAAACCGAAAATCAATTCCTAGTTCTTGATTATTATACAACGGAGATGGTGTACCTCGCTGACATCGCATCTTGTTCACAGCTCTTTCAGCGGCACATGGTCGATGTGGACGCGTTTATTTTCGGAACACATTTCACTGCAGTGATTACAAATTGCTCATTCACTACAGAGCCATTGACCCCCCCCCCCCCCCCCCCCCCCCCCCCCGCTCCCTGTCCGTCAAAACGAGCCATAAGGACAAACGAGGAGGAGGTGAATCGTTCTGCGTATCCCACTACTTGGTGCAAGCGGAGACAATTTTTTAAAGTCCGATTACATAGCGAACGTACTCCACGACTGATACTTCAACAAGCATCACATGAAAAGAACATAATTACATATTTATCGCTGCAACAAGGCCAAAGAGATTATCGTGGTGACAATGTGTGCTATTCTGCGTACGTGTCTGACACCAGCAAAACTCGTTCCAACTGGTAGATGTGCCACCTTGTGGTTCGTATTCTTTTCGCTGGATCCACAAACTCAGCATAACAACTATACTGGAAGGTTTGAGCATCAGGCCAGCTTCTGGTCGAAACGTCGAGTCCAATAAATGTTTCTTTAAATGAAGCGTATACTTCTCTCTCTCTCTCTCTCTCTATATATATATATATATATATATATATATATATATATATATATATATATATATATATATATATATATATATATATATATATATATATATATATAGAGTGGCATTTGAGAACTACACCGCGCCTTGCCTTTGCTGTGCACCAATTTATTGTTATTAACTAAACAGGATAACAGCCAAAATGCAACACGAACATACAGAAAAGAACTGAAGTCGCAAAACAAATTAGCAGTAATTCGAGGCCGTCATTGGCCACGCCGCAAAACACGAAGTGGTGAAAAGAACAAACGCATAATGTCTGCCGCGAATACAAAATAAGCATGCCCCACTCATTAAACGATTCAGTAGCGTCCGATCTACTAAATGTGGGAACACACTGACCTGTGGCGTGCGCAGTTCTACTCGGATGCCTCATCAATTCTTAGGCTGCCGGAACAGAATTACTCGACGGTACGATTCCCGGCCAGTGTCGAGTATACCGGCATTTGGTCGATCAACACCCCAAAGGCTAAAATGCCCCCCTGTGGCTTTCTGGGCAGAAGTCATTCGTTTCACGAGCGTTGGGTATTGTATATGATGTCCCCCACCAAATTGCGCTCGAACAGGAAAAGGAACAACTAGATGCAATCCTGAGGAAAGCCTACAAATGCGCTCTTGGACTACCGGTCAACACCTCGACGGAAAAATTCTCTAAACTGGGCATAAACAATACAGTGCAAGAGCCCATCGAGGCCCACCTTCTCGCGCAGAAAATAACTCATTCAGACGCAAACGGGAAGGAACACGCTGAATATACTGGGCATGAGAGATGTTTGCACAGAAATAAATAGCACGGGGAGCATACCGCAGTAAATGAGAGATCATTAAGGTCAACCAGATTCCGAAAAGCATGCACCCGAAAATACACAAGTCCAGAAGAGAGGCAAGATCAGAGGCACACGAAAGAAGGTTCGCGGGGAAAAAGAACATATTGTACGTCGACGCGAGCACTTACAAAGAAAAATACGGAGCGGTAGCCAGCGTGGTTGATCACCAGCTTAGGAAAATCAACTGCGCCTCGGTCAAGAGCAACATTCTCAAGGCTGAGGAAGCGGCAATCGCTCTCTCGCTATCACCCACCAGGGCGAGGAGGCTACTACACAAATAATTACGGACTCGCAAGAAGCATGCAGAAGGTATAGCAGCGGACGCATATCCACTGTGGCCATCCACATACTCAAGGCAAGAAAAATCACCTATTCGAGATGCTTCATAACGTGGACACCAGGCCATGAGACTGTCAAAGGTAACCAACGTGCCGACGACAATGCCCGATCATACGCCAACCGGGAGGCGCAAAACGACGGGGAACTGGACGCAGTCACTAGACGCTATGGAGCCATCCTTGAACAACAAAGAGCCTTAAGGAGGATATACCCACCTTCCCACGAAGACCTTAATAGAGAGCAGTCGATTGCCTGGAGACAGCTAAGATTTGTACATACCCCAACCTGAGTCTACTCAGTAAAATCCATCCCACAACATAGGAGAATAAATGCCCACTCTGCAGGGAACCCCCTACACTCTACCATGTTACATGGGCGTGTCAAAAAGCACAGGTAGCGCCAATAAACACCACACCAACACCGGAGCAGTGGGAGGCTGTGCTGTCCTGCTCGACGTCTGATGACCAGCTCAAACTGATCGACAGAGCACGCAAGACGGCAAAGGCCACTGAGGCCCTGGGCTGAGGGCCCCACCCAAGCCGGGAGAATTCCCTTTGTCTGAATAAAGTTTTTCATTCATTCATTCATTCATTCATTCATTCATTCATTCATTTATTTATTTATTTATTCATTCATTCATTCATTAAGACTGTGAAATGGTTCAGCCGAGCAGCGCCAGGGTCTTGCATACGGTGGTGGCCACACTAGGTTTTGTGCGTGTTTTTCGGCGCAGAATTGTCCTTAATCTCGCACGGTGGAACCGTCTGTGCCGAAGCTCACATGGACAACAATGACGCTTTCATAGATAAAAATAAGGTATTTGTAAGCGTGCATGATATTTCGGGGGTCATGACTGTATGTGTAGCAGGATTGATTATCCGTACTGTTGAAGGGAGTTTAGGAGAAGATCGCAAAGCGGTAATGTAAGGTGGAGAGGAAAATGAAGATGTCTGTGAAATGGTGGGTAGGAATTGGGTGGTCCGATATTATGCGACAATATTTGTTGCCAAATTTCTAGGTGTTCGATGGCCAATGCTTCTACGCACAAGTATTTATTTACAAATACTGCTGTCTCATATCAACCATCGTTTATAGAGCCTCTTCAGCGCTGAAACAGACTCGAAAAGCGGTCACGCTTTGCGCCTAGGCACTGAGATGGCGCTGCGATCGAAGTGTGCTCCACGCCGACTACGCGCCGATACGGTAGCGTGGCCGATGCTGCAGTAGCTGCGTGCACTTATTTAGCGAGTTTTTTTTTTTTTTCATACAAATATCCTGTTTTTCTGTGTGTGCGAATCCTCAGCTATACTTCACATGCTCCTGCAGTTCAATGTGGGCGCCGGCAGTGGCCATGATATTAATCGGTTTACAAGTACCACGCGCTGCCGGACGTTTATCGAGCGCAAAATTTTGAAAATAATCATTCAGAAGGTAGGTGGTGACTTTTTCATCTTTCTCAGAATGTGTCATGACTGAGGAAGTATATTATAATGCATTTTGAGCCATAATATTTCAGCAGGCACCGGCGTAACTGGGAGAAGACACCTCTCTCCGCCGCCAAATGGCCGTTTGTCTTACAACTGGGCGACAATGGTACCCCGGAGAGCCAAATTTTTGCAAACAACATGAAGCGTGTGCAACACACACTTCTGGGAAGAGGTTATATTGCTAAATTCTACAAACATGCGCCCACCGAAGAAGTGGTCAAAATCTAGCGAGCGGCATGGTCCCTCAGGCGTCATGCATTTCCTAGCATATGACCTAATCATCTATATTCTACACCTGTCTACATCAGGAACGGCAAAAAACCTAAAAAGAAGAACCACCAAAGTTGCAATCAGTGACACAACGCAAAGCGATGTGCAGAAAATGGACTAAACGAGCCGATTGAAATTTAACCAACTGATGGGAAAAAACAAAAATCGCGTTTTGTGGTTACATAGAGATCGACGGCTCTGGATGAAAGGTGCATTGATCGTAGGCTGACTTTTTTTTTTTCATGCAGAAATATTATTAAGAGCTAGTGCCGCAGTCCGCGAAGTCATATTAGTTGCGGAATATCTGGCCGTGGACAGCTGGTATCGACGTTGCCCATATGGATCTGACAATCACTTCGCTAAGAGATGTAGAGACGATTGTGCCCGTTTTGGAAACTATGCGAAGCTTGTTAGACTTCAACAGTGGAGGGACTGTCTACTACAAACAGGACGAATTTCTTATAAAAGATAAAAGAGGTGCAAACTTTTAAAAATGATGAAGGTTCAGAAAACATAAGGTGCACTCTATTAACCCATGAAAAAAGTGCATGTCGCGGCCGCAATTTGAAGAGGCTAGCTGATTCGTGCGGTTTTAGCCAGCAGAAAAAACAAATTAACAACTCAGGAAAGGGGCGAAGAGAGCGCCGAATGCTCTTGTGAAAGTATAAAACACCTGTCAGGTTACAATATTTTCTAATAATAGGGGGTGTGTCGATCCTTTATGAGGCAGCCCTTTAATGATGCCTCTGGATCAGATGGCATCAACTGTCAGAGGCTTCACACGTATGCTTCACACAATGTTTTTCGGAGTGGCGCGTCTGTTATTGCTCGAAACCACAACGATGAGGAAAGCGTTAATTTGTATAGAACGCGATGAAAAAGGAATGAGCATAGTGTGCACGCACTCGCTTCCAAGGCAACCTACCTAGATCACGTCGGAAAATCAAAAAATAAGGGGGACACTGTTGCCCCGCTGTTAAGACGCTGTAGCGTTTCGCACATACAGACAATGCTTGTCATTTTTCATTTTTATATTTTTATAATTTTTACTCACCGATATTTAGCTTCTGCTAATCGTCTTTCCATCCTGAGCAGTACATCTCTTAACGCAGTTTTCATTTTTTTTTTCAACTAATTCAGTTATTTAATTGATCAGTTGCGCGCTCTGAAATTTACTTAATTAGCATCATGGAGCATTTGCTTTCATTCTGAGCATCCCGACACCATTCAACCCCATTTTTCATTTTTTTTTTTCAAATCCTTTAATTCCCCGTTCAATTAGCTTTAGCAATTTCGTTAACTCAGTATCGTCTCCCACAAACCAATCGCTCATTAATCACTAGAACTAAAGATTACCATGGTACGATTTCTTTCACTCAGGCACCCTATTATTTACGAAGCGCGGTGCGGACTACAACTACTACGCCGACGAATTTTCGACCAGAGTACTTGCATAACCTATCGCTTAACGCGACTGGCAAGATTCATCATCATAATAATCATCAGCCTGATTATACCCACTGCAGGGTGAAGGCCTCTCCCATACTTCTCCAATTAACCCGGTTCTGTGCTAGCTGCATCCACTTGACCCCTGCGAACTTCTTAATCTCATCCGCCCACCTAACTTTCTGCCGCCCCCTGCTACGCTTTCCTTCCCTTGGAATCCAGTTTGTTACCCTCAGCGACCATCGGTTATCCTCTCTTCGCCCTACGTGCCCTGCCCATGTCCATTTCTTCTTCTTAATTTCCACTAGAATGTCAGTAGCTTGAGTTATTTCTCTGACCCACTCTGCACGCTTCCTATCTCTTGAATTACCATTAAGTGTTGGAGCACGCGGTGGTACCTGTCATTGTTTGCACGTACATTTACATGTAGATGTACGCAGGAATTAAAACTAAATGGCAAAATGCACACGCAAAAAAGTGACTGTTCTGCCCAAAGCGATAATTATCGCAGACGCCCATTTTTTTTTCTAAGCAATCGTCCTTACTGTCGTGGCACTCAAGTCCATAAGCCTATAAAGCGCAGATAATAGCCTCACAGAGCGCGAGCAACGCTTCCGAGCAGTTCGGGAAGCTGAGTGGAGCGCGGCGTTTCTGTAGCAGACGACGCTCTTCCCTGGCGCAAAGGTAATCAAGGGGCTTTACGCAAAGGTCGACAGTAGCGCCGCGGTAGCGGGAGCAGCGGCGGGCCGCCTGCTCCCTGCAGGCGCACTGAGGAGATACGGAACTTAAAAGGATCTATAAAAGCTGATAGCAACAGCAGTTTCATCGAACGTTACTCGGTTTAATATGCATTCCATACCCCCTACGCGGGCGGAATCAAACATGGTAAATGAAACTATCCAACTCTCGGTGTATTTCGAGGTCCATGGCGTAATCCAAAGACAGCTATACTCTATGCCAGTGTTGCACCGCCTGCGAGCGGGCCAGGCATACTGTGCCAGTGCACCGCTCCAAGTGCGCGTCGGGATCCGAGGCCAGCTGTTCCACGCCATCCGCCCTTGTTGAACGCTGCTGGAAGTGCTCAAGAATTGAAAGCGCCTTTGACATGTGAACTCATCTTCATGCTGCAGCTCGGGGCGTCGGGCTGCATTTGTTGCCATTGTTATGACCGTGCATGGTCCGCACTTGCGCGCACTATTGTTCGCCTGTGGGCATGGATATGTGCTGCGGATATGTGCTGTTGGTGCAAGGGCTCTAAGTGAGTCTGTTTCTATTAATCTTTTTGTGTGAGCCTGCTTTGCTTTGTCGAGACCCTGCAAATGCCAAATTGGCCCTGTCAAGGGAACCTCAAGAAAAATACAAAGAAACGTCGCCCTGTGAGAAATAGCCAGATGTGCTTTTGTTCAATTGTTCACCCTTCCCGTCGAGAAGCGCTATTGTCAAGTGAGGAATGCCTATTGTCCAAAGGAGACACGTCCGCTGACGTACAGGACAAGAAAGGAGCATGACGAATACGGCCATTAGAGGAATTCCCGGGAATGCAGGAAAGATTTGCAATTGCCGGAAAGGGACAATGCAGGGAGCAGTATGTGGCGCGCACGTGCACTTGGATTTCTGAGAAGGAAATCCACTTGCCGGAACCACCATATCGGATCTTTGAAAAAGAATAGAAATGTACCTCCGCCGTTCCCAAGCTTTACCCGCCAACAAGTGACCACGCCCGACGAAACAATACCGGACCAGTCAGTGCATCAGACCATCAGTGCAGTGATGTGTTCGATTGGATGCCGATATCTGTGGGGCGTGCCCTGGAACTGGTTGGTCAGCATCTTCAGAGAGGGGCTGGACATAGGGGGTTTTAAGGACGTTGCAGAGCACGAAATGAGGCTCTGAGCCCTGGGTAAACGGCTCATCCAGACGCTTCTCGCTATGAACTCTTAACGCTTGCCATTTTGCTGATATACCCTTCTTTTTCATGTAAATAAGTTTTCTCGAAGTGCCATTAAACCTGCTTGTATATATTTTACCAACTTCGAAGATTCAATCCTTCATCAACCCGAAGTCTGCACGCTACCAAGTGAAGGCCGGGTCGACTTAGCCCCAGCGTCACGACAACTGGTGACCAGCGGTGGGATCTGAATCTACAAGCCACAACATCTGGTGATTGGAGGTGGATCTGAAGCTACAAGCCACAACATCTGGTGATCACAGGTGGCATCTCAAGCAACAAGCAGGAGCAACAATCGGCCAACAAGAGAGCAGCTCGGAACATCGATCGCATGTGTGGGTGAGTGCTTGGCTTTTCTTCTGATGTGGACCAGGTTCTAGAGCAGGGTTAGATTTTAGAACTGGTAAAGAGTGTTGAAACGCCTTTAGGTTTGGTAGTTTGCACAGTTGTTTTGGAAGTAGCCGACACTCGGAGCGATCATGGACCTACAAAAGCTGCAGAAACCGGAACTGTTGCTATTGTGTGAGGAATTGGGAATTGATACAAGTGGTTTGGCACGAAAACCCTTGATTTTAAAGGCAATCACTGATTTGGGAACCGATGATGAGGAGCTCAGTGAAGCATGGAACCTCATCGGACAAAAAAGGAGGAGCAACTCAGACAGCAGAAAGAGTGGGAAAAGGAGGAAAAGAGGCGTGAGCGCGAACTTGAGAGGGAAAAAGAGGAAAGAGGCGTGAAATTGAGAGAGAAGCAAAAAGGCTGGAGCAAGAGGTCGGCAATTCTCCCCAGCTAGCGGTACCTCTTCTCAACAAGGAGGCAGATTTCAAGATGTCAAAGTACATGCAGCCATATGTGATATCAGGGGATATCGGTCTGTATCTGACTAACTTTGAGCGAACCTTCGAAAAACTGTTCTTCCAGCGAGACACTTGGTCTCAGAGATTATTGACGGTTCTGCCCTGCGAGGCAGCGGAGGTTGTCGCGCGGCTAAGCAAGGAGGACGCGGACAACTACGAGAAGGTCAAAGCTTGCCTTCTGAGAAAGTATAGGCTTAGCGCCGAGGCGTTCAGACCACGTTTTCGGAACGCTACTAAGTCCAGGGACGAGAGTTACCCTGAATTCCTGTACAATTTAAGAGTCAATTTGGGCGAGTGGCTAAGGAGCACAGATTCCTACAGTGATAGGGACGCTGTAGTCGAGCGAATTCTTTTGGAGCAGTTTTATAACTGCCTCCCAGAAAAAGAAATTGGTTACAGGACCGAGGCGACATTAGGTCGGCAACTGAAGCTGCCGAACTCATTGAGGAGTATGCTTCGCGCCGACAATTCAGCAACCCAACAGTGGATAGGCCCCGCAATCCCAAGTTGAGTGTGAATAACCGTCAGGAAAGGCACTTTGCTAGAGTTGGAAACGAAGAAAGGGAGGCTTCTTCAGGCAAATCCCTAGAAAGGACGGCAGTGAGAAAAGTGGGGAATTGACCAACGCGCAGAACACAAAGAATAAGCTTGAGGCTAGGAAGCCGCTCACATGCTTTAGGTGTAATGAGCAGGGTCACATTGCCGTCAACTGCCGGAAAGAAAAGATTGCTTTCTCGTATGTCAGTGACTGCGATGAAAATATGCAGCTTTTGGAACCCTACCTGCATGACCTAGTAGTCAACGGGAAGCCTTGCAAGGTACTGTGCGATTCGGCCGCAACGATGGATGTTGTCCATCCGGCGTATGTGTCGCCTTCCGACTATACAGGACAGTGTGCATGGATCCGCCAGGTAGTGGAGGAACAGAGTGTGTGCTTGCCAATCGCAAACGTGGTCATCGAGGGCCCTTTCGGCGAGTTAACAACCGAGGCTGCCGTTTCAGGAAAGCTTCCTAAGTGCTATCCGTATTTGTTTTCCAACAAATCGGACATGCTACTTCGAAAGAGGGGCATCCTTTTCGGAGACAGAGTTGTGCAAGCCTTAACACGTTCAAAGGCGCGAGAACTAGCTACACTGCTCATTCCAGAAAAATCCACAGCGGAGAAAACGGCAGTTAAAACAGTGGTCGATGCGGAAGATAGCGGGTCAGAAAACTTTGAGAGCGAGGCATCTCAGATAAGTCAACTTGGAAGTGAGCTTGATGAGACGCGGAATGAGGACGTTCTTGAGAGTAACCTCTTGCCGCCAGTGTCTAGTAATCTCACGAGACTTTTAAGTGGAACCCGAGAAGACTTAGCTATGGAGCAAGCCAATGATCCCAAGATACAGGAGATAAGGGAGCGCCACCGCGCCACTAAGACAGCAAAGAATATTTCTTTCGAGATGAGAAAGGGAGTGCTGTATCGCTTATTCAAGGATAAGCGCGGAGTAGAGCGGGACCAATTAGTCGTTCCCCAAAAGTACCGTGAAGACTTACTGCGACTTTCCCATGGCAGCTCGTGGTCATGTCACCTTGGAATAAGGAAAACAAAGCAGAGGCTGTTGCAAGAATACTATTGGCCTGGATGTTTTAAGGACACGGAAAATTTTGTACGGTCATGCGACACGTGCCAGCGGGTTGGAAAGGCGCAAGATAAGTGGAAAGCTCCGATGGTGTTAGTACCAATCATTACCGAGCCGTTTCACCGGTTAGTAATAGATGTAGTTGGGCCACTTCCTGTGACAGAGTCAGGGTACCGTTATATCCTCACTATGTTATGCCCAGCCACAAAGTTTCCAGAAGCTGTTCCGCTGCGCGAGGTGACGTCCGAGAGTGTAGTGGATTCGCTGCTGTCAGTGTTTGCACGAGTTGGATTCCCTTCCGAGGTCCAAAGTGATCAGGGTAGCGTTTTCACAAGTGTCCTCACCACCTCATTTCTCGAGCGATGCGGCAGTAAGGTAGTGCACAGCTCCATCCACCATCCGCAGAGCAACAGCGTAGAAAGATGGCATTCTGTTCTCAAACGCGTCCTGAGGGGACTGTGCTATGAAAGCAAGCGCGAATGGGATTCCTGCCTGCCTGCAGCGCTTTTAGCTTTGCGGTCAGTGCCGCACGAATCCCCTGGGTTTAGCCCAGCTGAGTTGGTGTACGGAAGGTCACTGCGCTCACCTTTGCGAATGGTGCGCGAAGCCTGAGAGGGGCGCGGAGAAGACCCAACAGTAGTAGAATTCATTCTGAACCTCCTGAATCGCTTACATAACACTAAGGAACTCGTTGAGGCCAGCATGAAGTCCGCCCAGGCTCGTTCCAAAGTGTACTATGATAAGGACGTTTCGTCTCGGGGACCAGGTGATGTTGCTGAGAGGTTCAAGGCAGAATAAGCTCGAAGTACAGTGGGAAGGACCGGCTGAAGTCGTTCCAAAGCTTTCTAACACTAACTACGCAGTGAAAATCCCCGGTAGGGGATTTTCAGTGCGCATTTATCATTGCAAAGCGCATTTATCATTGCAAAGAAGTGCGCATTTATCATTGCAATCTTATGAAGCCTTATGTGAAGAGGGAAGCCCTGGTAAATCTAACGTTGAACCTTTCCGAGGAGATGGGTGACAACTTGATTTGCCTCAGCGGAGAAGAAACCGAGGCTCTCCGCAGGACAGAATCTACCAATGTAGTCTGGGACGAACAAAAGGAAGCCTCCTTCTTAAACCTGAAGGCTGTGCTGATTAGCCGTCCGGTATTGCGAGCTCCAGACTGCGACCGAGAATTCACGGTCCAGTGTGATGCAAGTGATCGAGGGCTAGGTGCTGTTCTCTGCCAGAAGGATGACGACGGTAATGAGCACCCCGTGCTCTACCTGAGCAGAAAACTGAGCTCTAGAGAGAGGGCTTATTGCGCGTCAGAGAAAGAGTGCGCTTGCATTGTATGGGTCACTCAAAAATTGCAGTTCTATCTTGGAGGGGCCAAATTCACTGTAGAGACGGACCATTGTCCCCTGGCTTGGCTGCAAACTGCGACATCGAAGAACAGTCGCCTTCTGAGGCGGAGCTTGATTTTACAGCAGTACAATTTTGAAATAACATACAAAAAGGGGAAGTTAAATGGGAATGCGGACGCCCTTAGCCGCTGTTTCTAAGCGGACCGAGGTGCTCCTCACCATGTATCCAAATTGATACTCAGGTTCTTTTTTTTTTTTTTCGTGCGCTTGTATATGTGTGACTATGTAAAGCAGCACGTTTGGTTTTCTAGGCATACGTGGGTCCTGAATGTCTTGAGTGTGGGCTTTTCTCGGACAACGATGGCAGTTTTCTTTTCACCTGGTCTCTTCAGACGGGAGCCGAGTGTTTGCTTAGACATATGGTTGAGTTTCAGAGACAGCTCAAGCAATTTGGCCTACGACAATCAAGACAACGCGACAAGCAACAGCGAGCTTCAAGCGTTCATGTGCAGGCCATTAAGTCGTCTCTTCATGCAGCAGCTGCGACTGCTGCCCTCCGTGACTCTTCTGGCGGTGGAGGAGGCTGTTATGACCGTGCATGGTCCGCACTTGCGCGCACTATTGTTCGCCTGTGGGCATGGATATGTGCTGTGGATATGTGCTGTTGGTGCAAGGGCTCTAAGTGAGCCTGTTTCCATGAATCTTTTTGTGTGAGCCTGCTTTGCTTTGTCGAGACCCTGCAAATGCCAAATTGGCCCTGTCAAGAGAACGTCAAGAAAAATACAAAGAAACGTCGCCCTGTGAGAAATAGCCGGATGGACTTTTATCAATTGTTCACCCTTCCCGTGGAGAAGCGCTATTGTCAAGTGAGGAATGCCTATTGTCCAAAGGAGCCGACAGAGTGACACGTCCGCTGACGTACAGGACAAGAAAGGAGCATGACGAATACGGCCATTAGAGGAATTCCCGGGAATGCAGGAAAGATTTGCAATTGCCGGAAAGGGACAATGCTGGGAGCAATATGTGGCGCGCACGTGCACTTGGGTTTCTGAGAAGGAAATCCACTTGCCGGAACCACCATATCGGATCTTTGAAAAAGAATAGAAATGTACCTCCTCGCCGTTCCCAAGCTTTACCCGCCAACAAGTGACCACGCCCGACGAAACAATACCGGACCTGTCAGTGCATCAGACCATCAGTGCAGTGATGTGTTCGATTGGATGCCGATATCTGAGGGGCGTGCCCTGGAACTGTTTGGTCAGCATCTTCAGAGAGGGGCTGGACATAGGGGGTTTTAAGGACGTTGCAGAGCACGAAATGAGGCTCTGAGCCCTGGGTAAACGGCTCATCCAGACGCTTCTCGCTATGAACTCTTAACGCTTGCCATTTTGCTGATATACCCTTCTTTTTCATGTAAATAAGTTTTTCTCAAAGTGCCATTAAACCTTCTTGTATATATTTTACCAACTTCGAAGATTCAATCCTTCATCAACCCGGAGTCTCTGCACGCTACCAAGTGAAGGCGGGGTCGACTTAACCCCAGCGTCACGACACTATTAAGAGGGTGGTCATGTTAAGCGCGGTCTCACAAGATAAACCGACTTATACCTCTGTCACACGAACACTTCCGATCCTCATTGAACTCGATCTGCATTGAGGTTTGACTGGCGCCTCCGTTGCTACACGACCGTTTTGAATGACTGTTAAGAAGAGTCCTTCGTGT
This sequence comes from Amblyomma maculatum, assembly GCF_055883805.1. Classification (NCBI taxonomy): domain Eukaryota; kingdom Metazoa; phylum Arthropoda; class Arachnida; order Ixodida; family Ixodidae; genus Amblyomma; species Amblyomma maculatum. The sequence continues at coordinate 1,829,740 of NC_139344.1, read as the reverse complement.
GCGTATTAGGTGGCGTCGAGGGTGGCGGCGCACGTACTCGAATGTGCTTGAAAACTCGAGAGCGCTTGACAAAGCGGCTTCGAGCCAAGCAGGTTCGGGTTTGATTGCACTTGAAAGTTTCCGTGTGACTGCATCGATCTACATTCAGTGATAGAGTTCAATGAGGATCGAAGTGCTCGTGTGACAGATATATTCACCCATCCCTTTCAAGCGCTTTCGGTCAATTAATGTCATGCAGAGCTTTTCACAGACCTCAAAATGTGACCGAAATACACAAGTGAAGTCCCTTTACATTGCATTCTGTACTTTTGACTTCCCACATAACTATTTCGCCAATATGGTTCAAGTTGTTACTGCAGCCCGAAATGTTGCCAATTAAAGCACCGCAAAATGGCCATTTGGAGCTGGCTAACGGCAGACGTCGTCAGGCCTAGTTTCGTGATGAATTGAGCTGTATTTTTCATTTCAGCAGTACTTTTCTCTAATTGAGAAAGTTGTCAGTTCTCTCAGCTGCGTCCTAAAGCACTTGAACTTTGCTGAACATCCCCTCCTACTCATTTCTCGTTGTGTTATTCGCTTTCTGTGGTCGGCGCGTATATTGTGACCAGAGGATTGCTTTTCTTCTCAGCGACAGACATCCTGAAGATTTTCACGTCTTCACAGACAGGTTGCCATTTCGCCGCGGACCTCCTCTCCCCTCTCTTGCATCCGGTGCGGTCCGAACCAAGGAAGATATATAGACTTTCTGGAGTGGAGGTGGTGCGTTAAATGTGAAGCCGGCCAAGGAGCTTATAAGAACTTCTGGAGTGGCGGTCCTCCATGGAAACCAATGCGGGAGGGTGAAGCCGGCTCAGCCAGCAGCGGCCATGTTGCAGGGGACAAAAAGCAGGCGACGCCGGCCATCGCAAGCACATCGCGCGAGTTTCGGGAGCTCTTGCACGCGTGTACATTTGAGAAAATCTTAATGAAATCATCTTGTCGTTAAAATCCTTTATTTGAGTTAGACTGCGATTTTCATGTCTCATAGGCCTTGTATTGTGATAAGAGTGAATATGTAATCGGCGGCGAGCTATAATTTTCGCCAGATTTTGTCCATGCTTCTTGGACCAGACAACAATTTCATGTGCTATCAAATAGAGCCACGTAACGCAAATATCAAATCCGCAAACGGTGTTTCGAAATTGGTGCCCACCAATTGCTGAACACTGTTTCGAGATGAGGATATGTCCTTAGACCTGCATTGCTGGACATATGCTTCACTGAGAGCATGAAACTTTTCTCTCCAAAGGAGCGACGTTCGTTGCCTGCGTTACCAACGCTGCTATAACATAAGTCTGTTACTTTAATGGCGTTAATACATTTTGGACACTATATTAACAATGTGGTTTCTAGAACTGTAGTGCGATATTTTTCAAACATATTTGGTTAACACCATAAATGAGAAAAAATGGCGGCCTTTTATTGAAAAGAGTTTGAAGCTGCAAAAATTTTGTGGTGCTACAGAATTGTTTAGTGCAGAAAAAAACAAACCAGCGATCGCTTTGTGCCTTATTTGGCATTACTTCTGCCAATAGCTAACAGAGGTGGCACACCAAGCGCCCGATGTTGGTTTCTTACAAGCGGCCAAAAATTACCGGGAACACTTAACAATCCTTACGTGAATGCGTAAACATTAATTGTTACAGTTTCGCTTCCGTCGCCAGCGTTAGTTTGGTTTTACGTTTTGCGTAGTTTAGGGTATGTTTTTGAATTCCACTCTTGCCCATTTCAACGATATATGACGATGTTGTAGCCTAAAGTTCAATTGTTAATGAAATCCCCTAATTAATGCTAAATAACTAATACCTGTAAATATTATGGTGCAATATATTATGTAGCGTAAATTGAATTTATTACAAAGAACTAATTAACGAAAATTAAGGCACAATAAGCCTAGCGCAATTATACTAGACAAGCTTATCAGCGATATAACAGTTGAGGCTATTATGCTCGACATAATCTACACATGCCCATTATGTACAGGGTCCTTCAAAATATGTGCGAACACGGTGAAGCGTGCCCGCGCTCCGCGGAGCGTCAGCGCATCCGGCGCGGTCACGCATCGAAACAATGTGGCGCATGCGCACAGCAGACTGGAGGCGGTGCTTCGTGTCGTCTGCTACAGCCCGGAAGCGCGCCGTGCTTGCTTTGCTGGGAAGCGCACCTACACTGTGTGCTGACAGCGCCCAGACGCACCGAGTTGGCAATGTCGCATTTTACTGACTGCATCGCGTTGTTGGTTCTGCATGCGGCCACTCAGCAGCGCGTGTTCCCAGTGCAGCGTACTCGGTTAAATGCAGGTGTTTCAAATTTCTCAGCTCTATTCTGGATTAGTTTATGCTGTTAAATGCCCAAAAGACACTCACGCTATGGGAGACGTCGACGTAGTAGAGGGATCTGAATCATTTCGACCCCGGCGATACTTAGCATGCACGGATATAGCACATTAAATGACAGTCTTTCCTTTCTACAACCCCACTACAACAACTACAACCCCACACATCAGGTATCCTTTCATGGACAAAAAAAGTTTGACATCAAGGTAACGCATCTAATTGAGAACGCAAAACTGATTGTAGGAAATAAAATTCATGATCCACCGAGTCTGTTCAGGGTATGTTCTTGCGTGGAGTTTTATTTTCTCCTATGTGCTGCTCTTAAACGAGTTCCATGGCCAAGGTCAGTAGCTGGTCGGTTCGCCACCTGCGTTTATGACGGCTTTCATCCTGTTCTGGAGGGACCTGTATAGGGTACTACAAAGGCTCGCATTGGACCTTAGCCGCTCCCACTCCTCTTGGACAACAATCTATAGTACGTCCGCTGAGAGGCCGTGCAGCTGTCGGCCGGTCATAGCGCTCTTCATTACTCCCCAAACATTCTCTATAACATTTAGGTCAGGGGACTGAGCAGGCCATTCCAACACTGCGATGTCGCGGAGCTCAAGAAACGCAGCGACTTTTTTCGATTTGTGTATTGGGGAGTTATCATGCTGCAGAATGAAGTCGCTGTCCGGAAATGGTCCTCCTAGAAGGTACGGGAAGAGCACATCGTCCAGGATTGAGCAGTAGGCCTCTCCATTGAATCGGCTCTTTAGACGAACCAGGGGTCCCAGGCCTTCGGCGGTCACAGCGCCCCAAACATTCACAGCGGACCGGCCGCTGGCAGCGACTTGCTGCATGTACTCAGGCATATATCTGCAGAATACGAAAAAAAAAAAACATCTGTTAGCGTTGGTAAAAAAAAAAATGCAGGTGCAACCAACAAGCTAGAAGGAACAGAAATATCGATTATCTTTTAGGATTGTCTAGCGGTCATTACCGGGCCACCTAACACAATCACAAGAAAAATTGCGAACGAGGCCATTCTTTTATGAATTCACTTGTTTTGAGAGATCATCAAATGTTCCGAGACTCAGGCAAAGCATGATTCCTGCGTATGCCACAGTCTAAATATTGGCTCTCTATCCGCACCTATTTCTTGATGAATGAATGAATGAATGAATGAATGAATGAATGAATGAATGAATGAATGAATGAATGAATGAATGAATGAATGAATGAATGAATGAATGAATGAATGAATTTTATTTTCGTCATCATGGAGCCTCACGGTCGGGGTGGAGCAATTAGGAGGGGGTGCCTCCCAGCCGGCTCTCAGCACTGGAGACCGCGGAGAGAGTATTGTAGTAAGCTGTCTCCGCCTGGCGGCTGATGAGCCTTTGCTGATCCGGGTCGTGGCTCCGGATCAGCTCTTCTCAGGTGGCAAGGTCTGGGATGCTTTGTGATTTAGCCCCAGGTGAGTCCTGACACTCCAAATTATGTGATTTTGCGAACTCATTCTGTGGAAGCTACTGCAGAGCTCAGGCTCCCACTGTCTTCATCGTGTAGTAAGGAGTACGAAAAGAATCTGTTGACCTGAAGCCTCCTCCGGGCCCTGCACTCCTTTGGAGTGAGTGACCTATCCGGAACTGAGAATGTTATCCTATTCAATCTAGGTGTTTCGGTTTTTCTTTATACGTTATGCGAGGGTCTTTATTCCCACTCAGGGGCACTTCCAGAGCAGCTCGGATGTATAATTCTCGAGCGAGTCTGTGAGCAGCCTCATTCCCCGGAATACTCTCATGAGCAGGAACCCACCCATATTAGGGAGTCCTCTCTGCTTCAGGGGTAATTTGGCGGCTTGACTGGAGACCGCCCCCTTACAAAAGTTGTGAACAGCTGCCTTACTGTCAGACAAGATGATCTTGGCTTTGGTACTGACCCACGCTAGGGCAATAGCAGCCTCATTTGCCACTAACAAATTCCTAATATTAATCGATCCTACATCTCTCATTCTCCCCATTCCCATATTTCGTGATGAACAATGTACGCGCCAACTTATAGTATTCGATGTTTATAGATTTAAGCCATAACTGACAAAAACTGAAACTTCAGTTATTATGGTTGCAACGTTCGTCACTAATCAGAGCTGTACTGTTATTTTAGACAATTGCTTTATTTTTATCGAAGTGTAAAATGAAATGTTGCTTAATGTACGCGCTTTGCAAAACTACAGTTGCTAGGTCACTGCAAAAATTATTATTGATACTTGCTAGAACAAGCATATAAACGTTTAAACCTTAATAACAGTAAATACTAGTGCCTAAAATGATCCTTCATTTTAGGATACACTTGCTTAAATGATTACACTCACCGGCAGTTTTCAGGCCGCCAGACTCGCTGACGCTAGTCCCACCTGGTCGTGAAAGCAGATTCATCAGTAAATACGACCTTTCCCCAGTGCTCCTCTGTCCAGTGCTCATGATCTCGGGCAAATGCCAGGCGCTTGTCCTTGTTCTTCGCGCTCACAAGTGGCTTCTGTACAGCTATTCTTGACTTGAGGCCAGCCGCGCGCAGGCGACGCCTCACTGTTGCGTTCGACACACCCGGAAGCCCGACAGTGTTCTTAATTTCAGTCGAACTGGCAGTGGGCTTGTTCACAGCGGCCGCAACTATGTTCATGTCGTCGTCTTCATTGGTGACTTCGGGACGGCCTGTCCGCGGACGATCCGTGATCCTTCGCTCTTTTCGGTATGCCCGAACGATCCGATTCACGGTCGAAAGTGGTCGATTTGTTAACACTGATATCCTTCTCTGGGAGTATGCTTGTTGGCTTAGCGCTACAATTTGCCATCTTTCGCTCTCCGGGACACGAGACATTGCTTGCTCTCCCTAGCTTCGGCGAAAAATGACGCCCCCCCCAATACTGTTACACCGCTTTTATTACTGGGGCAGCGTAAGAAATAAGCATGAAAAGAAAAAAGTGACATCATTGCTTTAAAACTGATAGCTTGGTGTTTGTCAGCCGATGAACATAAAGAATGTGCAGTGGATCGTGCTTTCACAAGTCATCCGAGAATCATTCACTAGTACAGAGCAGTCGCTTAGCTTGGCACGAATTTGCAGCAGCTTATCAGCCGCGCAAAGCAAGCAAAGCAAAGCTTCCCAGCAAAGCAAGCACGGCGCGCTTCCGTGCTGCAGCAGACGACACGAAGCACCGCCTCCAGTCTGCTGTGCGCATGCGCCACATTGTTTCGATGCGCGACCGCGCCGGATGCGCTGACGCTCCGCGGAGCACGGGCACGCTTCGCCGTGTTCGCACATATTTTGAAGGACCCTGTACATGCTACTTAAACTTTTTCGTTGAAATTTCATCCCATGCTGTACAAACGAGCGTGAAGATATCCAGACAAGTGCGAAGTAGCGTAAAGCCACAAATGGTACATTATATATGAAAGGACCCTTCGGCGGCGATATGTCCTTCTTGCCCCTTGCGAGGTGGCGAATGCCGGCTCAAGAAGGTTATATATATATATATATATATATATATATATAACCTCGTTGGTCCTTACACACTGCCACACCAAGGTATCCCATTTGAAACAACCAAACCCAATGTTAATGTTTCGATCAGGTATCGGAGTAGTCTCTGCAAACACTACAGCGATGCGCGCGCTGGACAGCTGCAAAAATACAAATCAAAGCTCTCTCGATCATGCTCCCCTTTCAGAATGTCAGCTTCCTCTTTTTCTGCGCTTGCCCATCGAGCCACGGGGATGACGGGCAACCGGTGACGGCATCCATTGGTCCGTCTCTGTGACTGAAGGATGAAGGATGGGCGTAGACACGCCTTTGGTTTACACGCAAGGATACAACCACGCATGAAAAAGGCTTTTAGTTTCTTCTCCTGATCCGTGACGCTTCAGAGTGTTCAGTGCCGGTTATACACTGGCGTAACGGCGAACACAAAAAAATTTAGCCACACAGATGTAAACCAACCCACGCAGGCAAACATATATGTTCATTGGCCTGCTTTTCTAAGAAACGCCAGAGACAGCCCCTTGTCCGCGCATCAGCTGCCCATAGAACTGAGGGTGCCCGGAGGGAGAAAGAGGGGAAGGTGAGCGCCCTTCCCGACTGTCAAACAAAAGGTCGTGGGAAGGGAATGCGCTGGGTGACCGCCTGCGCATTGCACCTCTCGGCCAAGCTAACGCCTCCTAGACAGGTTTTCGTTGGCCCAACGTGCACGACAGATCAGAAAGGGAGAAACATTGTTCGAAAGTCGCAGCCATGGAGTAAGCATACATGAGGTACTCCACCAGACCCCACGCCTCCTGCCCAAGGCGGAGGAGGGAGGGAAGAGGGGAATCTGGCTTGTGGTCGTGGAGGCCAGACCAACACCCTCTAATGCTGAAGAGCAAAAAAATAAAAGATGACTTATCTCTGCTATGCCTAGATATACGTAGCGAAAAGCAGTGACTACCTCGGGATTAGAAGTAGTTAATTTCTCCAGTCTTCTGCGCCGTTCGCCAGCAGCTAAACTCTCCTTGGCTTCTATGTCGAGTGCGTCTAAGTTCACTGGCGTTCTATAATTCGTTTACAGGAAAGGAAAGGCGCAGCATGTGTCACTAGCGGAGAGCAAGAAACGCCGCCCGGTGGTGTTGGAGCGCACTCTTTCCCGCTTGGTCCTCATAGCTGATGGCAGATGGGTGACGTCACATGTTTGACGTTACCCTAATTAACTGTTTTTTTAGTCTATTTCTATATATGCTCTGTGGTGCGACGTTCAAGGAAGCCCCAAATGAGTGGCGCCGCACAGACACGGATGGAACGCACGGCGAGGTCAGCTTCGTATATGCGTGATCTCCTGGTGACGTCACCACCAGTCATAACCGGATGGCACGTCACCATCACTTCCGGTAATTATGCATGACTGTATGTGACGTCATGATGACGTCACATCCGGTCATGACGTCACTATGTGATGGACATAGACGTCAACGAAACGTCTAACCATTACTGTTGGTTAGTGATAGTTAACCATGACTTGCAATTTCTGAGTACTAGTTAATGTCTGATTAGTGTTAGTTAAACACCCCTTAACTAGTAAGTGATGGTTAGGGATAGTTACGATGACCTCCAAATGCAGGGGTTCTTATGGGCATCTGCAACGTTGGCAGAGCTTGGCGAGGGGGCTGCGCAGCTGACCTTGGCTGGGACGTCACTCGGTCACGGCATACGCGAAGCTCGGCTCCGACCCTCGTAGTGCAGCTTTTCGCTTCAAAACCTCTAAGAGGAAGTGTTTTTCTTACGGTGGCTTTAACTCCGCTACTAATTACTCTTTTTTTTTTTTTTTTCAATAATGTGTATGGCCTTGCGTTCGGGGGCGAAGCCTCACAGTCACCGGGAAAGAAAGTATTTTCGACTGGAGGGTCGACAGGGGCCCCTTAAGCGCTACATTTAAGGGTATAAAGCGACCGTGTTAATGGCTCACGACTGCGGCTATCGTTCCGGAATTTTGTTCATCTCCGTATACTTTGCTATTCGCTCCTTCTTTATTCACCTCAGCTCACTATTCTTCTGAATTCCGGAATATTCCGGTTTACCTTACGTCGCAGGATATATCGTTAAGTTAATCATTTTCGAGTGTGACGCTTGTGCTATTGTTCTTGAAACTAGCGAAAGAAGCAGCCCCATGTACACTCTACGAGGACAATATTCTAGTGGACTGCATTATCTGAAACCAGAGCTTGTTGTCCTATTGGACAAATGTCTTTTTTTTTTTTTTTTTGAAAAAGCTGTCGTGCACCTACTGCACACAAATGTTCTCGAAGTACTTAAGATCCTGATTCAATCAGCACTTGAGAATTTACCACTGAGTTGCCCGGAAGGAATTAACAGCCATACCCTAAGGTACGTTTCTTTGATATCTGAAAAATTTATCAGAATCCTCCTTGTCAGTTATGCCAAGAAAGTGATTGACAGGAATTACCGGTCAGCTCCCTATATGAGGAAGACGTTATGCCCAGCTTTCCGGGACACGGGTCTTTAGTTCGGCAAACTGGCACCACGCGGTGTACCACCGTGAACTCCTCCTTTCCATTTTCTTCTGCCCTTCCCTCTCTCGCCTAAGGAAGGACACGAGTAGCGGCCAGAGCTGCCGAGCTCAGCGGTGGGGCTTTTTTACGTCGCGAGACTCTGCACTACGCACTTATTTTTTTTTTTCGCGCCCCCCTTTTTTTTTTTGGGGGGGGGGGGGGGACACTAGACCACCGACCACCAACACCACAGGGGGTGGTGGCACGGGGAGACGAAGCTCACGCGCGGGCACCAGTCCCTCGCTTTCTCGCCACTCGCATCGTCGCGCGCTTGCTCGCCGCAGCAGTCTCCACTGTCCGAGCGGAGCCGCGAGGAAGTCGAGTCGGCAAGAAGGCTGGCACAACGACGATCGCGTCAGTGCTGCACTGGCGCGTTGTATGTACAGTCCTAGCCATAATAATATGGAGCATGCCTCGGTGATAAAAACTCTCGCCACGCGTAACCTAGCGAATATTAGGAGGTATACAATTGCATATATTAGTACATGCCGCCGATGCATACACGAAAAAATTGCGTTTCAAAAGGAATAAAAAAAAATACCAATTACGACTCCGAAAATTATTCACATTAAATTAAAATTACTTCCGATATGTAATTCATTTAGTCTCAGATTACGTTCCAGTTATACATAAAAAAACCAAAACTAAAACTAAGTGAACGAAACTACAACCACTCTCCAAATCGCATTTATTACCACTTTATTTAAGAAAAGCACGGTAGAGGCTTTTAAAACGTGCGTGAGGTGTGTAAAACTGCAGTAAGATATTTTCCGTAACGGCAACGAGCCGCCGAATCCATACTGTGCCGCAATATTAAAAATGTAATGCCAATTCAATAATGCCGCTCGATGTCCCAAGAATTCGTCTAATTTCTACTTCTAGCTTGAAATTTAGAGCTCACTGTTTCGAATTCCACAGCTTCCATACGTTCTTTTTTTCTTCTTATTTATAATAAGTTTTCCAATGACGCTGCATTATTTATTTCGCATTGATGAACTCACCCCCTACCAAACACACACACACACACACACACACACACACACACACACACACACACACACACACACACACACACACACACACACACACACACACACACACACACACACACACACACACACACACACACACACACACACACACACACACACACACACACACACACACACACACACACACACACACACACACACACACACACACACACACACACACACACACACACACACACACACACACACACACACACACACACACACACACACACACACACACACACACACACACACACACACACACACACACACACACACACACACACACACACACACACACACACACACACACACACACACACACACACACACACACACACACACACACACACACACACACACACACACACACACACACACACACACACACACACACACACACACACACACACACACACACACACACACACACACACACACACACACACACACACACACACACACACACACACACACACACACACACACACACACACACACACACACACACACACACACACACACACACACACACACACACACACACACACACACACACACACACACACACACACACACACACACACACACACACACACACACACACACACACACACACACACACACACACACACACACACACACACACACACACACACACACACACACACACATCCCTTGTTTTCATTTGTGTGGGTAGTGGCTGTTGTCTCCTCTTATGTATCTCATTGCGAGCCCCTCATTGTGCTTTAATTTTCATCGGCGCACCATTGCATAGAAACCAACCGGCTCTGTATGGAGCTCCACCTGGAACCGAACTGCCATGACACTTTTTGTTGGGATACTATATGAGCAGTGGGTTCTCGTTTAATTTTGCTGCCCTTTATCGTGAACCGCTGGTATCTGAGCGCTGCGCACTACTTTTTTTTTTTGCCAACTTTGAGCCATAGGCCTAGAGTGCTGCGGACCAGGCCGAGCGCATAGGGTGCCTGTTTGGAGCACAACCTAGCGAACCAACAAACAAACGAAACAAGTTGAGTCGCGTACATAGAACTCCTTGTCAGTACGCCCCGCGAAGATAACCGCAAGGCGAAAAGGGGGGGGGGGGGGGGGGGTAGAGAACGTAAGCAAACAAACGAAAAACGAACAAACAATTAAGCAAGGAAGAGAAGCGGACGCCACGCACGCGGAGTGCGCGTGGGAAAAAAAAAAGAAAAAGTACAGAAGAAACGAAACTGTTTGGGCGGCCATCAACACACGAAAGGCGCGCGGCGGATGTGTGTGCACACACATTCCTGCGGTGTTCATGGAGGCGATCATTAGGACACCTTTCAATTTGCTCTACACACTTTTTCCACAATATATCGGTATGCTATATGCCTCTGTGACCTGAAACAAATTGTTGCGAGTTAGCGCTCGTGCGTGTATCCTGTCCTTCCTGGTCCTCACCTGGATGTGCGCTTATGATTCCATGTCATGTATTAAACGCAAGCCCAAACTGATAGTCTCAAGAAGGCACCGAGCCCATCCCGTAGCCCCTAACCATTTCATGCTTACATTTACTGTCGATTATGGGAGAGGCAGATAATTGTTGACGTGATCGTTCACATAATGTTGATTTTATAAAGTCGAACCCCGTCATAAAAGGCATGGATATAACAGGTAGTCGGATATAAGAAACACCGTTCACCCAAATGAATGGCACCCATATGAAATTTATTAATTGGACCTTTGCTTTATTAGACATTCGATGTAGAAGACAGTCGGCTATAAAGGACAAGTTAGCCTTGAATTTTGGTATACTCAGTCTCGCTTGTAACAGACATTTTTACATTAAGTGCGGTACCATCGATCGCCAGGTTCAGTTACAGCTATAGTGAAAACAAAAAAAGAGGGACACGCTTGCGTCATGACGATTAATTACAACTTCAGTAAAAAAAAAAAAAGAAAAAATGGCAAGTCAGTCGCCTATCAAATGACTAAAAGAAGCACCTGCAGTGGGAATGCAACGTAGATGAGCTCCTCAAGCTTGCCGCGAGGAGCACAAGCGCGACTGCATGCGAGCTTCTGCGCGAGCTTACCGGGAGTGCCGTTGGGTTCTCCAATTATTGAAGCTTCCTATCAGGGATATACCGTAGATGTTGTGTCCGCTAGTTAGAAGAATACAGTGGGAATTGTCAATTACGTTGACTTTTAGTATAAACAACAATCTATCCAAAGAAGGATAGACAATTGGGTATTGGTTCCTATTGGAAATGTGTAGCGCAAAAAGACACAAGGCGAAAAGAAAACGGATAGACGTACGCTGACTCGCAACTAAATTTATTGGAAAGAAACACATTTTTATACGTCTTTCAAGCGATTACAAGAAGCCTATAGCACTTGCGCGAAGCCCATTGCAAGGGGTCAAAACATATCATACGTCATAAACACCGGATGATAGATTTTTGGGGGATGTTTTCCTCCCATCTCCCGTGAAAACTAAGGCCAAGATTATGAATTATCCAGAAACGACTCCTCCTTATCTACTAATATAACCGAAGGCTGGCTTAAACATTGCGACTGTCTTTTTCGGATCAAGTAGGCTTCCATCAGCTCTCTTGTTGTTTTATCTCGGTGTCGAAATAAAATCTTAGTGTTCGCAACTAAAGGGCGGCAGTTTTTTGTTTTCTTGCTCTTTTCATCTTTTACACAGCTGCGACAGTTCGTCTTGTGTCTTTTTGCGCTGTATTTTTCTAATATGAACAATCTATCCGGTAAATGCGAAGGAAGCGATCAGCTGGTGCCGCTGACGTAGACACACCATTGTGACTAGAAAGCAAGACATAGCCAAGCCAAATAAACAATAAATAAATAAACAAGACAAATAAACTGCTCTGGTTACTATTCCACCATGGTTTCAACTTCATTCAGAAATGTCCTGTTAGCTTTTTATTTATTTTTCATCTCAGTAGCGACATTCATAAGTTTGTTACTCACAGCCGATGTTACCCGTTGACAAACAAGCAAAACTTTCCGAGTGATATTTCTGCTGGTGATGTTTTATAGTTCTGGCTACTTCTAGCACCTTGGTGGTAAGCTGGCTACATTCACAATAACGTGGCGCTTTTTTTTTTTTTTTACTTGAGTTCGTGTAGTGTTACGAGACACAGAACTTTTTCCAGAGTTGGGAATCGCTAGCTGCGGTGCCACGTCACACCGTGAAGGCACTTTGCAATCGCTGCAAACGCCGTTCGCAAATAATACAAGAAAGTTGCGAGGTGTGTTCAGTGTGTGGTGGTCCATCAGGGAAATGCAGTATGTAAATGAAAGCGATAATAACGCTTATGCTAAAGGATATATATTTCCTTTTTGCCATTTTACCCGTAGGATGCCTAGGTCGAAATAAGGTCTGGTTAGAAAATGGGATTGTATACCCTGCTTATAAGGGACCTCTGATATTGGAGATAAAAAAACTGCTCCCCAGTGCACGTATCTTATAAAAGGGTTCAACTGTAGTTGTAAGATTTACAAAAGGAGTCTCCAGGAGGTTGAGAAGTGATGCACCCCGGGAAAGAAGGGCGCAGTGACACACAGTGTGCCATGTGTCTCCACGTATAGGGCCGTATATTTTCGTTGCGTAATACCAACTAGCCCAAAAGCGCCACTTTAGTAAACTCAGATTAACACCCGTGATCAGAAGCCAAATTAAAGTTTATGAAAAAAATTATGCAGTCAATGATGCTGAAAGCATGGATACCGAGTTTTTGGGGAAGCATCTTTGGGTGAAGGAAATGAGGGCGTCTAACGGACTAAAATCAAAAATCATTCAGGGGAGCTGCAGGTTGCCGCCAATATTCTATAATTGCTTTCACCTGCCTTTGCTGTAGCTGAATGAACTAGCTGTTTTATCGACGTAATGCTAGTACAGGTTTCGTGTCTGGAAATTATCTGATATGAACCAACCATGACGGATAGCTGCGCTCTTCACGAATTTTGTGACGCGGGTGAGACACTCCGGTACAAGCTGAACAACGTTTTGTTAGACGATGTCTCTCGCTTTGTGCACGCTGAGCGTTCGTGAAATGAGCGGCCAGCAGTGGCAAAAAACACTCTCGAAGTTTTTCGTGAACATTGGCTTTAGCGGACTGGGGTAGAAACACGATCTTTAAGTTTAAGAACTCAGGTTGCGGAATTGCCGACAGACCAGAGTAAGGATAATCCCCCCATAGACACCACCACCACTGCTCTCGCAAAAAGCTACACACAGCACGAGTAGGATTATTTCTTGGTTCTTTTACATAGTTGTCAAACAGACACATGTACCATTGCTTGAGTTCGATTGATCAATTTTAATTTAATTGCTCCAACGACAACATAAGCATGTAAACTTAATTCACTATTCCCGTACGACAGACATTACGTCATTACTCTGTTCCGCTGAAACAAAACATGTCGTCTGTTTAAAATATAAGCTGCACTTTTCATAACTCCAGTGCTGTGTAGTCTTAAATTTACAATACAATGTTTTTCTGAAGTTAACCGCAATGCTGCGTGGTGCTAGAAGTAATTTTGGCACTGTGTCGCCAAGTGCCGTCCGCGGATCCCTCGGTTGAGGGAAAAGGAGGGGAAACTTTTGGCGTCGGGGTACAAATGTCTTTCCTTCCGCGCGCGCCGTCTTTCTTCCCCTTCTCTGTGTTTATGAGCGCCTCATCCCTGCCGAGTCGGTCTGCAGATGTTCCGGCCTTGAGCGCGAGAAGCATCCAACAAAGGGGGCGAACAGAAAAACAAAAACAAAAAAAAAACACATAGACGGAAACCTGCGAGCAGTGTTTCGGTATGTACGCTCGCTGGCAAGTGCTAGTTTGTTTTCTCGCGGATCCTAACTGTTGGGCGTAAGCCTGGTGGGAGGAGGCGTAGTTTTATTTTTGTCCGTTTTTGTAAAGTGGAGTCTCACATTTCAGCGGGTTCGCAGTGGGCGGTGAATTGACTTCTATTTTCAATATTTAGAATCTTGTTCGAATATTATTTGTTATGGCTGTCGCTGGTCTCAGTGCCTGTTTGCCTCAGGCTTTGCGCACGTTCTCCGGGGTATGTATTGCGTTCTGGACGAGGTTGGTGCAATGGCTGTACTGCGTGGCCGAGAACGATTCCGTCAGATAGATAACGTAGCCCTGACGAACATTTCTTGAGCTTTGACGTTGGTCACCTTACATGAGCTTCTGGTTTTGCGCGAGTCTAACAGTATACAAGCTTGAATTCGGCTTTGCATGCACGAGTTGGAATGTTTAGTTGCACATGGTCCTATTTTGAGTCATTCCTGTCATGTTATCGTTATGTTGACAATGTTGTACAGCTTGAAGTGATGGTTGCATAGTGTTTTGTGAATGTTAGTCGAAGTAACTGTCATGCGAGTGTCATTGAGATCGGAGGCAAAGCGGCAAGGCTGATTGCTGCATCTAGTGCAGTGAGTGTTGTGCTGGTCTTTAATGACCGTTGCTGTGCTTATTAACACACGAAGAATTTACGAAGTGGAGCATGAGATCATATTCTGCTTGATTGAGAGGGGAAGAGCGTGGTGAATTCTGAATGTGTGCCTTGAGCTTGCTCTCCGCCCTCAACTCTCGCGGTGTGGGTAAAAAGCACTTACACCTGCGTGCGCGCTCATTGCCATCAGGCCGGTGCATTCCCAATCTAAAGGGGTCTTATTCCTGACCAACGAGATTCATGTAGTCGCAAAGTGACGGATGCCCATGCTGCTTTCCGAGAATCAAACGGAAAAAATAATAGTGAAAAAGGAAAAAGTAAAGCTTTCTAGTGCGGTGCTGTGAGCTCGGCAGGCACAGGAAAGGCAAACTGAGGACTGCCGGCCTATTTTTGGTCGCCAAGTGGATGTTGGCCGTCTACGTGGATTTTTCGGTGTGGCGCTCAGGGACCGCTTCAGCGGGAAGCTTTCTTCCATTCTGTTCATTATTCGTTACAGCCTGCCCTGCCAGACTCCCTTATACGATGGTTATCGCGCGTAATTTTTCAGGGCTGTCTTTCCTGACAATTACCACGGCGAAAAACCAGCCATTTTCAAGCGTAAGCACCGTAATCTGAACGCACATACCTCCATAATACAGCTCGTCAGAGTGCTGTTATTACTTAGTGAGCTCTACCGGTCTAGTAGATCTCATTACGCCTTAAAGGATGCTACATACAGTCTACCTCAGGGGTCTTTTCTGGCATCTTTATTTTTATTAATACATAGCAACACTATTGTTCATAAAGTTTCACGCAAAATTCGCTTGTACGCACAAGACTGCACCATGTGCAGCCCGACACTCAACGAATAAAACATTTGCGGCATACAGTAAGCGATCTAGACAGCTCCCACCAATTGACGCGTTATGGGGAAATGGACATCCAATTGAAATAAATGCAAATATACTCAATTGACTAGAAAACGTATATCAAGAAGCTCAACATACGGTTTAAATTCCAATCCTTTGGAAAAAGCTTCCGAATCTAAATTAATGGGCGTGCATACTGAATTATGACATTTCATGGAGAACTAATGTCGAATATTTAACTAGCAAAGCATACAGGATATTGAATTTCTTGGCAAAAAATTTCACACAGCCTGAGCTGTAAAAGAGCTGCTGTACCTCCCACTTATTACACCATTTCTTAATAGTGTCAGCACAGTGTAACATCCGCGTACGGTAACATTATCAGACTCTTAGAATGCACACAGAACCGTGTAGCCGTTTTTTTTTTTTTTTGTTAATGGCTACAATTTTCAACACAACGTTTCAGCAGTGATGGAATCTTTTGGCTGGGAATTTTATAGCACTGCTATTAGTAGGCGGATTTGTTGTGTTTTGATAAAACTGGGATTGATAAAGCTGTGTAGGCTGCTACTAGATCTACCAAGAATTAAACTCCCAGCCAAGCTTCTGAAATGCTTTGCTGAAAATTGTAGAACAAAGCCGGTTACGCGGTTTACGCGTTCTAAGATATCTGATAATGTAGCCACACATGAATCCCACACGGCGCTGACATATTTAACAATCGATGTAATATATGTGTGAGGTGCAGCCGATATTTCACATGTAAGGCGGTGTGAAATTTTCATTAAGGTATTCAATACCATGTGTGCTTTGCTAGTTGCATATTCTATACGAGTTTTCCATGAAATGTACTCTCTAATATACACTCTAGGGCATTTAAATTCGGAAGATTTTTCCAAAACATTGGAATTTAAACAGTATGCCGAGCTTCTTGGATTACGTTTTTTAGTCAGTGGAACATATTTGCATTCATTTCAATTAAGCGTCCATTTCTCCGTGATGCGTCATTGGTGATGCTTTCTAGATTGTATGGATCGGTAGAGCTCAGTAAATAACAATAGCACTCTGATGAGTTGTATTATGAAGGCATTTGTTTTCAGCTTACGTTGCTTACGCTTGAAAATGGCGTGGTTTTTCATTGTGGTAATTGTCAGGAAAGACAGCTGTAGAAATGACGCGCTGGGACCACCGTTTAAGCGAGTCACGCAGGGCAGGCTGTGAGTAATAATGACGAAAAAAAAATGAAACAAAGCTTTCCGCTGAAGATGTCTCTGGGCGCCGCGCCAACAAATCCATGTGGACAGCCAACATCCACTTGGATACCAAAGATAGGTCGGCATGCAGTCCTCAGTTCGCCTCTTCTGTGCGGCCCGACTGCCAACCACAATGCACTAGAAAAGTTTGCTTCTTTCTTTTTTCGCCATTATTTTTTCCGTTTCTTGCTAGAAAAGTAGCACGGCCATCGGACACTTTCTTACTGCATGAACCTCACTGGTCAAGAACAAGATACTATTATATTGAGAATACACCGTCTTGATGTTGATGATGAGCGCCTCGCAGGTGTAAGTGTTTTTACTCACGCAGCGCAGGTTCGGGGTGGAGCGTGCCCAAGGCACACAGTCAGAATTCTCCACGCACTTACGCTCTCAATCAAGCGGACAATGTCCGCATGCTCCATGTTTTACTTTATCTGCGAGTTAGCAATCACAGCGACGGTCATTAAAGATAGCACGACAGTCGCTGCACTCGCTGCACATGGATGCAGCAATGAGTCTTGCCGCCTAGCCTGTTACCCGTTCTCAATCACACCCTCTTGGCACTTATTTCGACTTAGTGCTAGCATTTACAAAACACTACGTAACCAGCACCTCAGGCCTTAAAGCACTGCCAGCATGTTAATAACATGAGATGATTATTCAAAATAGAACCGCGTGGATCGAAAACGAGAACTAAACATTCTAACAGTATATGCAAAGCCGAAGTCAAGCTTTGACAGTGTCGGACTCGCGCAAGACCAGAACCTCATGAAAGGTGACCAGCGTCAAACTTCAAGAAAAGTCCATCGGGGCTACGTTATATATATGATGGAATCGTTCTCAGCCACGCAGTACCGCCATTGCACCAACCTCGTCCAGCACGCACTGCACACCATGCAAGGAGCACGTGCGCAAGCCCTGGGGCAAGAAGGTGAGACCAGCGACAGCCATCACAAACAAAATTCGAACAGTACTCTAGATATTGAAAGTAGCAGCCAACTGAACGCCTACTGTGCGCTTACTGAAGAGCAAGACTCTACAAAAAAGAACAAAAGTAAAATAACGAAAACACCGACCCTCGCCCAACAAGTTTACTCCCAACTGTAGGATTCGCTTGAAAACGTGCCCTTCCCAACATGCGCATATTCCGAACCGCTGCTCGCAGGTTTCCCTCTCTCTTTTTTTTTTCGCCCCCTCTGGGGATGCCTCTCGCGCACAAAGCCTGAGCATCTGTAGACCGACCCGGCTCGGAAGAAAAGGGCTTTGTACTCCGACCCCAGTAGCTCCCCCTACTTTTCCCAGAAACAAGGCACCCCCGGACGACACTTGAAGAGAGGGAAAATTACTTCTTTAGCCTCACGCAGCTTTGGGATTAACTTCACTGTAACCTTGTATTGTAAATTTAGGACTACATACCACTGGAGTCATGAAAAGTGTAGCCTACATTTATACAAGCGACATGCTTTGATTCAGCGGGACATAGTAATGACGTAATGTCGTAGGGGAAAACTGAATTAAGTTTACATGCTTATGTTGTCATTGGAACCGTTAAATTAAAATTGAACAATTGAACGCAAGCAAGGGTACATGCATCTGTTTGAAACTATGTAGAAGAACTAAGGAATAATCCTACTCGTGCTCTGTGCAGCTTTTTGCGAAAGCAGTGGTGGTGGTGTCTATGGGGTGGTGTCTTACTCTGGTGGTGGTGTCTTACTCTGGTTTTTCGGCTATTCCGCGACTTGAGTACTTAAACTTGAAGGTCGTGTTTCTACCACAGTCCGCTAAAGCCAAAGTTTCCGAAAAACTTCGAGAGTGTTTTTTGTCACTGCTGACCGCTCATTTCACGAACGCTCAGCGTGCACGAAGCGAGAGACGTCGCTTAACAAAACGTTCTTTCCTCAGCTTGTACCGGAGTGTCTCACTCCCGTCACAAAATTCGTGAAGAGCGTAGCTATCCGTGATGGTTGGTTCATATCAGAAAAGTTAAGTTCCGGACACAAACCTCGTACTAGCATTACGTCGATGAAACAGCTGGGTCACTCAGCCGCAGCAAAGGGAGGCGAAATCAATTATAAAATCTTAGCGGCAGCCTGCAGCTCCCCTGAATGATTTTTGACATTGGTCCGTTAGACGCTTAAATTGCCTTCACGAAAAGATGCTTCTCCAAACACCCGGTATCCCTGCTTTCAGCATCATTGACTGCGAAAATCTTTTAATAAACTTTAATTTGGCTTCTGATCAGGGGTGTAAATCTGAGTTTACTAAGGTGGCGCTTTGGGCTAGTTGGTATTACACAACGAAAATATACAGCCCTACGCGGAGAGACATGTCACACTGTGTGTCACTGCGCCCTTTTTTCCCGGGGTGCATCACTTCTCAACCTCCTGGAGACTCATTTTGCAAATCTTACGACTACAGTTGAACCGTTTCATAAGATACGTGCACTGGGGAGCAGGTTTTTTATCTCCAATATCAGAAGGTCCCTTATAAGCAGAATATACAATCCCATTTTCTAACCAGACCTTATTTCGACCTAGGCATCCTACGGGTAAAATGCGCAACAATGAAATGTATATCCTTTAGCATAAGCGTTATTATCGCTTTCATTCAGATACTGCATTTCCTTAATAGACCACCGCACACTGAACACACTTCGCAACTTTCGTATATATTTGCGAACTGCGTTTGCAGCGATTGCAAAGTGCCATCGCGATGTGACGTGGCACCGCAGCTAGCGATTCCTAACTACGGAAAAAGCTATGTGTCTCGTAACACTACACGAACTCAAGTAAAAAAAAAAAAAAAAAAAAAAGCGCCACGATATTGTGAATGTAGCCAGCTTACCACCAAGGTGCTAGAAGCAGCCGGGACTATAAAACATCACCAGAAGTATCACTCGGAAAGTTTTGCATTTTTGTCAAAAGGTAACATCGGCTTTGAGTACCAAACTTGTGAATGTCGCTACTGAGACGAAAAATAAATAAAACGCCAACAGGGCATTTCTGAGTGAAGTTCAAACCATGTTTGTATAGCAATCAGAGAAGTTTATTTGTCTTGGCTAGAACAGAACCACTTCTGATATGTTGTTTGTTTTGGTCTTGGCTTTGCTATTTCTTGCTTTCTAGACCAATGGTTTGTTTACGTCAGCAGCACCAGCTGATCGCTTTCTTCGCATTTACCGGATAGATTGTAGTTTATACTGAAATGCAACGTATTTCATTCCCGCTGTATTTGTTCTTCTATCTAGCGGACACAACATCTACAGTACGTCCTAATAGGCAGCTCCAATAAAAAAAAAAAATGCGGTTTAGCTCTAGTTAACCCTAGTTGAATTGCGAAAGCAACGGCGGAAGCTTCTTTCTACATTATTTGCCTATCACGATCTGTAAGTGTAAGGTGCTACATTATTGGGGACGCTTAAGCTCATTCTTTAAGGGTATGAATGAGCTCTGAGTGAGCTCTGAATATCACGTTCGTGGCAGAAATTATCGAATTCTTGGAAAATCAACATTTATGCACTCTGTGTACCGTCGTACAGATTCCATATCTGCTCTGATGGCGTCCAACAACATTCACGCGCTCCACTCAAGGCGAAAGTTCTTACGCCAAAAAAAGTTTTGTACTTGCTATAGAATCAGGTAACAGCGCAAAAAAAAAAAAAAAAAAAAAAACATAGACGGGACACAAGAGCAAGAACACACAACGAGATCTGCTGTGTGTTCTTGCTCTTGTGTTCCGTCCATGTTTTTTGCGCTGTTACCTGAAGATGCGTTCCTGGCGGGCTCTGGCTTTCGGGTAAGTCCGAGCATGTGCAGTGCTCGAAACCCCCCATCCGCGTGGAACAGGGATGCGAACGCAGTGTGCGGGTGGCATTCTTCGCTTGTTCTTGTTTCTTGCACAAAGTTTTGAATAACGTAATTAGTGCATATATAGTTCTGCGCTTGCTTTTCTCCGTGTTATTCTCCTACTAACCTCTTCAGTCTCTTTTATTTACCATTGACCGCAGCTCAGGTGCTTGCGGAGTAAAACAGCAGCTTCTACGGTCGACAAACACATTTTTTTTTTCGTGTTTATCCTTCTGTGTAACAGCCGCTTCAGAACCTGTAGCGGTTCCTGAGGCTTTCAGTGCCGTGAGTGAAGTGCCGGCGCAATGACTGTCAGTCACCAATTAAGCTCCTGTTCTAAACAAAGCTTTCCACTGAAAATGTACTCTGCTTTCCGCTTGTAAAAAGCGAACGTTCGGACCGGTCCTCTTTGGGTTGTCGCGACTGCTACTGAACAAACAGATTCTCTCATTGTTCAGCACTAGAGCAACGATGCAGGCCTTCCGCCGTCTCCAAACGGTCTTACCCACTTTCTGCCGACCCCAGACCCCCGTCGCCCGCTTAGTGTGAAGAGGGGGACAGAAAGAGAAAGAAATGGGGAGTCTTCTTACTAAAGAAGCTTCGCTGCCTGTACTTTTTGTGCCCGTTGGCTCTGTGCGGGACCAAGCTTTCGGCACTGACTCCTTTCCGCTGGCCTGCGCCCCTCGTGTGTCCTACAAAGGAAGAAAGCATTTGCAGCCGAGACAGGCAATAAAACTGACATCTCTTGATTTAAAGCCCAGCTTATTGCTCGCCTGAAGAGTCGGAAACATCGGAAGCCCAAGTAAAGAATGTGGGGCCGAAACGTCTGCGCTTGACCTGAAGCTACAGAACTGGTGTACAAACTTCCTCCTTGCAGCTACCAAGAATTCGAGCACGCGACCAGCTGCAGGAAGAGGTCGCCTGCATTTCCTTAATGGCGATTTCCACTGGTCGCTACGGAGCACGTTTTCTTGCTCCGGGACGACGATTTCGATTTCCACTGGTCGATCAAGATAGGTTGCGCGTATTCCGCTGGTCGTTTGGGGCAGCTCGGGACGCTCCAGCTCGATCCGCCGACCGAAGTCGGATCTCGCCGGAAGTCCTAGTCGCTGACGCGGTCACTTCCGGATGCTGCTGGATTCTTTTGGCTGTTTTTGACCGTTTCAGCGACATCGGCAGTGGACGCTGGATGTCACAGTTTTTTGCGCGAATATGTCGAAGTGCGTCTATCGAAAAACGTCTGCAGCGTTAAAAAAATGAGAAAGCAAGTTGTTGAGGGCCGCACTCCTGCCTATTTATCTACCGCAAACATTTTGGCGCTGGGATGCGGCTACAACTTTCGAAACCGGCTCAGCTTTACTTCCGCCGCGCGCTCTACACGTTCCGCTGGTCGACCAAGGCTGATTCGCTCTGTAGCGCTCTAGGTCGGCTCGGGCGCCCTGCTCCGATCGACCAGTGGAAATCGCCATAAGTTCACGAAGGCTACATTAAAAAAAGACACAAAAAAAAAAACGGAGATGTCTGTCTCCGCAAAGTGGGGTTCGGACACTTGGGCCACTGCGGGCAGGGGAATTGCTTTTTTCTTGGAAGCGTGTATTCGCACATTGTGAGATTCCCTGCTGAACGCATGGTAAAGGGGCTTATCCTCGGGTCTTGGTTTATTCTTTTTTTTTTTTTCGCTTTAAAACCCGGCTACGCCCGTCACAGGCACCAGAACAAAGATGTCGCTTTTTTCTTCCCTGCATCGCCATTCGTTTTGTCAGTTCTATGTGACTGACATGGCTGCCTGACTTGGCCTTCCCGATGACATATTGATGTATGACACCAAGAGTCAGGACAAATGCGCGAAGAGAACGAAGAGTGCAGCGTTCGAGTGCTTTAAGTAGGCACGATTTACTGCCCAGTTTTTATGGGTGGAGAGGGGCGCTTCATGTACACATACGGAGAAACGAAATGGGACATGGGGCTGAATCGTGCTTTTGGGAGTAGCGAACGTGCAGTGTGTATATTTAGATCCTCTAAAGAAGCATTCTAAGCTACACACGCCTGCCCTCCTTGCTCATAGCGTAGCACAGGCGGCGCACTAAATTTGAGACCAAGAAGAAAACTCTCTCTCTTCTGTGCAGTGGATAAATAAACATATACATATATTAGGCTGCAGGGCCGCGCGACACACACACACACACACACACACACACACACACACACACACACACACACACACACACACACACACACACACACACACACACACACACACACACACACACACACACACACACACACACACACACACACACACACACACACACACACACACACACACACACACACACACACACACACACACACACACACACACACACACACACACACACACACACACACACACACACACACACACACACACACACACACACACACACACACACACACACACACACACACACACACACACACACACACACACACACACACACACACACACACACACACACACACACACACACACTTGCGATGCCGAAAGCTAAATATCTAAAGTCAGTGAGACTGCGGAGACGTCTCCGGCGAGGGAAAATACACCAATCAGGTACAGCAGGACTGAAGATATATAGAAGAAAGCACTCCTGTCAGGCAAAAATTCGCCAAAACTACGCCCGAGGTTATTTAAGAGGGCCTGACTCCTTTGTCCGCTTATTCCTGCATGTGATAGTCTGCCGTTCTGTGCCGTTGTTTCTGCACCATCTGGGGAGCTCGAGCCACAACATTTGAAACTCTCAAGGATATTGCTACATTGTCCGACATAAGCTGCATCTGTATAAACCGTGAGCATATTTATATTCAAATTACGTCAACTTTTGCTGACTGATATTTCTTGCTAACCGACGAGAAGTTTGCCTTCCTGTTTTTTCTTAAAGCATTGCTTCTTTTATGTGTCCTGTCTGTTGTGAAATGTTTATAGCTACATTCATATTATAGCGACATCTGTAGTGGACTGTTTAGGTTGTATATGTAACAGCAATACATTGTAATGTCGCGGTGATTCTGACTGCACAAATTTTGTTTCGAATTGTTGCGTAGGACAGTGTGTATTAAAATATTTTATGTTCGCACTATATTGCCCTTTTCCAAACGAACTGCCTTTTTTAGTAAAGCTAGCAGCTAGCGTAACAGGGGCGATGCGGTTGACTGCGACGGCATGGACAGAGACCTATTCCACTGCTTCGAGTGCCTCCTCTAAAGGGTATACAGTAGAACGAAATGTAACTTTCAGAGCTTGAAATGTTTGTAAATCATAATTATGCGCGTTTTATTTACAATAAATAATCTATATGTGCACTCATTTTAAACATGTTTGTTTTATTTGCATGAAAAAGTTTAAAAGTTGTGCGTCATGCCCAGCTTTCCGGGACACGGGTCTTTAGTTCGGCAAACTGACACCACGCGGCGTACCACCATGAACTCCTCCTTTCCCTTTTCTTCTGCCCTTCCCTCTCTCGCCTAAGGGAGGACATGAGTAGCGGCCAGAGCTGCCGGGCTCAGCGGTGGGGCTTTTTTACGTCGCTTCGCAAACGGGAGGGCTGACTCTGCACCACGCACTTTTTTTTTTCGCGCCCCCCTTTTTTTTTTTTTTCTTTTGACGCTCGACCACCACCACCACAGGGGGTGGGTTGCATGGGCACGGGGAGACCAAGCTCACGCGCGGGCACCAGTCCCTCGCTTTCTCGCCACTCGCATCGTCGCGCGGTTGCTCGCCGCCGCCGTCTCGACTGTCCGAGCGGAGCAGCTAGGAAGTCGAGTCGGCAAGAAGGCTGGCACAACGACGATCGCGTCAGCGCTGCACTGGCGCGTTGTATGTACAGTCCCAGCCATAATAATATGGAGCATGCCTCGGTGATAAAAACTCTCGCCACGCGTAACCTAGCGAATATTAGGAGGTATACAATTGCATATATTAGTACATGCCGCCGATGCATACACGGGAAAATTGCGTTTCAAAAGGAATAAAAGAAAAACAATACCAATTACGACTCCGAAAATTATTCACATTAAATTACAATTACTTCCGATATGTAATTCATTTAGTCTCAGATTACTTTCCAGTTATACATAAAAAACCAAAACGAAAACTAAGTGAACGAAACTACAACCACTCTCCAGATCGCATTTATTACCACTTTATTTAAGAAAAGCACAGTACAGACTTTTAAAACGTGCGTGAGTTGTGGAAAACCGCAGTAAGATATTTTCTGTAACGGCAACGAGCCGCCGAATCCATACTGCGCCGCAATATTAAAAATGTAATGCCAATTCAATAATGCCGCTCGATGTCCCAAGAATTCGTCTAATTTCTACTTCTAGCTTGAAATTTAGAGCTCACTGTTTCGAATTCCACAGCTTCCATACGTTTTTTTTTTTTGTTATTTATAATAAGTTTTCCAATGACGCTGCATTATTTATTTCGCATTGATGAACTCACCCCCCACTCAAAAAAAACAAACACACACACCCCTTGTTTTCATTTGTGTGGGTAGTGGCTGTTGGCTCCCCTTTTATGTATCTCATTGCGAGCCCCTCATTGTGCTTTAATTTTCATCGGCGCACCATTGCATACAAACAAACCGGCTCTGTCTGGAGCTCCACCTGGAACCGAACTGCCATGACACTTTTTGTTGGGATACTATATGAGCAGTGGGTTCTCGTTTAATTTTGCTGCCCTTTATCGTGAACCGCTGGTATCTGAGCGCTGCGCACTACTCTTTTTTTTTTTTTTTGCCAACTTTGAGCCATAGGCCTAGAGTGCTACGGACCAGGCCGAGCACATAGGGTGCCTGTTTGGAGCACAACCTAGCGAACCAACAAACAAACGAAACAAGTTGAGTCGCGTACGCAGAACGCCTTGTCAGTACGCCCCGCGAAGATAACCGCAAGGCGAAAAGGGGCGGGAGGGGGGGGGGGGAGGGGTAGAGAACGTAAGCAAACAAACGAAAAACGAACAAACAATTAAGCAAGGAAGAGAAGCGGACGCCACGCACGCGGAGTGCGCGTGGGAAAAAAAAAAAGTACAGAAGAAACGAAACTGTTTGGGCGGCCATCAACACACGAAGGGCGCGCGGCGGATGTGTGTGCACTCATATTCCTGCGGTGTTCAGGAAGGCGATCATTAGGACACCTTTCAATTTGCTCTACACACTTTTTCCACAATATATCGGTATGCTATATGCCTCTGTGACATGAAACAAATTGTTGCGAGTAAGCGCTCATGTGTATCCTGTCCTTCCTGGTCCTCACCTGGATGTGCGCTTATGATTCCATGTCATGTATTAAAAGCAAGTCCAAACTGATAGTCTCAAAAAGGCACCGAGCCATCCCGGAGCCCCTAACCATTTCATGCTTACATTTACTGTCAATTATGGGAGAGGCAGATAATTGTTGACGTCATCGTTCACATAATGTTGATTTTATAAAGTCGAACCCCGTCATAAAAGGCATCGATATAACAGGTAGTCGGATATAAGAAACACCGTTCACCCAAATAAATGGCACCCATATGAAATTTATTAATTGGGCCTTTGCTTTATTAGACATTCGATGTAGAAGACAGTCGGCTATAAAGGACAAGTTAGCCTTGAATTTTGGTATACTCAGTCTCGTTTGTAACATACATTTTTACATTAGGTGCGGCACCATCGATCGCCAGGTTCAGTTACAGCTATAGTGAAAACAAAAAAGAGAGACACGCTTGCGTCATGACGATTAATTACAACTTCAGTAAAAAAAAAAAGCAAGTCAGTCGCATATCAAATGACTAAAAGAAGCACCTGCAGTGCATGGGAATGCAACGTAGATGAGCTCCTACGTTTTCTGCAGTACATTCACCATAATAGGCTGTATACTACTCTACCTGATAGATCTACAGTAACGTATGACCTGCGAACACGAAAAAAACTTGTACCTATTACCCGAACCAACTATGGAAAACAGAAATTAACTTTTCAGGTGCCATCCCTAATCAACAACACACCAAATGTGGAATTTTCATTGACACCTAGGGTATTTAAAAAGAACGTAAAACAATATTTAAATGAATATCCCCTATAATTTCAATGGTGGTAGTAACTGTATTTTTCTCATATGTAATCTTTTTTGTGTAAATATTTTTTTTGCTTTTAGTGTAAATATTTATGTTATTGACAGCGTGATCAGTTGATTTGTATATCCAATGAATGCTGCATCTATTCATATCTTTTACATATCGTATGTAAGTGTTGCATAATGTTTTTTTATTATTATTTTATATACACTAGAGGTGTGTGCTGTTGTCTGTTGTTATCTGTTTTGGGAGCCAAGGCCCAGTCAGGCTTGCCGCCTTTTGCCTTGGCTTCCCCTTTCTTGTAAAAGAAAGAAATAAACTTTAACTCCAAACTCCAAACTCCTCAGGCTTGCCGCGAGGAGCACAAGCGCGACTGCACATGCAAGCTTCTGCGCGAGCTTACCGGGAGTGTCGTTGGGTTCTCCAATTATTGAAGCTTCCTATCAGGGATATACCGTAGATGTTGTGTCCGCTAGTTAGAAGAATACAGCGGGAATCGTCAATTACGTTGACTTTCAGTATAAACAACAATCTATACGAAGAAGGATAGACAATTGGGTATTGGTTCACATTGGAAAGGTGCAGCGCAAAAAGACACAAGGCGAAAAGAAGAAAACGGATAGACGTACGCTGACTCGCAACTAAATTTCTTGGAAAGAAACACATTTTTATACGTCTTTCAAGCGATTACAAGAAGCCTATAGCACTTGCGCGAAGCCCATTGCAAGGGGTCAAAACATATCATACGTCATAAACACCGGATGATAGATTTTTGGGGGATGTTTTCCTCCCATCTCCCGTGAAAACTAAGGCCAAGATTATGAATTATCCAGGAACGACACCTCCTTATCTACTAATATAACCGAAGGCTGGCTTAAACATTGCGACTGTATTTTTCGGATCAAGTAGGCTTCCATCAGCTCTCTTGTTTTATCTCGGTGTCGAAATAAAATCTTAGTGTTCGCAACTAAAGGGCGGCAGTTTTTTTGTTTTCTTGCTCTTTTCATCTTTTACACAGTTGTGACAGCTCGTCTTGTGTCGTTTTGCGCTGCACCTTTCCAATATGAACAATCTATCCGGTAAATGCGAAGAAAGCGATCAGCTGGTGCTGCTGACGTAGACACACCATTGTGACTATAGAAAGCAAGACATAGCCAAGCCAAATAAACAAGACAAATAAACTGCTCTGGTTACTATTCCACCATGGTTTCAACTTCACTCAGAAATGTCCTGTTAGCTTTTTATTTATTTTTCATCTCATTAGCGACATTCACAAGTTTGTTACTCACAGCCGATGTTACCCGTTGACAAACAAGCAAAACTTTCCGAGTGATATTTCTGCTGGTGATGTTTTATAGTTCTGGCTACTTCTAGCACCTTGGTGGTAAGCTGGCTACATTCACAAAAACGTGGCGCTTTTTTTTTGCTTGAGTTTGTGTAGTGTTACGAGACACATAACTTTTTCCGGAGTTGGGAATCGCTAGCTGCGGTGCCACGTCACATCGTGATGGCACTTTGCAATCGCTTGCAAACGCCGTTCGCAAACAATACAAGAAAGTTGCGAGGTGTGTTCAGTGTGTGGTGGTTCATCAGGGAAATGCAGTATGTAAATGAAAGCGATAATAACGCTTATGTTAAAGGATACATATTTCCTTTTTGCCATTTTACCCGTAGGATGCCTAGGTCGAAATAAGGTCTGGTTAGAAAATGTGATTGTATCCCTTCTTATAAGGGACCTCTGATATTGGAGATAAAAAAACTGCTCCCCAGTGCACGTGTCTTATAAAAGGGTTCAACTGTAGTTGTAAGATTTGCAAAAGGAGTCTCCAAGAGGTTGAGAAGTGATGCACCCCGGGAAAAAAGGGCACAGTGACAAAAAGTGTGCCATGTCTCTTCACGCAGGGGCGTATATTTTCGTTGTGTAATACCAACTAGCCCAAAAGCGCCACTTTAGTAAACTCAGATTTACACCCGGGATCAGAAGCCAAATTAAAGTTTATAAAAAGAATTATGCAGTCAATGATGCTGAAAGCAGGGATACCGAGTGTTTGGGGCAGCATCTTTGGGTGAAGGAAATGAGGGCGTCTAACGGACCAAAATCAAAAATCATTCAGGGGAGCTGCAGGTTGCCGCTAATATTCTATAATTGCTTTCACCTGCCTTTGCTGTGGCTGAGTGAGCTAGCTGTTTTATCGACGTAATGCTAGTACGGGTTTCGTGTCTGGAACTTATCTGATATGAACCAACCATGACGGATAGCTGCGCTCTTCACGAATTTTGTGACGGGGGTGAGACACTCCGGTACAAGCTGAAGAAACAACGTTTTGTTAGACGATGTCTCTCGCTTTGTGCACGCTGAGCGTTCGTGAAATGAGCGGCCAGCAGTGACAAAAAACACTCTCGAAGTTTTTCGTGAACTTTGGCTTTAGCGGACTGAGGTAGAAACACGATCTTTAAGTTTAAGAACTCAGGTTGCGGAATTGCCGACAGACCAGAGTAAGGATAATCCCCCCATAGACACCACCACCACTGCTCTCGCAAAAAGCTGCACAGAGCACGAGTAGGATTATTTCTTGGTTCTTTTACATAGTTGTCAAACGGGCACATGTATGAACATACATGAGGCACATGTATGAACAATCGAACAACATGAATTCGATTGTTCAATTTTAATTTAATTGCTCCAACGACAACATAAGAATGTAAACTTAATTCACTATTCCCGTACGACAGACATTACGTCATTACTCTGTTCCGCTGAAACAAAACATGTCGTCTATTTAAAATATAAGCTGCACTTTTCATAATTCCAGTGCTGTGTAGTCTTAAATTTACAATACAATGTTTTTCTGAAGTTAACCGCAATGCTGCGTGGTGCTAGAAGTAATTTTGGCACCGTGTCGGCAATTGTCGTCCGCGGGTCCCTCGGTTGAGGGAAAAGGAGGGGAAACTTCTTGCGTCGGGGTACAAATGTCTTTCCTTCCGAGCGCGCCGTCTTTCTTCCCCTTCTCTGGGTTTATGAGCGCCTCATCCCTGCCGAGTCGGTCTGCAGATGTTCCGGCCTTGGGCGCGAGAAGCATCCAACAAAGGGGGCGAACAGAAAAGAAAAAAAAAAGAACATAGACGGAAACCTGCGAGCAGTGTTTCGGAATGTACGCAAGTGCTAGTTTGTTTTCTCGCGGATCCTAACTGTTGGGCGTAAGCCTGGTGGGAGGAGGGTTAGTGTTTTCGTTGTTTTATTTTTGTCCGTTTTTGTAAAGTGGAGTCTCACATTTCAGCGGGTTCGCAGTGGCCGGTGAATTGACTTCTATTTTCAATATTTAGAATCTTGTTCGAATATTGTTTGTTATGGCTGTCGCTGGTCTCAGTGCCTGTTTGCCTCAGGGTTTGCGCACGTTCTCCGGGGTATGTATTGCGTTCTGGACGAGGTTGGTGCAATGGCTGTACTGCGTGGCCAAGAACGATTCCGTCAGATAACGTAGCCCTGACGAACTTTTCTTGAGCTTTGACGTTGGTCACCTTACATGAGCTCCTGGTTTTGCGCGAGTCTGACAGTATACAAGCTTTAATTCGGCTTTGCATGCACGAGTTGGAATGTTTAGTTGCACATGGTCCTATTTTGAGTAATTCCTGTCATGTTATCGTTATGTTGACAATGTTGTACAGCTTGAAGTGATGGTTGCATAGTGTTTTGTGAATGTTAGTCGAAATAACTGTCATGCGAGTGTCATTGAGAACGGAGGCAAGGCGGCAAGGCTCATTGCTGCATCTAGTGCAGTGAGTGTTGCGCTGTCTTTAACGACCGTTGCTGTGCTTATTAAAACAGAAGCTTGGGCAAGTTGGTAATCCATTGAGGGTAAACAGCGCAAAAAAGACGAGGACGAACGAAGTGCACAAACGAGCGCTGACTTTCAACTCTGTTTGCACTTCGTTCGTCCTCGTCTTTTTTGCGCTGTTTACCCTCAATGTGCTTATTAACACACGAAGAATTTACGAAGTGGAGCATGAGATAATATTCTGCTTGATTAAGAGCATAAGTGCGTGGTGAATTCTGAATGTGTGCCTTGGGCTTGCTCTCCGCCCTCAACTCTCGCGGTGTGGGTAAAAAGCACTTACACCTGCGTGCGCGTTCATTGCCATCAGGCCGGTGCATTCCCAATCTAAAGGGGTCTTGTTCTTGACCAATGAGATTCATGTAGTCGCAAAGTGGCGGATGCCCATGCTGCTTTCCGAGAACCAAACGGGAAAAATAATGGTGAAAAAGGAAAAAGTAAAGCTTTCTAGTGCGGTGCTGTGAGCTCGGCAGGCACAGGAAAGGCAAACTGAGGACTATACCGGCCTATTTGTGGCCGTCTACGTGGATGTTGGCCGTCTACGTAGATTTTTCGGTGTGGCGCCCAGGGACCGCTTTAGCGGGAAGCTTTCTTCCATTCTGTTCATTATTCGTTACAGCCTGCCCTGCGAGGCTCTCTTATACGTTGGTTATCGCGCGTAATTTTTCAGGGCTGTCTTTCCTGACAATTACCACGGCGAAAACCCAGCCATTTTCAAGCATAAGCAACGTAATCTGAACGCAAATACCTCCATAATACAGCTCGTCAGAGTGCTGTTAATACTTAGTGAGCTCTACCGGTCTAGTAGATCTCATTACGCCTTAAAAGATGCTACATACAGTCTACCTCAGGGGTCGTTTCTGGCATCTTTATTGTTATTAATACATAGCAACACTATTCATAAACTTTCAAGCAAAATCCGCTTGTACGCACAAGACTGCGTCATGTGCAGCCCGACACTCAACGAATACAACATTTGCGCTATACAGTAAACGACCTAGACAGCTTCCACCAATTGACGCGTCACGGGGAAATGGACGTTCAATTGAAATAAATGCAAATATACTCAATTGACTAGAAAACGTACATCAAGAAGCTAACATACGGTTTAAATTCAAATCCTTTGGAAAAAGCTTCCGAATCTAAATGAATGGGCGTACTAAAATATGACATTTCATGAATAACTCATGTCGAATATTTAACTAGCAAAGCATACAGGATATTGAATTTCTCTGCAAAAAATTTCACACAGCCTGAGATGTAAAAGAGCTGCTGTACCTCCCACTTATTACACCAATTCTTAATAGTGTCAGCACAGTGTAAGATCCACGTACGGTAACATTATCAGACTCTTAGAACGCACTCAGAACCGTGTAGCCGTTTTTTTTTTTTTTTGTTAATGGCTACAATTTTCAACACAACGTTTCAGCAGTGATGGAATCTTTTGGCTGGAAATTTTATAGTACTGTTATTATAGTAGGCGGATCTGTTGTGTTTTGATAAAACTAGGATTGATAAAGCTGTGTAGGCTGCTACTAGATCTACTAAGAAACTCCCAGCCAAACTTCTGAAACGCTTTGCTGAAAATTGTAGAACAAAGCGGGTTACGCGGTTTACGCGTTCTAAGATATCTGATAATGTAGCCATACGTAAATTCTACACGGCGCTGATATATTCTACAATCGATGTAATATATGTGTGAGGTGCAGCAGGTATTTTACATGTGAGGCTGTGTGAAATTTTCGTCAAGATATTCAATACCATGTGTGCTTTGCTAGTTGCATATTCTATATGAGTTCTCCATGAAATGTACTCTCTAATATACACTCTAGGGCATTTAAATTCGGGAGATTTTTCAAAAAAAAAAATGGAATTTAAACAGTATGCCGAGCTTCTTGGATTACGTTTTTTAGTCAGTGGAGCATATTTGCATTCATTTCAATTGAGCGTCCATTTCTCCGTGATGCATCATTGGTGATGCTTTCTAAATTGTATAGATCGGTAGAGCTCAGTAAATAACATATAGCACTCTGATGAGTTGTATTAGGAAGGCATTTGTTTTCAGATTACGTTGCTTACGCTTGAAAATGGCGTGGTTTTTCATTGTGGTCAGGAAAGACAACTGTATAAATAACGCGCTGGGGCCGTTTAAGCGAGTCACGCAGGGCAGGCTGTGAGTAATAATGAAAAAAAAAAAAAAAAATGAAACAAAGCTTCCCGCTGAAGATGTCTCTGGGCGCCGCGCTAACAAATCCACGTGGAGAGCCAACATCCACTTGGATACCAAAGACAGGCCGGCATGCAGTCCTCAGTTCAGCTCTTCTGTGCGGCCCGACTGCCCACCACACTGCACTAGAAAAGTTTGCTTCTTCCTTTTTTCGCCATTATTTTTTCCGTTTCTTGCTAGGAAAGTAGCACGGCCATCGGACACTTTCTTACTGCATGAACCTCACAGGTCAAGAACAAGATACTGTTATATTGAGAATACACCGTCTTGATGTTGATGATGAGCGCCTCGCAGGTGTAAGTGCTTTTTACTCACGCAGCGCAGGTTCGGGGTGGAGCGTGCCCAAGGCACACAGTCAGAATTCTCCACGCACTTACACTCTCAATCAAGCTGACAATGTCCGCATGTTCCATGTTTTAAATTCTCTGCGAGTTAGAAAGCACAGCGACAGTCATTAAAGATAGCACAACAGTCGCTGCACTCGCTGCACATGGATGCAGCAATGAGTCTTGCCGCCTAGCCTATTACCTGTTCTCAATCACACCCTCTTGGCACTTATTTCGACTTAGTGCTAACATTTACAAAACACTCAGGCCTTACAACGCTGCCAACATGTTAATAACATGAGATGATTATTCAATATAGAACCGCGAGGATCGAAAACGAGAACTAAACATTCTAACTGTATATGCAAAGCCGAAGTCAAGCTTTGACAGTGTCGGACTCGCGCACGACCAGAAGCTCATGAAAGGTGACCAGCGTCAAACTTCAAGAAAAGTCCGTCGGGACTACGTTATATATATGACGGAATCGTTCTTAGCCACGCAGTACAGCCATTGCACCAACCTCGTCCAGCACGCACTGCGCACACCATGCAAGGAGCACGTGCGCAAGCCCCGGGGCAAGAAGGTGAGACCAGCGACAGCCATCACAAACAAAATTCGAACAGTACTCTAGATATTGAAAGTAGCAGCCAACTGACCGCCTACTGTGCGCCCACTGAAGAGCAAGACTCTACAAAAAAGAACAAAAGTAAAATAACGAAAACACCGACCCTCGCCCACCAGTATGATTCGCTTGAAAACAAACGTGCCCTTCCCAACATGAGCATATTCCGAAACGCTGCTCGCAGGTTTCCCTCTCTCTCTCTCTTTTTTTTCGCCCCCTCTGGGGGATGCCTCTCGCGCACAAAGCCTGAGCATCTGTAGACCGACCCGGCAGGAACAAGGCGCTCGCAAGCCAAGAAAGACAGCGCGCTCGGAAGAAAAGAGCTTCGTACTCCGACCCAAGTAGCTCCCCCTACTTTTCCCAGAAACAAGGGACCCCCGGATGACACTTGAAGAGAGGGAAAATTACTTCTTTAGCCTCACGCAGCTTTGGGATTAACTTCACTGTAACCTTGTATTGTAAATTTAGGACTACATACCCCTGGAGTCGTGAAAAGTGCAGCCTACATTTATACAAGCGACATGCTTTGATTCAGCGGAACATAGTAATGACGTAATGTCGTAGGGGAAAACTGAATTAAGTTTACATGCTTATGTTGTCATTGGAACCGTAAAATTAAAATTTAACAATTGAACGCAAGCAAGGGTACATGCATCTGTTTGACAACTATAGCCTCGTATACATGAGCCCGACGCAAGCGGGTCGGGTAGGGGGGAGCCGGTTGTCGAGCTAAGCCAGCCCGACCCGTCCGGGTTTACATGAGGTCGTTTCTATCGGGCAAAGATCGCTGCTACACCGTGCGTCGAGCAAGAGAACCAGGCGCAGGCAGGAGAGGAGGAAAAGGAGGAATGCTCAGACGAACAGCTCACGGTCCCGTCCCCGACCAGCAAGGAGGCAAGAGAGGAGGTGCCTGCCCGACGCGTCAGAGTATACATGCCCCTCGCCCATCGGGTAGGGTCGAGCCAACCCACCCCCTGCACTCGGGCTGGCGGGACCCGACGCGACGCTCCTTTAGCTCGACCCCCTAGCGTATACATGAGCCCGATAGCCGGTTTTTAGCCCGACAGGCCTCCCCGACCCGACTTTGTCGGTCTCATGTAAACCCCCTAAGCCTCGTATACATGAGCCCGACGCAAGCGGGTCGGGTAGGGGGGAGCCGGTTGTCGAGCTAAGCCAGCCCGACCCGTCCGGGTTTACATGAGCTCGTTTCTATCGGGCAAAGATCGCTGCTACACCGTGCGTCGAGCAAGAGAACCAGGCGCAGGCAGGAGAGGAGGAAAAGGAGGAATGCTCAGACGAACAGCTCACGGTCCCGTCCCCGACCAGCAAGGAGGCAAGAGAGGAGGTGCCTGCCCGACGCGTCAGAGTATACATGCCCCTCGCCCATCGGGTAGGGTCGAGCCAACCCACCCCCTGCAGTCGGGCTGGCGGGACCCGACGCGACGCTCCTTTAGCTCGACCCCCTAGCGTATACATGAGCCCGATAGCCGGTTTTTAGCCCGACAGGCCTCCCCGACCCGACTTTGTCGGTCTCATGTAAACCCCCTGTATGTAAAAGAACTAAGGAATAATTCTACTCGTGCTCTGTGCAGCTTTTTGCGAAAGCAGTGGTGGTGGTGTCTATAGCCTCGTATACATGAGCCCGACGCAAGCGGGTCGGGTAGGGGGGAGCCGGTTGTCGAGCTAAGCCAGCCCGACCCGTCCGGGTTTACATGAGCTCGTTTCTATCGGGCAAAGATCGCTGCTACACCGTGCGTCGAGCAAGAGAACCAGGCGCAGGCAGGAGAGGAGGAAAAGGAGGAATGCTCAGACGAACAGCTCACGGTCCCGTCCCCGACCAGCAAGGAGGCAAGAGAGGAGGAGCCTGCCCGACGCGTCAGAGTATACATGCCCCTCGCCCATCGGGTAGGGTCGAGCCAACCCACCCCCTGCAGTCGGGCTGCGTATATCCGATCCCAACAAACGGATGCGGCGCGAGGGGGAAAACGAAGATGGAGAGGGAGAAGAGGCCTTCGGCTGGCTGTTACGAGCTGCGGCCGGCACCCCCATTCCACGCTAGCGACTCAAGGCATGGGCCTCGGCGCTCGTGTTGTTGTGGCAGCGTGCGATGCGCGTTGTCGCGTGGATGTGTGTGCGCGCTCTTGTGCTATACTTGTGCCGCGAGTCTTCTCCAAAGACCGCATGAGGCTAGTCGTCTTGTCTTGCCCGGATGAACTAAATGCGATTTGTGCATTGATTCAATCGCTGGCGTTCGGCCGCTCCACGAAACCCGATCGTGGCTCAGACGCAGGTTTGTTACATCGGCCCCGAAATGCGATCTATTTTATGAGGGAACGCAAGCCTTGTATTTCCGCAAGATCCCTTGTGCTGACTGCTAGAGTTTGTTCTAGTAACGTTGCTGCTAGCCGTTGGATGTGCGTGCGTGATGTGCCGCGAGACTACCCCAAAGACTGCATGAGGCTAGTGCTCTAGTGGCTAGTCTTGCCACGAATCAATTAAATGCGGTTTATTTGTGCACGTTTTCGATCGCTGGTGCACGGCCGCGTCATGAAACCCGTCGTGGCTCTCAGTGCAGGTTTGTGATATCGTTAACATGCAAATCGGCTCCGAAATGCTATCGCACGCTTTGTATTTCGGTGAGAACCCCACCTAAACCGTTCGGTGAAGCAAAGGCCTGCTTAAAAATAAAAAAATAATAAAGGCGACCGTTTGTAGCTGTGCTTCAACCCCAAAAGCTGATACATTACTTTTCTGAGTGCCTCTACTGCGTGCAAACACCTTCCGCCGTGCATGTAGTGAAAATGATTTGTGTATTTTGCAAGTGGCTTTAAACAGCTCGTGCAGCTGTTGCTTAGGTATTGCAGCAATGTGGCACTGTTCAAAGCTATCTTGTTTGCTTTTTAGTTTCGCAGGGTAGTAGATAAGAGTGAAAGGGTGCTCACAGTGTCATAAATGGCAATATAGCATCAACAAAACCTGCAGATGTCGCCCTTCAACAATTTTCCTTCTAGAGATTTACTTTCAGATTAAAACAAGCATTCATTGAATATCCATGCTCAGGTGGAAATTGCCACCACCAGCTGCTGCCTCTGAATACATTTTCTTTCCTTCAGCATCAGGGTTAAAGGCCAGGGCAATCGCAAGTTTCGTTTCTTTTTCACTTATTTGGTCAGTAAAGAAAGTGTTGTTCCTCCTTCGGTGTGGGATATGGTGTTTAACTTCCATAAGTGATGTAGAAAAACTGCCTATAAGAGACGTCATAGTGGACAGCTCTGCATTAATGCCATTGATTTGAGGTTCTTCGTGTGCACTGACATTGCAAGTGTGTCTTGCATTTCACCTTCATTGATATGTAACGACCACTATGGCTGGAACTGAACCCAGGTCCTCGGCCTAGCATGTCTTAATATGAGTACTATTTTCTTTTGCAAATGCAATCCTTAGAAATAGTTTGTTGATTGCAGACAGCAGCAGAAACAAAGCCTAGCACAAACACAGACTAGAAATCACTTTTTTCACTGGTACACACTATGCTACTTTATCTGTGTCAATGTGATGTGGGCATTAACAAAATCAGCCTTGCATGTTACACACATTTGCAAAAATGTTTTTTTTTTCTTGCGAACAAAGTGGTAAATGTTTAATAATAATTTATTGGTACAATATATTAATCCATTTATTTCTGCTACCAGCCCGAAGTGCAATGTTTGGTGAAGGTATGTGTCTAATACTGATCAGTTAAGCGAGGCAAAATGCATGAAACAAAGTCTATTACTGTTTTCACATAGAGGAGAAGTAATTCATTTGTAGTCAGTGTGCACGAAGCAAGAAAAGTATTAACTTTGGCATGTTTTAACCTTGACAGTGTATTCCCTTGCAGCATACTTGCGCTCTTGCTGCCCATGCAGTCATGAGGGAGCTGCACTAGTTGCTACTGTTATCATATGGGCAAACTGTCCCGATGAACTAAAATGCTGGCAGGGGTATGTCGCTGTAGGTCGCTGTATGTGAGCAATTCTTCCATTTCAAGTTCCTCGGCATTAGGTCTCACCGCTCGGCCGACAAAACCTCGAGCGTGTTGATGAGCAGCCTCATTGCCTCGGTACCCTGAGTGGGCAGGTGTCCATATGAGTTCTATCTCTCTGTCGAGTCTGATATCCGCGAGGTTGTTTCTGGCAGTATTTGATATTCTGCTACGCGAGAAGTTACGTATGGCAGTTTTTGAATCAGTGACAATTATGTCCGCATCTGCTGTAGCGATGGCTAAAGCGATTGCGGCTTCTTCCTCCTGGTCCGAGTAGCGGACTTTGACCGAAGCAGCTGATACGCATTTACTTACTGTACTGCTTAATTACAAAGATAGCAACGGCACCGTCAGCCATATAGTAATCCAAGGCGTCGGTATACACCACCCCATCGTGATTTCGGTATTTTCTGTTTAGGGCCCTAGCTCTAGCTTTCCTCCTGCCTTCATGGAAGGAGGGATGCATGTTTTTAGGCACAGGTTTGGAGATAATTTTGTCGCCAGCTCCTCTTGGTAGTGGTCCTAGTGGTTGGCTAGTGGTTCGGCATTAATTCTCATGCGGTTGAGAATTTGTCTGCCTGCTTTAGAGTTTGTTAGTCTTTGTAGCTGCAATCAGCTCCTCTACATTGTTGTGTATCCCAAGTGAGAGAAGTTTTTCGGTTGCAGTGTTTCTGGGTAGACCTAGCCCAGCCTTGTAGGTGCTTCTAATGAGTGTCTAATTTCTCCTTGTCAGATTGAATGAGGCAGAGATAAGGGACAGAGTATGTGAATCGACTTAGTACAAAGGCATGGATAAGACGACAAATGTCAGCCTCTTTCTTGCCGTTACTCTGTGTATCAGTCTAGTGATTTATCGCAGTCATTTCCAGCCTGTTGATAGTAACATTGCTCTTCCTATTGCTCTGGATGTAGAGCCCGAGCACTGTAATAGTATCAACTGTGGGTATGGGTAGTCCGTGCAGGCAGACTTTTATCTCTACTTTGTCTTGCGTTTTCCTTCTCACTGCTAGTACAGACTTATGTTGTGAGCATTTCAGCCCAATCTGGTTAGTGTATGACTGGACTACATTCACTGCTTCTTGAAGCGTTTCCTCTATGTGAGCGTCCGAACCTTTTGCTACCCACAAGGTGACATCGTCAGCATATAGGGAGTGTTGAAGATCTTGGATTTCTTCAAGTTTGGGAGGCAGACCTATCATTGCTAGGTTGAACAAGAAGGGAGAGAGGACTGATCCTTGCGGGGTTCCTCTGTCTCCTATTGCTATTTTGTCCGATGCAAGTCCTGCGATACTTAGCTCCGCAGTCCTTCCCGAGAGAAAGGAAGGAATGTAATTAAAGGTTTTGTTCCCTGCGTTTATGTTGGCGAGGGTTTGGAGAATGGCTTCATGAGAGACATTGCCGAAGGCTTTTTCCAGATCCAAGGCAAAAATCGCTTTGGTTCCGGTTTTGTTAGGGGGATCTATCACTTCTGCATGCAACTGAAGCATTACGTCCCGAGTAGAGAGTTGAGTTTTGAAGCCAATCATTGAGCTGGGCAGAAGGTCATTCTCTTCCGCGTAGTTCTAAAGCCTATTTAGAATAACATGTTCCATAAGTTTACCTAAGCACGACGTAAGAGAGATGGGCCTTAAGTTCTCTATGCTTAGTTTCTTTTTGTGTTTGGGAATAAAGACAACCTTCACGTGTTTCCACATCTGCGAAAGTTCACCTTTGTTCCAATATTCATTCATTAAGTCGTTAATTGCTGAGAGGTAGTATGTAAATGGCGAATTGCGGCCCAAATTTCCGCTTCCGCGGTCTCTCTGTCGAAGTCTTCATTAGGAACCCCTTTGTACTCATAGGTAGCATTGGGGTTGCTACCGGTATTGAGATATCTGCTTTGGAGTTCGCTTAGCAGATCTGCATCTGTACTTGGGTATTCTTATATGATTTGATTCATAATAGCATAATAATAACATATTAGCAGCGAAATGGCTGAACACAATCACTATAATATTTGGCTTTTGCTGTGCCTTGGTTGTATAGTCCTTCCCCCTAGCAATAGCAACACACTTTCACCACTAGTGCAGTCGTTGGCACGTCTACAATGCTGGAGAGGTGTGCTGCGGAGCGAACAAAGTGAAATTTTGTCTGGGCTGCTCTATTAGTGCTAAAGTGTAGCTGTCAGTGCAAGTAGTATGCCTATGCACCTTCAGTATAGCGCCATCATTGTTCCTAGAATTGGGCCCCTGCTCAAAAATTTCATTTTCTTTGTGCGACAGGTTGGTGTTCGAGCACTCCGGGCAGACTTGCTGACGTCTGTACATCAGTCTGTACATCAAAAGTTGCTGGTTTACCTCGTGCCCCCCACAGAACCAACCTTGTGCCATTGAACTTCTAGCTGCTTCCTAGAATAAAAAAAATCATCAACTGCTGTTCACTGATAGTTTAGTCAACAGATGCACCAGTCACAGTTAGCGTGCTGCCACCAGTGAAAACTGAATCAAAATGTGTGAAGTAGGACTGAGCTCATTTCTAAGCGTTATTTTAAATGCAAATTCTTTCAGTTCCATCATGTAATGAGTTACAGGACAAAAAGCAAAACGTTTTTTAATGCACACTCTATTAGGAACAAAAGTGTTCCTGTGACACAAACAGCCAGTGGTTAATAAAGCCATTTGGAGCTGCCTAGCTGTGTCATCGTGCGGAAGAGCTAGACTTTTTTCTATGGCTACAGTGGAGAATATGATGGGCTTTCGAGTTTTTCCTCCTCAGCTAACTATATCTCATTTTTTTTGTTTACACCTTAGTGAATTTACGTCCTACGAGAACTGCAGATTGCAAACTTTTTATGGCTGCAACGTGCAACAACAATGGCTTTGCAAAATGAGTACATTTCTCACACCTTACAAAAGTTTAAACACCTAATCTTTTCGGCACGATGAAAAACATACTTCTAAGGTAATCATTCCATGAAATTTTTGTTAGAAATGCTGTAGAAAAGTTTTTACCAAGAATATTTTCATCAGTTGATGTTACTGGTCTTTTGTTTGTATGAAGAAGCTGGAAACCATGATAAATGAGCAAAATGTCAATCACAGGCGGGCAAAAAGGATGTATTGAAAGCTAATATAAAAAGAAAGCTCTGCTGCCAGACATTCATTTTTTTTTACAGAAGAGAATAATATATATATGAGTTCCCGCACCCAGACGTTATGGCACTTTGACAAATGCCTAAGTCTATGCAAGCATTAAATGACCGTGGTTGCCATTGCAGCCAAGAAATGCAAAACATTGTGGTTCCACTGAGTGACAGAAGCTAGACGCACTTCACTGGCGAAGTGAAGGGAGCATTTATAATCAGCAGAGTGATGGCCAGAGAGTGCATAAACTAAAATAGAACATGAACACTCGTGAAAGAAAAAGAAAAAATCATGTGCACTCTAATACTTCACCGAGATGTGGCCATATGGTGGGATGCACCGGTAACGGCAAGGTTTCACAGCAATGTAACACTCTAGCTCATTTGATAAGATTTTCAGTGATAAATAAATCCTTTTGCTTCCTGTACTGCTGTCCTCAATTGCAAGGCAAAAGCTTGCCATTTCCATCATAATTTATGACACATTTTGGTCTGTTAGTCTCTTGAATGTGAATGTGAAGAAACCACCTACACATATTTCTGCCACTTTGTGATTCTGCCAAAAACAAATTCCGATAAATGAAGATTACAATCAGTTCGCCACTGCGTTTAAGATAGTTAGTGTATATTGAGAACTCGGTATTTTTCTGTATTTCTACCCAAGCATGCTTCGTGAATGTGCGGACAAACCCAATCATTATCCGAAAATTATCTGCATCAACTCAGCTGCATTTTCAACTGTTGAGGACAGTATAAAAAAAAAATTCGGAGTGAGAAAAGCATAACAGAGAGATTGCTGGCAACACTCCCAGGCTTTCCACATTAGGTGTACTGTAGATGCAAGATGTGTAGTGCTGAATGACCCTATAATTCGTCTCTTGTGCTTGATTGTACA
Organism: Amblyomma maculatum; assembly: GCF_055883805.1. Taxonomy (NCBI): domain Eukaryota; kingdom Metazoa; phylum Arthropoda; class Arachnida; order Ixodida; family Ixodidae; genus Amblyomma; species Amblyomma maculatum. Next base: position 1,787,694 of record NC_139344.1, on the reverse strand, counting down.
AGTGCAAAACTAAAGGAAGTGCGAGTTGCTTTAAGGTCACTGATAAGGCAAAGCCACTTGCCTATGTCGCAAGGAACCCATCACAGAAAGAGCACAATACAGGAGCCTCGAGGCACAACATACACTGACACGTGACCAAGAGAAGATGGTTTGTACTTATCGTGTTAATACAGTTCTTTACAGCTTTTGCTTAACAAAACTTTTCAGAGTTGGACAGTAATGTATATTGCGCAAAAAGACGAGACAAAGAGGAGAAGTGGACAACGACGGCGCCGTCGTTGTCCACTTCTCCTCTTTGTCTCGTCTTTTTGCGCAATATACATTACTGTCCATCATGGTTCACCAACTCGCCCAATCAGCCGTTCTTCTACTTTTCAGAGTTGTATATAATTCCTCATTAAAAACTACCTAGCACTAGTTCTAAGGAAAGTTCACACTTTTACAGCCATCTTCTACAAAATATAACTTGCCAGTACAATGATCTCAAAGCAGTGCACAAAACAGCTTTTGATAACTGCATCTCCCGAATGCAATTTCAGCGATTTCAGAGAAAGTTGCAAATTCCCTGCAGTATACCTTTAACAGTGGCTCTGGCTAGAACCCTTTGGTGCTCCTAGAGGAGGACTAAAGGGTTTTGGTACAGCTGCTACTCTCACCACTCAATCGCATTCCAAGTTGCACTTGTGGTATTAGACCTATTGCCGCATTGGTTGGGGGTGACCCTTGTGAGCAATCTCAATATTCGGCTATGCACAACCGAATTAGTATACTCGGACGAACAAGGTTTAACAGCCACTGCTGTAGCTTTGGATCTCTCTATTTACATATAGTTGCCGTCTCTCCTACTTCCACCGTAATCTTTCAGGTAAAAAAGATTAAAGTAATAATTTTCCATTGAATATCCTGTGAAACAACAATAATAAAAATTTCTATATGCTTTACTTGATTTCAATCACTTTTGGCTTTTTTCATATGCATGTCGTCACGAGCCATTCATTTTCCTACCCTTGTCTGTGCACGAAAGGAATGAAGTTGTTATAAAACTGCTGCATGGAAACCACAACAAAGAAGGAACAAATAGATGAAAGCAAAGCTGCATACATTTTTGTGATAATGAACGAACTAGTTCAGCTCGATTAAAGGAACAATGAAAAGGTATTTGCTGTGGCTAGAAAAGGTGCACTAACGATCAGTATTTCATCACTCATTTCCACGACACAAATTTTTAAGCTGGTTTTACTAACACAGATGGAGGTAAAAAATAATGCCCCTCCTTTCCCTTCAACTCCACACATGCCGATGAGAAAAGTAAAGAAAATGTCACAACCATTTCCCACTGTGGCCCATTTCGCCTGCATCATTTGGTCCCACGTGGCCAAGTTTATGTCAGTAGGGGGCAGCTAAGAGTAGGCCGTGAAATGATGTCCAAACAGACTGCGAAAAGCAATTTTGAGAAATTTGTAAATTAAAGGGGGTGAGACATTTAAAATTTGACTTGAATACCAACAAAAAAAATCCTAGAAGTGTACTGCATTACAATGACAATAATTACCTTTATAGGTTCCTTTTAGCATATTTCCTCAAAAATAAAAAAAATCAAACCTTAAAAAAAACGCAAGAAAAGAGAAAAAAACTGGAAGACATCAGCCCTAATGCGATAGTTTTAATGGCTTCCCCTGCAGATCCTCATTACTTTACAACTCGCTGAATCACCAATTCCTGAATTTGTGACTATCATCCCACACCTACTCATTAGCTTATACTCGTGAGCTACATGACGTGAAACACCAACAGCCATAGCTAAAAAGACCTGCTTCAACCAAGAACGTGCCTGCATGGCATAGGAGTAATGTGCTTGACTCGTTATCTGTTTCATGCCTGTTTAGTACGGATGAATTACTCGAGCAGTTTTTAAATGGGCATAACAGGTTCAACTAGTCTAGGCTACACAGGTGTGGGCCTGCTGTGTTGCAGCTAGAGAAGAGATGCCATGTAACGTCAGTTGTCTGCTCTGTGTGAGGAGGGAGACAATGGCTGCCAACCACTCCACTCGGCGCACGGCACTCGGTTGGGGCTCCCAGCTGGCTGCTCCGATCGATGAGGATACGATGCATCGGTGTTGTAGCTTGCGCTATCAATGGGAGATTCTTGTTACAGTATAGAAGGCTTCCGGTGGGTCCGATTCTCACTTTCCCCTCCATCTCAAAGAAGCTGCTTGAGTCAGGAGTTCCAAGTCGGCCATGTCTTGTGGCTTCGTGGCGACAGACAACCTGCTGACCAGTCAGTGCACGGCTTCTCACCTGCCAACTGCTACCTGCCAGAGGCATGCCCATGATTTTTCGCTCACATCAATATTGCTGCTGTTGCTGGATTTTCTGGAAAATGAAGTCTTTAAGCTATCATATCAAAACAATGCCGCAGAAGCTAAATGCTACTTGGGCTCGAGGCAAGGCTGGCATTATGCAAAAAGGAACAGGGGCCAAATACATTGTAGGCTGAAGACCTCAGGAGCGAAGGACGAGACAGCTGATAAGGATCTAGACTAGAACAGACCAGCCAACTGTGGTTTCAAGTGCCACTGCCAGCCGGCGTCCTTTTTCATTTTTCCAGCGGCCATGCTTTGGCCGCAGTCTTTGCGCAGCCAGGGGAAGGCGCTACACCATGAAACTGTTTGATTTGGAACTGGCTCGCTTTGCCGCAATGTCATTTTGACATTGGCATAGGTGAGCAAACATTTTGGTAGGACAAAAAGGCAACAGCAGCCAATTGGCCATCGAGCGAGCTTTATTCTGCACTCACGAGAAGGTACCACTCAACTGAATTCGCGTGGGAAGCCTGTAAAACTTTTAAAATTTAAAATTTAATTTTAAAAACAAAATTTTTGCAGTGTTTTGCAGAAAATTTGCTGTCAGCGTTATGGAATGTGTCAGCATCATGAGCGAAAAATCACATGCCATTGCCAGAAAAAAATATGCATCTCAGTGCAAAAAACACAGGAAGAAAGGAGACAGACGCAGGGCAAATGCTTCAAAGGATGCAGGACGAAGCGTTCATCCTGCGCCTGTCTCCTTCCTTCATCCTGTGTTTTTGTACCCGCAGTCATCATACCAATACCAACTAGCCCGTCTTTCCACTTTAACTTTGTCAGAAAGTAGTTGGCAGCTGTCATGGCCGGGCGCTTACTGGGTTGTCTTTATGGCAGAAGACTATACGGCATGGCCACTTTGGCAAGTGCTGCAAACTCAGACTTTGCCTTTGAGATAAGAGGGTGAGATCGGAATCCAGCCCTCCAAGACCCTTGGATCTTGAGTAGGACACACTGCTTCTAGGCCCAGGTAGGACAAAGGTCTCTCCCATATTTCTCGAATTAACCAGGTCCTGCACTAGTTGAATCCACTTGACCCCTGCAAATGTCTTAGCTTCATCAGTCCACTTAAGGGCAACGCTTGGAATCCGTTGGAAAAAGAAATTGTTATCTTTGCAAGCGGAAAGGACTATTCCAGTTAATGCAAGAAGGAAATGAACCCGAACTAAACATTGTCTCCGTTATGTCAGGCCCGCTGTAATGTTAATACTGTGTGGAAGTGGTGCTGTTGAACACAAGTGTGATGTGAGTGGTGCCCTAGGAGACCTAGCATATCACTGAAAAATGGGGGTAAATGTGCGTCAGTGCTTGAGAAAGTAGGTTTTGACATGCGGCAAACGCAACGACAATCAGGAAAATTTGTGAAGCATTTAACACAGCCCAGAAAGACATTTTCATAGGTCCTTTATGACTATCATTCAGCAGGAAAGAATTCATGTTCATTGCTGGCACAGGCAAGCAAAAGAATGAAGCAGATGGACATGTTCAGAGGTATCGTCACACCCCTCACAAAGCTTCAAGAATTGCTTGATTAAGCTAGTACAGTCACAGTCTATAAAGTTGTCCTACCTGCTTGAAGCTGATAAACATGCTGAGCTGATGAGTGCTTCAATGGTAATATTCTAATGCAAGAAGTTCACGGAGGTGGTCTTTCTGAGCACTCAAGTCAAATTTCAAAGCTTTGCAGATAATGTTTAAAAAGTGCTCCTGGCAACTGCTCGCAATCAAATAAGGTGACGCCTCTCGTGCGCTCACTCTTCAATGATGTCATTGGGGTCTGCTGGGTGCACAAAATAACTGGACACTCCCAGGTGATGCAGGCAGGCAGGCGGGACAGGGCATGGTGGCATGCGCTGAGTTGATGGGGACAAGAGTAATTTTTTGCACCGATACGATCAGTGCTAATGCAGGTAGCTTGAAAATGTTTGCATTGCAGAGGTACTGATTGCTTGCACGCGTTTTCTAGTTTTAATAAATGGCTTTTCGTGGGCCCTTTCAGTAACAATTCTACAGCAATTATATGCGAGACGAGACACTTATTTAACAAACACAGTTCCACTGTAAAGATATGAATGTAGCCTATACCATGTTTTGTCATAACTCACTAGGCACGTCAAGGTGTTAAATCATTTGCATGAAATGTCAACCACGATATTGCACATGAAAGAACTGAACAATTGACTGCTACAAACTTGGCTTGACACTGCATTTAATCTTTGTTTCATCAAGATTTCTGATAACAGGAAACTTTTTATGAGGCAGTTTGAGTCTAGAATCAATGTGTACCTGTTAGCAAGGTATGACTAATTGTACTGGTGTAATAAAATGCTTTGGAAGCAATAACGGGCACACAATGCATGCTCATAACTGGGAGGTGAAAGAAGTTTGCTTGTGAGAACTTTATGCAAAACTGTGCAAAATATGAGCGCTCGTTACATTTGTGCAGTTGTCGAAAATGGTGGCTTAATTATTTCTTCCTTGTCCCTACATTTCACGCAATTACATTTGAATCAAGATTGCTGAATAATTGAGCTATAATTCAGTTTGCAGCATGAAGTTCATACTTACCTAGAGAGCATGTACTATGGTTGCATTATCTAGCTTTCTTATTTTGCGCATTTTGAAATGCAGCTTTTGAAAGTTTTCACAAAGCCATGGCAGCACTCGCGCATCGTCAGAGTATCACCAACGAAACAGCCGCAGGCATCTGAAAAAAGCTGCAGTACGCTAGTCGTTTTAGGACAGCAGGCCCCGTCTCAAATATTAGGTTGTTTACAGCCTTGCCAGAGACGTGTGCTTCGGAATAAGCCCTGAGCTGCGTTCTAGCTACAACACCCGTATGGAGTCCTAAACGAAGGGTCATCTTTTAGTTATCACTGCATGGAACACACCGCGCCTACGCTGCTCGTCGTCCTCGGGTCTCCGTCCGCTGGTCCGAACCATGATCCACAGCCGAAGTTTACAACGTTCCTGATGATGAAAGCTCTATGGCTCCACTTTGATGATGTCCGAATTCAAAACCATTGTGTCTTCCCGTGCTGCGCCACAATGCGCCATGCTGCTAATAGAGACTTTTAGAATTGGGGACCCAAGACTCTGGGCCCCCAAGCCGCGTTGCGTCGTTGCTCTTGGGTTTAGAGGAGCAGCAGAGTTTGAGAATTGGGTCAAACGCAGACAGCATTGGGTCGAGCGCTCGTCACGCCGCAGTGGGGAAAATAAAAAAGGTGCTTGAAAGCAACAAAAAAGAAAAGCCTTTGTTGCAAGTGAAAACAAACAGAATTCATTTTTGAGCAAGAAGAGCGAGCAATAAAATCTCATAAACGTAATGGTTTTGTTAATACTACAAATTAAGTAAACCATTTTAAGTCAAGCAAAGCCAATCGCAGCCATGTCAGCCAAGCTGGCCATTCATTGTTCATTGGTTCACAGGAAGGCGCAGATCTGTCACATTTACTCTGTGGACACCTGAACCGCGCCGTAAGGGAAGGGATAAAGGTGGGAGTGAAAGTGGAAAAAGAGAAAAGGGAGCCGTAGTAGAGGGATACGGAGTAATTTCGACCACCTGGGGATCTTTAACGTGCGCCAAGCTGGCCAAGTGCTCTTAAATGGTGTTTTTTTGGTGATTCACCTGCGAGTTCACCTGCGTCAAATGGCAAAAATGAATCGAAGAACAGCAAGTTTGCTCTGCGATCATCTGCTGTACGCCGATTTGAGTTGGGCTGACATTGAGGAACTATTTCTGCCGTTGCCAGAAGTGATTTATCGACGACATGGCCGGCGGCAGTATACTTCACGCAAAGGATGGTTCGACGTCGGAAGCATTGAAGACGACGTTTTTCGGAGAATGTTCCGTTTTGAAAAAGAAAACTTTGACGAATTGTCATCTGCTCTCCTACTTCCCGAAACAATTGAGAGCATTCAGGGAGTGCAAGTATCCGGCAAAGAAACTCTCCTGATTGCGTTGTGTTGCTACGCTGCTACCTATTGACTGCCTGACTACTGCTACTGTTCACATACAATCATGTGCCTTTAGACACATTACAAATTATTTTTTTACTCGTCATAACACAAAATACAATATAATTCATTACTTTGCGTGCATGTTTTGGAACAGTTAAATGTGGCTATATTTGACACATTTTGTTTTTTCTCTTAGTGTCATTGATGTTATTTTGCAAGATGGCTGCGCCCAGTATAGCGAGCTCGCTATCTCCTCAGAATATCTCAGAGGTTTGTTTTGCTCCTCCCGGTTTGCAAAGCATTTCTTTTGAAATTAACCTTAAACGAGTGTGGAAACAGTTGCGCTGCAAGTTCACATTTTTTCCCAGCAATAGTGCTGAAGCGATGTTGGTTTTCTGATGACCACTTCAGGCACCGTCTGCTTCCACATTAAGCAGGATTTTAAACTATTGGCTTTCGTGAATTGTCTTGTGCTTACGGAAATGCACTACAGATATTTATGTTCTGAATGTATGCGGTTTTCACGGACGCGGTCCGCTGTTACCATAGGGTGTCTACGGCTGTTGCCGCATGTGTTGCCCGCAAGTACTTGGCTTTGTCTAGTAGCATAATGTTGATCCGAGTTTTAAAGCGTCTGCCTGTCTGGTTTGACTGCACTGGCGCTAGATCCATATAGTTCTTTGGTGGTGCCACGAGATGTGCGTCATTAATTGAAGTTTCTACTGTTATACTTGTACTACTGCTTCGAGATTTGAGCGCTCATGCTTCAAACTGTTCGATTGAGGCTTGTGCTGTTGGGCAAGTTGGTTCGACTTCAAGGCCAACGACTCAATTTCGTCGTTGCCTTGGCGCTGGTTGCCTAAATCATTATTTTTTATCCTTTACTCTGTAAGCGGTCACACATCGATGATAAGTATTTTTGTGGGGGTTTGGTATGTCGTTGCTATATTTATTTGTAGCTGTGGGGCCGACCAGTTGTAACTTACTGCCTCCCCCATTAGATATCCACTGCAAGGCAGTACAAACTACAATCGAAACATGCAAATTCTAGCTTTGTAAAACATATGTACACTTGGTTAGCAAGCCTGGCTTTTTGCTTGATGGTAATAGAGTGTTTGTTTGTAAATAGATGAAGAGCCGCAAAGTGGTTCGCTCTCCCTAAGCCAGGGAAGCCACATTTTGGTCAGTGTTTTTTTTTTTCTTTAGAAATAGCAATACAGCATACCCTACATACATACACCAGAGCAGATGCATGCAACTTTTTTTTTAAACCAAATTATAACAGCTCGTGCGTGCTGTTCAGATGTCATTGCCGTGCAGTAAACAAATTGAAGGAAATTACCTGTCTTTGTTGAAATTGTGTGTTCTTGTGTTTTTCATCGGTACATTAGAAAATCAATAGTGCTTCAATCAGTTTGACTTCTGCTGTGTAATTTAAGACGTCATAAAGTCCTTTTTAATTTAATACTGGAGTGCTCTGCCAGTAGTCATCTTAAATATTGTGGTTATCCAATCCTTTCATGCCACAACAAAAAGGAAACATACTAAATGTATATGCAGCATGAATGAAGACGAGAGTTCGGTTACTAAGAAAGGGGACAGCTGGACAACTGCCATAATGTGGGTACAGACCTCTTCAGACTTGAGTTGCAGGTAGGATATGGCCTACAAAGCACAGTTCAAGGAAGGATGCTGACAATTGTTTGTTGCTGCTAGGTTAAATGTACCTTTTTGGCCCAGAAACCATAGTCCCCAGAGTTCATAACATTTTCACAACCATTTCAAGCTTATTGGTTCCATCAAAACCTATGGTACCTACCAGGCTGTTTGATAACACACATCCACAAGCTTTTGTCTGTAGAGGGTGCTAGGAAGTTGCTAACAGATATGGCCTACAAAGCACAGTTAAAGGAAGGATACTGACAAACGTTCATTGCTGCTAGGTTAAATGTACCTTTTTGGTCCAGAAACTGTAGTCACCCGAGTTCAAAGTGCATGAATGCATATTCATGTGACAGCCCCACGATGCCTTCCTTGTTCACTTCTGTAAGGGATGCCATAGAGAGTAGCAGCACAGTTGATTTCAGAACTCCTCAGGTGTGTCAATTAGTAATTTTATGAAGCTGGTATAATTTCATCTCAGTGTGACGTTTGTATCTTTTGATAACAGCTTTTACCGACAAAGACGAAGGATTTGCATGAGATCCTGCGTAGCCCCTGTGCTAACATTTTTTTAGCCTTTAATGACCGCACCCTAGAACTCAGTTTGACTGAGAAGGAAGTACTAAACGTTTTCAGGTATGTTGATGACTTTCTAATAGTTATTAAAGAACAGAAAGATTTGACCTACACAGATGCTGTAAGCCCAGTTTTAGCCAACTTTCAAGAAGAGGGGCAGGGATTGTGTTTTACCCGTGAACTCCCTTTGCGAGGATATTTTCAGTTTAAGTATAGATTTAAGTATTACCTTGGGCGAGCATCATGTGTGTTGGCAATACTCGCCTCGAGCACGGAAGGAGCTGCTGCCTTATTCCTCGGCTCATTCAAAGACTGTGAAACGCGCTATTGCTAACCTCTGCCTTGGGTCTGCTCTTGTGAAGTCGTGTGAACATACTATGCAGGCGAGCTTTGAAAAGCAAATGGATTGATTTGCTATGGCGGGGTTCCCAAGCTCGGTAATCACTGGTGATGCTGAAGCCTTCCTAAGGAAAACCAAACGTGTAATGTTCAAAAAGTCGTGCGAGACAAGAAAGTCAAGCGTGAAACCAGAAGTGGTACCCTATGTTCACAGGGTTCCGCACAATGTGAAAAAGGTTCCACGAAAGCTTGCACAACTATGTGCGCGCATTGCGAGCAATGAAAAGGAGGGCGCTTGCAGGAAAAAACATAGCAAGCAGTACGTGAAGTGCTGCATAGGAGTAGTATGTGAGATACCACTGGCCTGCGGAAAAGCCTATGTGGGCCAATCGAGGCGCCGTGTGAATGACGGTGCAGCTGAGCATGCACTATCACAAAAAAGGTGCACATCTTTCACAGCATTGTGCAAATTGCTTCGTGTGCAACCGAGCGGCAAAAAATGCACCGGGGGAAAAAATATGCGTGCACTGAAAGATATGTGAACCACGGCTTCATGAGATAAAGATTCTGGGCAGAAGTAGAGATTTGAAGGCACGCGAGGTCTTGGAGGCGTTTCACATAAGAAAGAGAGGGAAAGCGTGTGAGTGGTACATCGGTTCACCTTTTCAAGACCGAGATGACATATCTTGAACGGTTTGCTTAATGCGTCGTGTTGTTGTTCATGCGCATGCCTTAAAATTTCTATATATTTGCTGCCTTGGCAGTGAATAAAGGCCAGATGAATTTAGCGCTCGTCCTGCGTCATTCTCTCTTGTGTCACTTCTTAGCACTATTATTTTCAGTCTCGAACAGTATGCACTATTTAGCTCAAACTGACATTCTTCTAAACCATTTAATCATGTTGGCTATAGGGGCCATATGTGACAGAAAATATATTTAGACTGAGAACAAAATATATCAAAAAGGCTGCGTTAATCATATCTGGTTCACTTTTCATACCCTTCTACTTTAAGATGACAGACGTGGAGTACGACTGAAATCGACAATATGAAGGGATTGTCTGCCAACTTGAGCATCACAAGAATTTTGTACCTTTTTTCCAGCTTTACAGGACACAATAACAGATTTTTCTGCAGATAGTGACAGTGTAGGGCAGTATTGTTTATGCATCCAGAAATTACGACACCAGAGCTTAATGGTTTTTGCTTGGTGCATGTAAAGAAATGAGGCAGGAATAAGTTCTTAACAGAGGTCCATATTTTAAAGCAATGAAATTGCTCATGGATGTTTTTCTCAATGTGAAAAATACAAGTTTATGTTAATGAAGCAATGAAACTGAATTGAAAATGAAAAATAAGTTATGTATAAACAAAGACGGAAAGGAGAAGTAGAGAAAAAGGTAGGAAAGGAGAAGCTCGGAAGCACTTCACATTTTCCACTGTGGCCATGGAAAAAGTCTGGCTCTTCTGGACGATGACACCGGCTAGGCAGTTTCCATCAACCTTAGCCTCAGATCATTTGTGCCAAATGAACACCTTACTGCAACATTTCTAACTAAATACCACTATTGATGATACGTCTATGGAAAAGTTTCGCTTCTCGTCTTGCAACTCATTACATGATGGAGCTGAAATATGTTCCGCTTATAATAAAGTTGGCTATGAGCTTCTCACACTTTTTGACAGTTTTCACTGGTGCAGTATGCTACTGTGAATGGTACAGGTGCCCAAATCTTTAACTGGCGTGTGCGAGCGGCGACTTTTCTGTGCGTCAGCGCCATATGACGGAGCGAAGTTGGAAACAGGATGAGGCTAAGCGCATGCTCACAAAGCACGCTCAGCTGGACGGAACAGCCTGGTAGACGACGCATCCAGCTGAGCGTGCTTTGTGAGCATGCGCTTAGCCTCATCCTGTTTCCAACTTCGCTCTGTCATAGGGCGCTGACGCACAGAAAAGTCGCCGCTCGCGCACGCCAGTTAAAGATTTGGGCGCCTGCACATCTGGGCACTCTATTGATGTGCACTCCATTGGTGTCTTATTCATCACATGCAGTGTTTATTCCCTTCAAATTTAATTTATCCTAAGAGTGGCACAAGGTTGCTGCTGCAAGGTGCATGATGCAAACCAGCAACTTTCACTTGATGTACCAGTGGTGAAAGTGTGTTGCTATTGCTAGGGGGAAGGACTATGCAACCAAGGCACAGCAGAAGCCAAATATTATAGTGATTGTGGATAATCCAGCCAGAATTCTAGTTCATCGGGACAGTTTGTCCATATCGTAACAGTAGCAACTAGTGGCTGCATGGGCAGCAAGAGCGCAGATATGCTGCAACGGTTAAAACATGCCAATGATAGTACCTTTTTTGCTTCATGCACATTGGCTACAAATGAATTACTTCTTCTCTATTCCTCTATGTGAAAACAGTCACTGACTTTGTTTCATGCATTCTGTCTCGCTTAACTGATCAGTATAGACATATACCTTCTCCGGACATGGCACTTTGGGCTGGTGGCAGAGAGAAATGGATTAATATATTGTAGCAACAAATTGTCATCACTTACTTTGCAAAAAAAAGAAACTTGCTTGTAAAAGTTGAACCCCTTATACCACACCAAAAGAGCAACAAAAAAGCTGTTTAGTAACCATGCAAATTAACGAAACAAAACTCGCGAGTGCAGTCAGAGGCAGCAGATGGCGACGGGGCATAACGCAAACAAGATTGTTCTGAAATGTGCCACATAGCTGTCATTTATCGAAAAAGTAGCATACAAAAACAATGTTTCATACTGTAAAGGTCACTTCCTCTGATGATCTCCAAATTTTGGAATTGGTTTCCAAGATCAAATAAAAAAGGGCGTGCATGTCATTCATGAAAGCGGACGAGTAACGAACTTCGTGCTTTACACATAACCAAACTTCAATCACAGCTGTTTCATTTAGAGCTTGCAGAAGCCGCACATTACTGTCAGTAGAACAAAACACGTCATCCCGAAAGCAGCCAAGTGCTTTTGGTCTCCGCACTTTCATTTCATTGTCGCCTTGCGAAATGCACAAATCACTCTCACTGCATGCACGGCGGAACGTGTCTGCACGCAGTAGAGGCGGTCAGAAAGCACAGCTGCGGACGGTTTGCTTTTTTTTTTTTAAAGGCAGGTCTTTTCTTCACCGGAGGGCGTAAGTAATACAGTCGTACCTTAGTGGGGATCTTGCCGAAATACAAGGCTTGGGTTACCTCATAAAATAGATCGCATTTCGGGGCCGATTTGCATGTAAGCGGTATGTAACAAACCTGCGTCTGAGCCACGAAGGGCTTCGTGGAGCGGCCTTGCGCCAGCGATTGAATCAATGCACAAATCGCATTTAGTTCATCCGGGGCAAGACAAGATGACTAGCCTCATGCGGTCTTTGGAGAAAACTCGCGGCACAAGTATAGCACAAGAGCGCGCACACACATCCACGCAACAACGCGCATCGCGCACTGCCACTGCTGCCACCACAACACGGGCGCCGAGAAGGTGTTGGCCGAGGCCCACGGGTCGCTAGCGTGGAATGGGGGTGTCGGCCGCAGCTCGTAACAGCCAGCCGACGGCCTCTTCTCCCTCTCCATCTTCGTTTTCCCCCTCGCGCCGCATCCGTTTGTTGGGATCGGATATACGCAGTCGGGCTGGCGGGACCCGACGCGACGGTCCTTTAGCTCGACCCCCTAGCGTATACATGAGCCCGATAGCCGGTTTTTAGCCCGACAGGCCTCCCCGACCCGACTTTGTCGGTCTCATGTAAACCCCCTGTATGGGAGGGGGGGGGGGGGGGGATTATCCTTACTCTGGTTTGCCGGCTATTCCGCGACTTGAGTACTTATACTTGAAGGTCGTGTGTCTACCACAGTCCGCTAAAGCCAAAGTTTCCGAAAAACTTCGAGAGTGTTTTTTGTCACTGCTGGCCGCTCATTTCACGAACGCTCAGCGTGCACAAAGCGAGAGACATCGTCTAACAAAACGTTGTTTCTTCAGCTTGTACCGGAGTGTCTCACTTCCGTCACAAAATTCGTGAAGAGCGTATACCTATCCGTGATGGTTGGTTCATATCAGAAAAGTTAAGTTCCGGACACAAACCTCGTACTATCATTACGTCGATGAAACAGCTGGGTCACTCAGCCGCAGCAAAGGGAGGCGAAACCAATTATAAAATCTTTGCGGCAGCCTGCAGCTCCCCTGAATGATTTTTCACATTGGTCCGTTAGACGCTTTAATTGCCTTCACGAAAAGATGCTTCTCCAAACACCCGGTATCCCTGCTTTCATCATCATTGACTGCGTAAATCTTTTAATAAACTTTAATTTGGCTTCTGATCAGGGGTGTAAATCTGAGTTTACTAAGGTGGCGCTTTGGGCTAGTTGGTATTACACAACGAAAATATACAGCCCTACGTGGACAGACATGGCACACTGTGTGCCACTGCGCCCTTTTTTCCCGGGGTGCATCACTTCTCAACCTCCTGGAGACTCATTTTGCAAATCTTACGACTATAGTTGAACCCTTTTATAAGATACGTGCACTGGGGAGCAGGTTTTTTATCTCCAATATCAGAGGTCCCTTATAAGCAGGATATACAATCCCATTTTCTAACCAGACCTTATTTCGACCTAGGCATCCTACGGGTAAAATGCGCAAAAAGGAAATGTATATCTTTTAGCATAAGCGTTATTATCGCTTTCATTCAGATACTGCATTTCCTTAATAGACCACCACACACTGAACACACTTCGCAACTTTCTTGTATATTTGCGAACTGCGTTTGCAGCGATTGCAAAGTGCCATCGCGATGTGACGTGGCACCGCAGCTAGCGATTCCTAACTACGGAAAAAGCTATGTGTCTCGTAACACTACACGAACTCAAGTAAAAAAAAAAACGCCCCACGATATTGCGAATGTAGCCAGTTTACCACCAAGGTGCTAGAAGCAGCCGGAGCTATAAAACATCACCAGCAGAAATATCACTCGGAAAGTTTTGCATTTTTGTCAAAAGGTAACATCGGCTTTGAGTAACAAACTTGTGAATGTCGCTACTGAGACCAAAAATAAATAAAACACCAACAGGGCATTTCTGAGTGAAGTTCAAACCATGTTTGTATAGCAATCAGAGAAGTTTATTGGTCTTGGCTAGAACAGAACCACTTCTGATATGTTGTTTGTTTTGGTCTTGGCTTTGCTATTTCTTGCTTTCTAGTCCAATGGTTTGTTTACGTCAGCAGCACCAGCTGATCGCTTTCCTCGCATTTACCGGATAGATTGTAGTTTATACTGAAATGAAACGTAATTGACCATTCCCGCTGTATTTGTTCTTCTATCTAGCGGACACAACATCTACGGTACGTCCTAATAGGCAGCTCCAATAAAAAAAAAAAAAAATGCGGTTTAGCTCTAGTTAATCCTAGTTGAATTGCGAAAGCAACAGCGGAAGCTTCTTTCTACATTATTTGCCTATCACCATCTGTAAGTGTAAGGTGCTACATTATTGGGGACGCTTAAGCTCATTTTTTAAGGGTATAAATGAGCTCTGAGTGAGCTCTGAATTTCACGTTCCAGGTAGAAATTATCGAATTCTTGGAAAATCAACATTTATGCACTCTGTGTACCGTCGTACAGATTCCATATCTGCTCTGATGGCGTCCAACAACATTCACGCGCTCCACTCAAGGCGAAAGTTTTACGCCAAAAAAAGTTTTGTACTTGCTATAGAATCAGGTAACAGCGCAAAAAAAAAAAAAAAAAAAAAAAAAAAAAAAAAAAAAAAAAAAAAAAAAGAAAAACATGGACGGGACACAAGAGCAAGAACACACAACGAGATCTGCTGTGTGTTCTTGCTCTTGTGTTCCGTCCATGTTTTTTGCACTGTTACCTGAAGATGCGTTCCTGGCCGGGCTCTGGCTTTCGGGTAAGTCCGAGCATGTGCAGTGCTCGAAACCCCCCATCCGCGTGGAACAGGGATGCGAACACAGTGTGCGGGTGGCATTCGTCGCTTGTTCTTGTTTCTTGCACATAGTTTTGAATAACGTAATTAGTGCATATATAGTTCTGCGCTTGCTTTTCTCCGTGTTATTCTCCTACTAACCTCTTCAGTCCCTTTTATTTACCATTGACCGCAGCTCAGGTGCTTGCGGAGTAGAACAGCAGCTTCTACGGTCGACAAACACTTTTTTTTTTTTTCGTGTTTATCCTTCTGTGTAACAGCCGCTTCAGAACCTGTAGCGGTTCCTGAGGCTTTCAGTGCCGTGAGGGAATTGCCGGCGCAATGACTGTCAGTCACCAATTAAGCTCCTGTTCTAAACAAAGCTTTCCACTGAAAATGTACTCTGCTTTCCGCTTGTAAAAAGCGAACGTTTGGACCGGTCCTTTTTGGGTTGTCGCGACTGCTACTGAACAAACAGATTCTCTCATTGTTCAGCACTAGAGCAACGATGCAGGCCTTCCGCCCTCAAAACGGTCTTACCCTCTTTCTGCCTGACTATTCTTTGCTCTTGTGGGACCCCAGACCCCCGTCGCCCGCTTATTGTGAAGAGGGGGACAGAAAGAGAAAGAAATGGGGAGTCTTCTTACTAAAGAAGCTTCGCTGCCTGTATTTTTTGTGCACGTTGGCTCTGTGCGGAACCAAGCTTTCGCCACTGACTCCTTTCCGCTGGCCTGCGCCCCTCGTGTGTCCTACAAAGGAAGAAAGCATTTGCAGCCGAGACAGGCAATAAAACTGACATCTCTTGATTTAAAGCCCAGCTTATTGCTCGCCTGACGAGTCTGAAACATCGGAAGCCCAAGTAAAGAATGTGGGGCCGAAACGTCTGCGCTTGACCTGAAGCTACAGAACTGGTGTACAAACTTCCTCCTTGCAGCTACCAAGAATTCGAGCACGCGACCAGCTGCAGGAAGAGGTCTTCTGCATTTCCTTAAGTTCACGAAGGCTATATTAAAAAAAGACACAGAAAAAAACGGAGATGTCTGTCTCCGCAAAGTGGGGTTCGGACACTTGGGCCACTGCGGGCAGGGGAATTGCTTTTTTCTTGGAAGCGTGTATTCGCACATTCTGAGACTCCCTGCTGAACGCATGGTAAAGGGGCTTATCCTCGGGTCTTGGTTTATTCTTTTTTTTTTTCGCTTTAATACCCACCTACGCCCGTCACAGGCACCAGAACAAAGAGCACCATACTGTCGCTTTTTTCTTCCCTGCATCGCCATTCATTTTGTCAGTTCTATGTGACTGACATGGCTGCCTGACTTGGCCTTCCCGATGACATATTGATGTATGACACCAAGAGTCTGGACAAATGCGCGAAGAGAACGAAGAGTGCAGCGTTCGAGTGCTTTAAGTAGGCACGATTTACTGCCTAGTTTTTATGGGTGGAGAGGGGCGCTTCATGTACACATACGGAGAAACGAAATGGGACATGGGGCTGATTCGTGCTTGTGGGAGTAGCGAACATGCAGTGTGTATATTTAGATCCTCTAAAGAAGCATTCTAAGCTACACACGCCTGCCCTCCTTGCTCATAGCGTAGCACAGGCGGCGCACTAAATTTGAGACCAAGAAGAAAACTCTCTCTCGTCTGTGCAGTGGATAAATAAACATATACATATATTAGGCTGCAGGGCCGCGCGAAACACACACACACACACACACACACACACACACACACACACACACACACACACACACACACACACACACACACACACACACACACACACACACACACACACACACACACACACACACACACACTTGCGATGCCAAAAGCTAAATATCTAAAGTCAGTGAGACTGCGGAGACGTCTCCGGCGAGGGAAAATACACCAATCGGGTACAGCAGGACTGAAGATATATAGAAGAAAGCACTCCTGTCAGGCAAAAAAGGCGCCACAACTACGCCCGAGGTTATTTAAGAGGGCCTGACTCCTTTGTCCGCTTATTCCTGCATGTGATAGTCTGCCGTTCTGTGCCGTTGTTTCTGCACCATCTGGGGAGCTCGAGCCACAACATTTGAAACTCTCAAGGATATTGCTGCATTGTCCGACATAAGCTGCATTGGCTGTATAAACCGTGAGCATATTTATATTCAAATTACGTCAACTTTTGCTGACTGATATTTTTTGCTAACCGACGAGAAGTTTGCCTTCCTTTTTTTTCTTAAAGCATTGCTTCTTTTATGTGTCCTGTCTGTTGTGAAATGTTTATAGCTACATTCATATTATAGCGACATCTGTAGTGGACGGTTTAGGTTGTATATGTAACAGCAATACATTGTAATGACGCGGTGATTCTGACTGCACAAATTTTGTTTCCAATTGCTGCGTAGGACAGTGTGTATTAAAATATTTTATGTTCGCCCTATATTGCCCTTTTCAAAACGAACTGCCTTTTTTTAGTAAAGCTAGCACCTAGCGTAACAAGGGTGATGCGGTGACTGCGACGGCATGGACAGAGACCTATTCCACTGCTTCGAGTGCCTCCACTAGAGGGTATACAGTAGAACGAAATGTAACTTTCAGAGCTTGAAATGTTTGTAAATCATAATTATGCGCGTTTTATTTACAATAAATAATCTATATGTGCACTCATTTTAAACATGTTTGTTTTATTTGCATGAAAAAGTTTAAAAGTTGTGCGTCAAGAACTTTAATTTTTACAAATTTGATTGTGCGGCTAGGTTTCGCTCCGTTTGCAAACGGCGGTCACGTTGGAAAATGTTTTTCCGCTAAAAAAAGGCCAGGATAATATTCATCACAGTAATACATCAGGCCATAATTTTTTAAAAAGAAATCGAAGATGGTCGAGTGCAATGTCTGGATGCGTTGGCTTGGAATGACCCCGTAGACTCTACAATCCGCATTGCGCGCTGAGCCTTGCGGAGGGACCTCATTAAAGAAGCCGTAACTATTAGTGCAATGCAATTACGCAATAAGTTTTTAGTGATTATGAAAGTTGATGTAGAGGATAATATGTGGACTAATTTTAAGAAATACAAAGTATTTTCATTGTTGTCCGAACTTTCCATTGCGCAGCGTTTGTTGAAGTTAGCCCGATCATAACGCTTAATCGGAAACGTTAGATAGGAGCGCTGGCAGTTTGATAGATAAGTTTACATGAAACATAATGCGCATTTCTGTTGATTTGTAGTAACCTTTTTTTTTAGATACGCAAAATAGCAAAAAAAAAGTCGTTTCCTTGGGTTGACGTTTCGTTAAAAATTTCGCTATAAAAACAAAAATAAAAATAATTGAGCGGAAAATAAAAACATTTTGATATGTAGTCAAACGATTTTATTTACATAACTTTAACATTTTATGTCATTCATAAAAACTTAGCCAAACAGCAGAGCATTTAATCGCGGCGCTAGACCTCGTGGCCAATAATTATACCCGGTGCTTATAGAAAACAAAAATGGATTAAAACCAGTTGCAGATATTTTTTATTTAAACATCAGGAAACATCACATAAAAATTTCGACAAGCCACGCTTTGATCCATCTGATGTGGAATCACCCAACCATCTCTTCTGCGTAACTGCACACTGCAGGCGCCGTGTTTCATATGCGAGGCGACATCAGGTTGCACATAAAACGGCCCCAGGAAGCTGCATGATTAAATCTATGCCAGATCGACGCAAACCATTTTAATCAGCATATGTTAGGGTACCTAAAACCGGGAATCATTTTCGATATCTATCCCCGTTACGACGCTATACAGTTTCAAAGTCTGAAAAAGAGGGAAATTTTGGTGCCTTGCCATAGGAAGCAATGCATAATATTCAGACGCGCTGGGAAGCTCGTGTAATAAGAGCACAGAGCTGAAACTTCGGCACAATCTTCGGCTAACTCTATATTATATAAATCCCGGAATCATTTTGCGTACGTGTTTTTGTTCACGTTTTACGTATTTTTTTGTACCCGTTCCCATTAAGTAACGCGCCCTGTCGCCGCCACCTGCCAGTAGGTGGCGTGAGTAGTACATGTCCCAAAAAGCTGGGCATGCAAGAACTTTAATTTTTACAAATTTGATTGTGCGGCTAGGTTTCGCTCCGTTTGCAAACGGCGGCCACGTTGGAGAAATGTTTTCCGCTAAAACAAGGCCAGGATAATATTCATCACAGTAATACAACAGGCCATAATTTATTAAAAAGAAATCGAAGATGGTCGAGTGCAATGTCTGGATGCGTTGGCTTGGAATGACCCCGTAGACTCTACAATCCGCATTGCGCGCTGAGCCTTGCGGAGGGACCTCATTAAAGAAGCCGTAACTATTAGTGCAATGGAATTACGCAATAAGTTTTTAGTGATTATGAAAGTTGATGTAGAGGATAATATGTGGACTAATTTTAAGAAATACAAAGTATTTTCATTGTTGTCCGAATTTTCCATTGCGCAGCGTTTTTTGAAGTTAGCCCGATCATAACGCTTAATCGGAAACGTTAGATAGGAGCGCTGGCAGTTTGATAGATAAGTTAACATGAAACATAATGCGCATTTCTGCTGCTTTGTAGTAACCTTTTTTTTTAGATACGCAAAATAGCAAAAAAAAAGTCGTTTCCTTGGGTTGACGTTTCGTTAAAATTTTCGCTATAAAAAACAAAAATAAAAATAATTGAGCGGAAATAAAAACATTTTGATATGTAGTCAAGCGATTTTATTTACATAACTCAAACGATTTTATTTATATAACTTTAACATTTTATGTCATTCATAAAAACTTAGCCAAACAGCAGAGCTAGACCTCGTGGCCATTAATTATACCCGGTGCTTATAGAAAACAAAAATGGATTAAAACCAGTTGCAGATATTTTTTTATTTAAACATCAGGAAACATCACATAAAAATTTCGACAAGCCATGCTGTGATCCATCTGATGTGGAATCACCCAACCATCTCTTCTGCGTAACTGCCCACTGCAGGCGCCGTGTTTCATATGCGAGGCGACATCAGGTTGCACATAAAATGGCCCCAGGAAGCTGCATGATTAAATCTATGCCAGATCGACGCAAACCATTTTAATCAGCATATGTTAGGGTACCTAAAACCGGGAATCATTTTCGATATCTATCCGCGTTACGACGCTATACAGTTTCAAAGTCTGAAAAAGAGGGAAATTTTGGTGCCTTGCCATAGGAAGCAATGCATAATATTCAGACGCGCTGGGAAGCTCGTGTAATAAGAGCACAGAGCTCAAACTTCGGCACAGTCTTCGGCTAACTCTATATTATATAAATCCCGGAATCATTTTGCGTACGTGCTTTTGCTCACGTTTTACGTATTTTTTTGTACCCGTTCCCATTAAGTAACGCGCTCTGTCGCCGCCACCTGCCGGTAGATGGCGTGAGTAGTACATGTCCCAAAAAGCTGGGACTATTAATTTTCTAGCCGCAGGTCACGTTTTGATGAATTGATGCATATGTAGTACAATGTCTAACTTTCAAGAACAGTTTTTTTATTGTTTGCCTATCTTTTCAATTATGCATAACTGTTCATGTCCATTTTCTTGATTAAAAGTTGGTGTTTAGCTATGTATTAAACTGACTACATCTGTTATACACGTGCGTCAGTCGCGAGACTGCATTTACATATTCTGTCTTTCAACCGATTGATTTGTTTTTAACGAAGCTAGAACAGCCCACTAACTAGACAGCTGTAATTTTATCCGTATGCGTAAATTTTGTTCCTTACTCTGAATATGAGACACGCCATGAATTTTCGCTGGTTCCTATTTTGTTCTAAACAAAAACAGAAGCGGTTGACAGCAACTCCAGCTAACAGTTTGCATGCACTCAAGTCAGGTCACGCTACTCCTGCTTACAGCTTTCAAAGAAACGCTGCATAGCCTAATAAATTCATTTCTGTACAAAATGTAGGGCAACAAATGTTGAAATAATTGTACCACCTTCATTCGACCGTGCTCGGCCGCACTGACGAAGGCGCGCGCTCGCGTGAGTGGTGTTGACTATATTTATTCCTCGTACACGATAGATCTTAAACTTTTCGCTGGAGGCGAAAAGCAAGGCTCCCGTGTGCTGTACGATGTCAGTGCACGTAAAAGAACCCCAGGTGGTCGAAATTTCCGGAGTCCTCCACTACGGCGTCTCTCATAGCCTGAGTCGCTTTGGGACGTTAAACGCCTCAAACCAGTATAGATCTTAGACTAATCTAATCTAATTAGTTCACAGGCAGGGAAAGCCGCAGTATCTGTCACACCTATTTCTGTAGACACCTGAACTGCGCCGTAAGGGAAGGGAGGAAGGTTGGAGTGAAAGTGGAGAGAGAGAAAGAGGAGCCGGTAGTGGAGGGCTACGGAGTAATTTGGACCCCCTGGGGATCTTTAAATCTTAGACACTGATTACGGCGTCTTGTATTCTGATTACGGCGTCTTTGTATAAACCATAAGGGGTGAAATGTCAGGACCTGCGGGTTGCAACTGATGCGGGCGGAGCGAAGAGCGAGCGCACGTTTTCCTTGCGCGTGAACGGCGGTAGCAGAGGCGCAGCAGTGGGGCTGTGGCGACCCCACCGAGGCGCGGCAGGAGGTGAAACAGACCCTACTGGACAGGTGTAAGAGAAGAGAAGCGCGCTCTCCCTCGAGACTGGCCGTGCACGTGGCTGGTTGTCTCTGCAGACACTCCACAGATGACACATGTCGTGCCGAGCCCGCTCGAGAATCGAGCTCGCCACTCCCGCGTCCGCAGTACTCCGCAGCGGGCCTCCGCCAACAAGCCGCTGCTTAGCGTGTTGTCATAAAGACGCTCTCGGCATATGACGTCCTTACTGACACTTCACAGTCCCAGGGTGGGCTTTGTTCGTGTTCCCCTACGCCACTCCTGCGTTTCCGCCTCCCGTACCTGTTGCTTAATCCTCGCTCCTGTCACGTTAGAGAGATCCGCGGCAGCAGCAGCGACGGAATTCGGCGGAACCCAAAAGCAACGGCGCAGATTAGCTGTCCGCCGGGTCCACTGCGTTGACACACTCGCAATAATGGCGTGGAGCAGAGTCTGGTGGGCCAGGCTCGCCTTGGGCAAACGTAGCAGCCGGTCCTCGTAGCGCAGTTTCGCCACTACCTCTCGCGCCGCAAAGAAGGACCAACCCAGGTCCCCCTGCACTGCCTCCACAAGAGTGTTTCTGCGGACACACAGCGTCATCTTACCTGCGTCCCTCTGTCGCCTCTCCAGAAACTCGCGTGTCCCCGCAGAGGGGCACAGAGCTGCGTTGGTATATGTCAACCCGGGCAGCGCTACCATCTTCCACAGCGCCCGCACAACCTCATATCGGTTAAAAGCCCAGAGCGCCAGCCGATCCAGGATACCCTTGTCCCTAGCGGCTCGCACCCTCACGTACCGCTCATGAGCCGACAAGTAGTCTGGACTTGCGCTGAGATGCACGCCGAGGTATTTTGCCGCGCTCACCATTCGCACTGTGCCTCCCTGCAGACACCACGCCCGCTGCTGGGAGTCCGTAGGACCCCATGCCATAACCACGCATTTCTCGGAGCTGAACCGCAACTGCAGCGTAGCCATTTCCTCGCCACTTAAGTCGAGTAGGCTCTGTAGTTCCTCCGGCGAACCTGCCATCACGGCGAAATCGTCCGCGTAAACTAAGGCTGGGATGCGACTCACAACCCGCAGTCCATCCTCATGATGCTCCAGTTCGTAGCCATGCTCCGACACCTCCAACCGATGCGTCACTCGTGACACGTAAATCATGAAAAGCACCGGCGATAGCGGAGAGCTCTGCCTCAGACCCCGCTGCACCTCTATCGGAGCCGTGGTATTAATCCCCCACTCGACGTGCGCCGTTGTGTCCGCGTACAGCGCCCTGATCAAGTCCAGGTCCCCCTCGTCGAGGCCGAGCTCGCTCCGAATCTCCCAGAGCAGCTCCCTGTTGACTCATGTCGTATGCCTTAGATATATAAAGGAGAGCCACATTGAGCGGGCCACCGACCAGCATGGCGATCTCAATGCACTGTGTGAGGAGAAACAAGTTGTCCCCAATGCGTCTGCCAGTCAGGAAACCCGCCTGTAGCTCTCCGAGAACACCCTTGCATTCGGCCCAGCGCTGTAGGTGGTCCTTTACGGCCTGCATGGTCAGCCGATACAATACCGGCGTAATTGCTATGGGCATGTAACTGTTAAGACCCAGCTCGTCTCCGGAACCTTTGAACAGAGGGCGGACACGGCTGCGTTTCCAGTCTGTGGGAAATGGCTTCCGTTAGAACCTGAAAGGTCAGGTCCCCCAGACGTGCCCATGCCCCGGGGCCCAGCGCATTGATCAGACACATGGGGATACCGTCCATCCCCGACGCCGTCCCCGCATCTATTCTTTGGGATGCTCGAGTTCTCGCTCTGTCGGCGCCCGTCGCAAGCCGGCTAGCATTGTCAAGTCGTCCTGTGTGGCTGTTCCTGCAGTGCGCCGCCCATCCTGCAACACAAAACTGCAAAGCAAGGACGAGGGCACCAATCTGAATTCCACTCTGGGGAAGAAAGTAGCAGTGGATCTAAAAGCCTGCTGACACAATTGGCTAGCTAAAAATATTTGCACTCAAGACTAAAAAAAATTCAGTTCAAAAGCAAGCAGGACTGACTCTGCATAAAAGGAATAAAAGTGGGTGAGAAGCAGTGGTTAGCTGTTCTGTTTAAGTGCACTGTTGTAAAAACTGGGCACACAATTCAAGATAAAAAAGAGAAAAGCTATTTGCAATAAAACTGCCCATGCAAATGACAACCGCCCACAGGATTCACTTTATCAGGCTTGCAAAATTGCATGCCAGGTTGTATAGCAGTGACAGAAAGGAGTGGGAAGGTAAGCTGTTTCTCTTTCACCACTGAATAACAGTACACAACAGTGAAGATTCGCCTATTCAACAACAAAATGGAGCAAGCACATTTAAGAGCTAAGCTATCTCGGATTGCTGCGAGAAACTGTAATTCCAACTGGAAACAACATTTGCAACAATCAGTCTAGCACACTTAATAAAACTATGGGAATGAGAACTGCCAGTTCAGGCGTTCAAACCCCATTATGTAGTCGACTGCTGGATTATAACATTTATTGTGTTCCATGCTGCGTATGAAATCATAAGGAAAATGAATGGAATACATGAACTCTAAACTTACAGACTAAGCACGTGCCTAGCAAAAATATGTATTGCAGTAGAAGCTGCTGTTCGATATGTACACTAAAATTTCCTTTAAACTTGTCCATACTTATCACAAGATAAAACATTTCATCCTGTCCTTCATCAATGACTAGCTAGATGTATATATCATATATATATATATATATACTGTTGTGATGGAAGTGCTTTGCTGTTCTCCTGCTTTACCCTTTGCATATATAGCACAGTCTCCTCACGTTTATCTGTGGCTTGCAGCAGCACCAAGACGACTTGTTGCACTCTGTCAACCTCCAGTCTTGGAATGGATGTGTGTATACGCTTTTTGAACTGCGGTCACAAGCTCTGTAAGCAACATACGGACTGCATTTGATCTACAGGTCTGGACTCTTGGAATTAGTGGCAGGCTAGGTTGGTCCATATACAGGCAATTTTATTTTAAACTTTTCTTCGCAGAAAAATAAACTGTTGCAGGCACAATGATGCAGTACGAGTCGAAGACGGGTGGGCTTGCTCGCAGACAACGAAAATTTAAAAATAACAGGAGAAAGGTCGCTGCAGAACTCCATTGGTAGGCAAACATTGAATGAGATTAGGCAAATCCTGCTCTGACCATATTTAAATTAGGGCTGTGCATTTTGCAAAAACAATTCTGGCCAGTATTCAAACTACGCAACACTGACATTTTGCTGTGCCTTTTCATCACATGTGACATTTCTAGCTTACATGCTAGCACTCTGCAACGCTGTTGACAAAGCCAAGTTCTGAAGTAATGTTTACAGAACAAGGTTTGCAGCTCTGCATAGCTAACAAAGGCTTGTGTGCATTTACTGATGACGAGCGACTGGTTTCTCTCAATCTGGTAAGCTTTATGACGTTACTTTCAAATACTCAGCAATTGGTTGTACTGGCTAAGGTTGCAGTGCTTTTTTTTTAGTTGTGAGATTTGGGGCAAACCTCGCTGATCAATTAGGGTTTTTACAATGATCATTTTAACTGCATTTATTAGGAGCATAAAAAAGCAAGCAGCACTCTAAGCCTTATCAGTTTAGATAGGTTGGTCACACTACGCGAAATAGTTTACACCGAAAAGAAAAACTGCAGCTAAAAAGTATGAAGGACTATCCATGTCAACATTGAAATTGCATCCCATGATGATGTGATGGAGCAGAACAAAATACAAATCATCAGAGGCTTTTCACACTGTACAATAGGCAAGCATAAGCCGTTTTCAAACTGTCCAGGCTGCCCAATTTTGTAATTCTGGCCACTGCAATGTGCACCTTGACGTGGGCACACGAAATCCTGATCGAAACACTTTATATTACATCTTTCCTGACCCACTGAGATCCAACATCATGTTTGTCTAGAGATAAGCTGAAATGCTAAGAAATCCAAGCATGCCAGTTTCCTTCAAACACTAACCGAAATTGGAGGAAATCTTTGCCATTCATGCCAATTTGGAGCTTTAGTTTGCTTGTGATCAGTTTAGCAGTATTTGCTCCGTTCCCTAGCACCTGCTCCAACCTAATGCATGAATACGTGAAAAATTAAAACAAGCTCCATCTTCTCGTCAGCCACAAAGAAAGGCTAAGAGAACTGTATGGTCACGCCAAGTGGGACCGGGACAGCAAACACGTAAACCTGCGTGAATTCAATGCACACTTCTTGACAACTAGTGCGACCTAAGAGCAGGCTTCCAGTTCTCGTGTGATGTCTTCCGAATTGTAAGCTGCCGCCCCTGCGTCGATGGCGATGACAGCACCGATGTCGTTGCATGACCTCTCGAGCGAGGCCATGTTATGTGGCGCAGGAGCGGCACCGCGGCTTCACGTGCTGGTGAGGAACGTGACCGGGCCCGGCTGGTCACTGACCTGGAGCAGCTGAGGCTTCTCGGCCGTGATGACGATGGAGCATCACTTTTGTTGAGGTCATAGCGGCTGCACCTGAAATAGATTGAGCCGTCCTGCTGGAGGTACTTGGACGGGCTGATCTCATCTGGGGTGGCGTGGACGACATCCTCAAAACGATAGCTCTCAGGGCAGACAGGCTGGATGGTCCATGGGTGGCGCTCTGCCTCGGCCAGCGTGCAGCGCTGCTGTGGGTTACGGTGCAGGAGCCATGATATGAGGTCCCAAAGGTCTTTAGAAGTTGCATAGGGTGGCCTGAGCACTGCCGCAATGGTTTCCTCCACGTCGAAGAAGGGATTCTCGCCATAAATGAGCGTGTACAGGGTCACACCCAGGGCCCACATCTCCAGCTCAGGCCCCGCATATGGGTTGCCCTGCAGAACCTCAGGACTGCAGTACTCAACGGTGCCGCAGAATGTGGTGAAGAGGCGGTCAGGGGCCATAAATGCAGCCGAGCCAAAGTCAATGAGCTTCACATTAAAGTACTCGTCAATGATGATGTTTTCGTCCTTAATATCTCGATGAAGAATGTGCAGACTGTGCAGGTAGGACAAGGCGCTCACCATCTGTCGGAAGATGTAGGAGGCAAGTCGTTCATCAAGGCCGGGCGCCCGGTCAATGAACTCGAAGAGGTCCATGCCTACACCATGCCGTTCCATGACCATTTGGAAGTGGCTGGCATTCTCAAAGACATCCAGCACCCGCACTACGTTGGGGTGGCTAAGTGTTGTGAGGAGCCTCACTTCCGGGGGCCCCACTCTCCCCATCAGACGGTCATGCACCCAGCTCTCCTCATACACTTCGCTCTTGCGGATGAACTTGGTGATCACAAGGAGGCGGTCTGAATTGCGGTATGCCATCTTTACACATCCAAAGGCACCCTTACCAATCTGCTGCAGGGTGGTGTAGTGCTCCGAGTAGACACCACTCGTGTAGTCGGACTCGTTCTCAGCCGACTCATCATGCAGGGAAGGTGGGGCTCCTTTCTGCTCCACAAGATGTTCACTGGTGTCCTCCCGTGACAACTCAGTGTCAGAGCCAGCTGAACCCATTGTCAGTGAGCGGAGTGGAGAGGATGGGGCCGGGTGCTGTGGATGGCACCCCTCCACATCAAGCGCACGGGACACCCAGAGGCAGTAGATGGACGAGCCTCCTTCCAGGTCAACCCGCCGGTTCTGGTACACAATTGCGATGTGCGAGCCATCTCGGTGCCTGCCAAGGCCTGCGTTGGATCCCTCAGTAATGTTCAGGAGCGAGTCACAGCTGCGAAACGTCTTCAGCTCTGTCTGGAAGGCGCGCTCGTTGGCAGCCTCATCTGCATCAGTGCCCGACGTAGTGGACGGATGTGAGTCAGTACAACATGCTGCCGCTTCCTGGGTGCTTTCTTCCGAGCTGTGCATCGTGTTCGACGTCATCGTCGATGTGGAGTGGAAGGTGTCAGATGTTGGCAGCCTCGCCTACCCGTGTGGTAGATCTTCTTCTCCCTCGGTATAATAGCACATACCCACAGTGGGGGATTGGCCAGAATTCGTTGTAGGTGACATAATATAATTGATAATGTGGATTTGAATCTATGATAGATAACCTAATAATTAGGAGTTAGTGTTGCTGAAATCATTTGAAATTTTGAGGCGATAGTAACAGAAAACAATGAAAAAGGATTAAAATTGTAAAATAAAAATATGTAAAAAGACAAAAAAGAGTATAATTCAGACAGTTTAGCACTAACACACAAATCTTCCAGTATAGCTATATTATATTATGAAGTACCTCACACACCGGTAGGAGATCATTCTCAGCTTCCTCTTCTTCAGCTGCAAGATCCCTGAAGGGCCGTCCCACTGGCAGTGCCCCTTCCTCTTCTGCTGTACTGCTCAAGCGTTGCTGCTGTTGCTGGTGCAGCTTGTGCAGAAACCTCGTACTGCTGGTCAGTGTTTTGACAAATGGCCTTTTTTTCCTTTCTTTTCATTCGGTCCTGAATAAAAAGGGAGACATTTGTCAAAACACTGACACGAGGCTTGAGGCCTTTCCACCTTCCTTTGCTCAAGTTTGTGATCCAAGCAATCATCTTCCTTCCTCTCTTCAGCAATGGATGCCATTTAATAGTCCTGCAAAGGGCTGGATCTGGTTTCCAGATTTATTTAGGCAGGAAAGGTTTGTTGTGCAATAACTAAGAGTCTGAAGGAACAACTTTAAGCAATGCTTGTAAAGGTTGCGCAGGATGGCATTCTACGATATTAGGGTTTATATGGTAGTGCTTGAGAGATGACCGCTAGTTTCGTATCAGTGCAATAAGGTTGTGCTTTTGATTCCAAGTTGCATGATGCTAGCAACTTTGAGTGTGAGGGTTGTTGTGGTTTACCAGCAGCGGTAACGCAGGCACAGGTAACATTTGGGTGCTGTTTCCTTACAAGCCTTATGAGGTCTGCACTGCTTTGCTTTCATTTCAGCCAAGCAAATAAGGAAAACACTGGATGATGCACAGGCTGCCTGTGCATTGCAAAGAATCGGAAGCTATCCACCATGGTTGCCTGTCTAACCCAACCCGCAGCCGCACTTTTTGGCAACGTCGTTACGAAGCACAGCTATGAGGACCGGCTTCTTCGTCTGCTGCCTTGGTCTTCTCAAAGTTAGCCTAGCCCACCAAATGCTGCTCCAAACCATCTTTGCCATCTAAATGTAGTGCCCACATATCGTTCACGGTTCAATACTGATAATAAATGTTTTCCAACCCAATTGCGGGGGTGTCGACGAGGTGGACCCGACGGTAAGCAAAGCTGTGTCGCCATTTTGGTGTTCCGCCGGCGTCCATCACTGCTGCTGTCACGGATCACTCGAACGCTACTTGTGCGAAAGTTTGAGAACAAGTGCGAAAGGCAAAGACGGGAGAATGGATTCACGAGCTAAGGCGAAGCCTACCCTGTATCTGTACAGGGTAGGGAAGCGAACGTGCTTCACGAGTGATGATGATGAGTCGGAGGTTATTCCCTTCGTATCGGGAGATCAACGCGGTCCCCCGGATCAGGCCCAAAAAGTTGTAAAAAAAACACACAACACTTAGAACGCGCATACACATTGTCGCACAAAACACACACAGGCACAAATTCACGCACTGGCACACACACACTCACACACGCACTGTGGCAGTCACTAAGTGCGACGTTCAGTCGTTTGGCGGTCATCGCCGAGTTGTCTGCCACCACTGTTGTAGCCTAGCCTTTGTGATGGAAACACTGTGACGCGATCATGGAGGAAGAAGAAAACTAGGAGGGAGCGCGCGC
The DNA here is from genome assembly GCF_055883805.1 of Amblyomma maculatum. Classification (NCBI taxonomy): domain Eukaryota; kingdom Metazoa; phylum Arthropoda; class Arachnida; order Ixodida; family Ixodidae; genus Amblyomma; species Amblyomma maculatum. The sequence goes on along the minus strand of NC_139344.1, from coordinate 1,758,465 downwards.
AACCTCCGCAAGCCAACCTCCTCTGACTCCGCTCCCTTCTCTCTCTTGCTCGCAATGATTCTTGGGTATTTAGCCAACATAGTTGCCAGACTCAAAAGCAGCAGGGTACATGGTATTTTTTAGTGATTGGATGTCCCCGCGGAAAGCCTACCGGAGTGGACTGCCGAAAGTTGTGCGTCTCGTCGTAACACATAAGTTACTTTGTGTACAATTGTTGCATTGTACTCCGTGTTTATAGGCACACCAGTGAGAACTGCAGGTGGCCTTTTCATCTTTGGTTTCGTTAGGGAGACTACGAATACGACATAACATTGCATGCCTGGAGAACTGGCTTCAGTGTAACAATGTGTATTTGAGGTCTGCATTTCCTAAATGAATCAAACGATTTTCGTCTCGAACAATACATGCACATGGCCCGACAAACAAATGTTTCGTTTCTCGAGGAGTGCGCATAACAGGATACTCACCGTTGGAGCGACAGAACCGAGAGGTATATTCGTGTAGTTCTTGCATCCCGGAACACAGCATTTATGGCAGTACTTTTTGTTGGGCTAGTTGGTTTGATTCCACGCTTGCCAGACTCTGCGTACAAAGACAGAGCACAAGAACGCAACGGACGAAGCGATGATCAGCTCTTTGTCCCCTCGTCCTTCTTGTTCTCGCGTGCTTCGTCTTTGTGCGCCGAGCCCCGCAAGCATTTCGTATGGTGCAGCTGAGGGGACCCAGCCATACTTCGCGAAATACACGGGTGCACTGCGCGGCGGCGGCAGCCCCCACGGGATCAGCCCGTCTAAAATCCAAAGTTCCATCCATCGCCTGCTCGCAGCGTGCGCCTCAGGTTTCTGGTGCAGGCGTCGCGTAGCGAAGGCCACGCGAAGGCATTCCTTCAGAGCGAAGCATGCGAAACCGCAACCGAAACCAGCTACCGGCTACCGCTTGCCGTATCACGTGACGGCTAATTTCTCATGAATCTTTTCATTATATTTTTTATGACTAAGCTTCACTTTTCCGCCACGGCGCTCCCTCCTAGTTTTTTTCTTCCTCCATGCTTGCGATAGTGTTCGTTTCGTTGTCGCTTTCGTCGCCCGCCTTGAAGCCCAATGCGCCCAAGAGGGTGGCGCCATCTGCGTGTCGAGGAGACAACCCGTCGCAGTGGAGAACCAAGTGTTCTAGGAGCTCTTCATGTTTTACGCAGGCTCTGCAGGTGGCGGCTAGTGCCTCGGCGGAAGCATCGAAGCGCCGGCGGTACACGAGTGTGCGCAGGGCTCCGGCACGCGCCTGGAAAGAAAGGCACTAGCCTCGCTGTTGTCGTACAGGAGCTCTGGTGCAATTGCCTACTTGTGCGTGCGGTACATCTGGAGCGTTGTTCTGGTCTCCATAGCGGATTGCCAGCGGCCGGTCTCTGCTGCTTGCACCGGGGTCCGCACCGCGCGTCCGCTCTTCCGTTCAGTTTGCTCGTTGTTCTCTTGGGTGGAATTTTCAGAGACTGTACTTGCAATGCAACCGCTGTACCCGGGAGCACCATCGCGTTCTGGTCCCCTTATAATGGAGGCACCGAAACACTCGTCGTGCCCATGGTGAGTCGGATAATATGCGGAGCCGTTCCTCGAAAGCAATTTTACTGCTGGCCTCTCATGCTTCGAACGCCGATCAGCAGCGGTCAGCCTGGATTGCCTTAATGGCAACTCGCCCATGACACCCCAGGGCTATTCGACCAACTTCGTGTTGTTCGCGCTCCAGCCAAGCACGTGTGGAGGCCGATATGCATACCAAAGCCACGGCCGCTCGCTTCCATCGAGCGGCCGCGCCACAGCATTCGCGAATGTCAGGGCCAAAACGTGCACATCCTTCCACAATTCGCGGACTATCACGTATCGGCTGCATCCCCACAGGCACCGTTTGTGCAAAATACAGGACGCTCGCTGGGAGGAAAGTCGCACGTGTTCTTCGTGTGCTGCATATACCTCTCCTTGGGCAGTGATGCTAACGCCGAGGTACCTGTAGGCATACCCTCCTTTATACACTCTGTGCTTGGAAACTAAGCGCTCCGGGGCCGTCGCCACCGCTCCCCCTCCGTTACCCTACCTCCGTTGACAAGTTACGCCGCAGGCTGCCGAGAGATGGCGACAGCGACGTAGGGTCACCCTCGCCAGGCGAGTGCCGGGTGCACCGTGTTGCAAAGCGGTCCGGATAGCCACGCGCTGCCACTATCTCGCTGTTTAGTGCACTTTTTTGCAGTGTGCAAAGTCATCCTTCTATTTTTCTCTGCCTTCGGGTGCTGCAGGAATACAGCACTGCACCAACTGGTAAGTGCCAGCTTTGCTTTGTCCTTCCGGCGATCGCTGCATAGTATTCAGCTGCTTTGAGGCTTGCAAAAAATAGTGACAGCACCAAACACTGTGTTTATTAAGCATCAATACTGCAATAGTAATGTTAGATGCCCACCTGCCTTTCTGGACTGCAATGCTAATTGCTTCCCTGCCTAGCTCGTCTGCGTAGTGTGTTAATGTGCTCCTGCGAAGTTTTTTTTTCTTGCAGTATACGCTAATTACGAAATTTTGTGATAAACTAGAAACACAAGATTCACCTATTGTGAAGATGACTACTTAAAAGTGAGTTAAACCAAACCGTGCAAAGCCTATATTAGTTTTCCTTGTCAACTAAATCGCTGTCCCTCTCTAGCATCGGAAACCGCAAAACTCGTACTCAACCACATTAAGGCCTGTGAGAAATAATGACAGCACCAGAAGTGTGTTTATTACGCGTCAGTAAGGTAATAATAATATTAAATGAACACGTGTATTTTCTGGACTGCGATGCTAACTTCCTCCTTGGTTAGCTCATCTGTGTGGTATGTTACATGTGCTCCAGCACAGTATTTTTTTTTTTCTCCTGTGAGGCATTGCATAATTTGGGAATTCCCATCGTGTTGTCCGCACGTCACGACAAGATAATCACGTCGACGATCACGGGCATACCCAGGATGGTGCCAGTAATCCATATGTGCTCACAACACGCGCCTATCAACCTTTCCCACGTGGAGTCGCTTCTCCACAGCATCCCGACTTCTCCTCCTTTGCGGGACCCCTGTTCGCGATTGTTTCCAGCCCAGTGCCAGCGTTCGTGGACCGGGGGCTCCTCTAAGTCCCTAAGATGAGTCTCAGCTACCGCGAGCAAAGTGAAGTCCTCATTGTTTAGTGTCTCGAACAGTTATTCCCAGTGCAGCGGTGGCGTAGCGGTAGAACATCCGCCTCGCATGCAAGAGGACCGGGGTTCAAATCCCGGTGCCGCGCAATTCTCCACCGGATGAAAAAAAAAATCCGCGTGTCGATGGAATTGCATAAACAGGTTTGGGGTGCGACCTGATGCCGGTGAACACCTCCGGCAACGCACTCCCTCACCAGAACAGGAGTTGGCCACCCTGGTGCAGTAATTGGCCGCAACCTCCTATGATAAACTCCATAAAACCCCGGCCCTCAGTCACCAGCGGCTGCGGAACAACTGACCACGGCGGCGGTCAGACCTGTGACGCAGCAGGGGGTGCTAAGAAAGCCTGGCTCCGCTGGACAGGCCGCCATTGGAAACTGACCCTGGCAACGTTTAATGCTAGAACCCTAGCTAGTGAAGCTAGCTTAGCAGTGCTGTTAGAGGAACTAGAGGGCATGAAATGGGATGTCATAGGGCTTAGTGAGGTTAGGAGGCCGAATGAGGCATATACTGTACTGAAGGATGGGCATGTACTGTGTTATCGAGGCTTACCAGAGAGGCGACAACTAGGAGTAGGTTTCCTTGTCAATAAGTATATAGCGGGTAATATAGATGAATTCTATAGTATTAATGAGAGGGTTGCAGGCATCGTAATTAGGCTTAATAAGCGGTATAAACTGAAGGTTGTACAGGCCTATGCACCTACATGTAGTTATGATGACCAGGCAGTTGAAAGCTTCTATGAAGATGTAGAATCGGCAATGCGAAAAGTAAAGACGCAGTATACTGTACTAATGGGCGATTTCAATGCCAAGGTAGGAAAAAAACAGGCAGGAGACAAGGCAGTAGGTGACTATGGCATTGGTTCTAGGAATAGCAGGGGGGAGTTGAGTTTGCAGAGTGCAACAACTTACGAATCATGAATACCGGAAGAACCGGAAATGGACATGGAAAAGTCCTAACGGAGAGACTAAAAATGAAATCGACTTCATAATGTGTTCAACCCCCGCCATTATGCAAGATGTAGAGGTAATCGGGAAAGTGCGATGCAGTGACCACAGGATGGTGAGGTCCCGAATTAGCCTAAATCTGAAGAAGGAACGCAACAGATTAGTAAGAAAGAAACCCATCAACGAATTAGCGGTGAGGGGGAGGGCAGAAGAGTTCAGGATCTCACTACAGAATAGGTTTTCAGCTCTAACTGAGGATGGCGACATTACCCTAGAGGCAAGGAACAATAATTTCAGAGATATCATTACCGAGTGCGCGGTAGAAGTAGGCGGTAGGATAGTTAGAGAGGATACCGGCAAGCTGTCTAAGGCGATGAAAGATTTGATTAAGAAACGCACGAGTATGAAAGCTTCCAATCCAACAGACCAGATCGAATTGGCCGAGATATCAAAGCTAATCAATAAGCGCAAGGTGGCCGATATAAGGAAGTATAACATGGAGAAAATTGAGCATGCTGTAAAGAACGGGGGAAGCCTTAAAGCGGTAAAGAAGAAATTGGGCATAGGCAAAAACCAGATGTATGCGATAAGGGACAAGGCGGGCAACGTCATCACTAATATGGAAAAGATAGTCAAAGTAGCCGAGGCGTTCTATACAGATCTCTACAGTAGCCAAAGTAGTCAGGACCGTAATGAGATTGCCGGTAGGAAAAAACAGTCAGACGTTCCACCAGTGACGAAGGACGAGGTCAAGAAAGCACTAGAAACTATGAAAAGGGGGAAATCAGCTGGAGAGGATCAGATAACTACAGATTTGCTGAAGGACGGGGGGGATATCGTGCTAGAAAAACTGGCCACCCTGTATACGCAGTGCCTGTGTCATCGACGGTACCGGAACCATGGAAGAATGCAAACATTATCCTCATTCACAAGAAAGGGGACTCTAAGGACCTTAAAAATTACAGACCCATCAGCTTACTGTCTGTTGCGTATAAGGTATTTACTAAGGTAATCGCTAATAGAATCAGGACAACCTTAGACTGCAATCAAGCAAAGGATCAAGCAGGGTTTCGGAAACGGTACTCTACTATCGATCATATCCGTACCACCAATCGGGTGATAGAAAAATGCTCGGAATATAACCAGCCCTTATACATAGTATTCATTGATTACGAAAAAGCATTCGACTCAGTTGAAACCTCGGCGGTGATGCAGGCATTGCGAAATCAGGGGGTAGACGAGCCGTACGTGAAAGTGCTGGAAGATATATATATAGTGGCTGCACAGCAACCATAGTTCTGCATAAAGAAAGTAACAAAATTCCCATAAAGAAAGGTGTTAGGCAAGGAGACACAATCTCCCCAGTACTATTCACAGCTTGTTTAGAGGAAGTATTCAGAGACTTGGAATGGGAGCAGTTAGGGATAAGGGTAGATGGAGAACACCTCAGTAATCTGCGATTTGCTGATGACATTGCCTTGCTAAGCAACTCGGGGGATGAACTGCAAATAATGATTGATGACCTAGACAGGAAAAGTAGAAAGGTAGGCTTGAAAATCAATATGCAGAAGACTAAGGTAATGTTCAACAGCCTCGGGAAGGAACAGCAGTTTACATTAGGTAGCGAAATACTGGAAGTAGTAGGCGAATACGTCTACTTAGGACAGGTAGTAACCGCAGATCCGGACCACGAAAAGGAAATAACAAGAAGAATACGATTGGGATGGAGCGCATTTGGCAAGCACTCGCAGATTATGACTAGCAGCTTACCGGTATCGCTCAAGAGGAAAGTATACAACAGTTGCATCTTGCCTGTACTCACCTATGGGGCTGAAACGTGGAGGCTAACCAAGAGAGTTCTACTTAAGTTGAGGACAACCCAGCGGGCTATGGAACGAAAAATGGTTGGGGGAACATTAAGAGATAGAAAGCGTGCAGAGTGGGTCAGAGAAATAACTCAAGTTACCGACATTCTAGTAGAAATTAAGAAGAAGAAATGGACATGGGCAGGACATGTAGTGCGAAGAGAGGATAACCGATGGTCGCTGAGGGTAACAAACTGGATTCCAAGGGAAGGAAAGCGTAGCAGGGGGCGGCAGAAAGTTAGGTGGGCGGATGAGATTAAGAAGTTCGCAGGGGTCAAGTGGATGCAGCTAGCACAGAACCGGGTTAAGTGGAGAAATATGGGAGAGGCCTTCGCCCTGCAGTGGGTATAATCAGGCTGATGATGATGATGATGATGACAGTTATTCCCCCTTTGCCTCTTTTCGTGCTCCGTGGAGGTTCAGGAAGCCTATGCGAACTGCTACGGGAAGTCTGCGGGGACATGCGTGGTGTCGTCGGCGCCTGATTGGGGCAGGCGGTGAGCCAGCATCAGGTGGTGCCTGACCAACTCTCCCACAGCGGCGTACATTGTCTGTAATGTGGCCTGAGTAGCAGTTATGAGAAATCAGAAATGCGCTAAATAATATCGTCTTTATTACCGCATGTATTAGCGATGCAAAACATTACTCTAAAACAAATTTAGATGCCACTGAAAACACTCGATAATTCACCTTTTAAAATTAGCATAATGTGTCCCCTAGCAGGCTGGGGAAATGGCAATAAAGAAGCTGAATATACCTAAAAATAAACAAAATTATAATGGTTTTTGTGCATCTAATGGCAAGACATGCACACAGCGGTAAGGCATATCACTGAAGACCTTTTATTCGAGTTGCAGCCCGAAGTTATGGATCCTGAGCATTTTAGTCATCTCATAGTGTGCAATTTCACAGCCATGTAGCATTAAACGAGATCATGTAAGTATATCATAATAATGATTTATTCGTGGAATGCCATGATGCATATATGGGCCTGCCAAAGCCAACAGAAGGCTTGTAGAGCAGTTTTTAGCAGCGTAAGACAAGTCTGAGCATACATGCCTGTCAGCTGACATAAAAAAATAATGTAAAACTAAAAATTAAGCAGGAAAAAAGAAAGAGGGAAAAAAATCAAGCCTACAAATCTAATCTAGCATAACTTGACTTGCTTGAAAGAAAACTCTAGTTGGCACAGGTATTATTATGAACACCTATTATGAAATTTGCAAATATAAAATGTGGCACGTCTACTCACACGTGAAGCGATATGCCGGATCCTTTTATAGCTGTTGCCTTGCATACAGCGCAGGAAGGCGCCATCGCGATGCATGAAAGAGCAAGCACCTGTTTGCTCTGAATTTCTCGTTGTTTCAAGTGCGTGACCTCGAGGCGCTCGAAAAATTAAATTTGAAACCGAAACTCAAAGGGCGTCTGCTACGTCTGCTCGCAAACATGGCTTCCAGTCGTTCTACATCATCCCTTTACGACCAAGAAGGTGCCTGAAAGATCATATAATGTGCATGAAACATGAAAACAATGTTATAGAAATTTCCTACATTTGTGTTATTTGCAGCGATTTTTAAAACTGTTGTCCGAACCTTTATTCATTTTTGACGCAGTCAGCAGAAACTGTGCTGGCCACAATGACAAATTTGATGATGGCGACGAACTAGTGGGAAGCTCGTTTCCCTGCCCAGCTTTCCCTCTAGTGTCTTTGTATTAACTCTATGGCTACTTGTTGCGGGACAGTCGGTTTTTCTCGGGTACGTGGAGTGGCGTTACTGCGATGTTTCTTTTTCGCGATAGTAGCGAAGGCGCAAAAGCAGACGTCGCCAATAAATGGTTTTTGTTTCCCGGAATGCCACTAAAAACTTCCTTAAGTGATTGCGCAACCATAAATATTTTCATAACGTTTTTAAATTTCAAAGTTTGCCTACTAAATGCGAAGTATTGGTATTTGTGCTGCTCAAAACTAAGCCAATGGGAGAAAGAGCCATCGCTTATATTGGATAAATATCACACTGGCATGCTGTTTCTCTCTCTTTTTGCCATTTATAGTCACAATATTCAATCTTGAGGCATTATTTACGGTAGAGCAACGTTTATCATTGCATTCGTTTTGGCCAAAAGTTGTAGTTCTGCACTCGGTAGCTCTCCGGCCCATGATGCTATAGTGCTCTAGAAGTCTGAACTGGCCGTCTGGAAACTCCATGTAAGCTCCCATAGACGGCAGCACAGCTTTCCCTCTAGGTAAGAGTAATGGCGAATTCCAATCGCAGAACTGGAGCAGCGCGCACGCTCCATCACAGAACGCCTCAATCCGGCGGAGAGCACGCTCCCAGACTTTGCGTTTCGAATACTCTTGCTCTGGTCGGAGCAAGTAGGTGGCGCTCGCGAGCAAACGGAGACGGAGAAAGTACCCATCATTCCTTGCACTTGCCCGCGCTTTTCGTGCGCTCGCGTCGTCTGCTTTGCAAGCCTGCAGTCTTTCTTCCCTTTGATATGGAGGTTACACCAGCCGTTTACGCAATTATATCCTCCTTGCTCGAAGAGCCGAGCGCGGACACACACGGTAAGACTCCTTCAGCACTTTCTTTAATATGGAAGAAAACTTCGGTTCACGTACCGAATGTTTGCAGTCTTCCAGAGCCGAGCTGTAACGTGCGCGGCTTTGAGGTTACACGGACGATGGACAGATAAATAGTTGATTCTTGATTCTTCGACAGATGAGTCGGAACTGCTGCTCTCCGACTCGCTGTCCTCAAGCAAAGCGAGCGCAAGAGCGCGACGCGAATCACCATCCATGGCGGCGGCAAATACTGATCGTCTGCTATGGAGAGACCAGAAGCCAACGCGGCGAGCCACCGGAATTGGATGCGCTAGCTAGCGCATGCGCAAGCGTCGCTCGGAAAGTCACGTCACGCAAACTTCCGGTCGGTTCCCCCGATTTCGGCGGAACAGTTTTGACTGCTCCGCGGAGCGACCCTTGCTCGGCAATTGCTCCCGTTCTGCGTTTGGAAGACGCGATCCGTGTTCCGGATCTGCGTTTGGAAGACAATTGCTCCGAAAGGAGCAGGAAACGTTGCTTTGTAAGTGCTCCTGCTCTGCGATTGGAATTCACCATAAGAAACTCTATGCCTACACCCTATGTCACTGCCGATCGCAGCGTCATCTTTGTTTACAAACATGACGCTTTCCGCATTCGTGCGCAACCTTTGCACCAGAAACCACGCTGTCACGCACAGCGCCGGTAACTTGCTGAATGGGCATCTTGCTGTCGCGGGTGTAAGAAGAAATTAAGGCAGCCGGATAATGCATTTTGTTATTGTTTATTTGGTTATACAATCATTCTGCATAACCTTCAACTCGACCAGTATTTCCTTTCCACTCATCCTGGCAGCCATATGTGATCGGTAACTCAACAAGTGATGAAAGAACGTCCAAGGTCTATGTACAACTGGTCGCGCAACTTGGAAGAAAACGCGTGCAGCTGCCTACTGCCAGCGGCATCAACTCGATGATGAGGGCTCCTGCGAAGGGAGCGGCTAAAACTATGGCGATGGCGATATGGCGATGGCGATATGGTCGTACCCTTTTGAACGGGCGATCGCCCAGTGGGATCTGACCAGCAAAAAATAATAAAATAACAAAAAGAAAGAAAAGGAAAAAGGAGAGTATAGATGGTAGTTCACTCCACGTCTTTGTGCCGCTCCGGCCGCACTGCTCCTCGTGCCCACCAGAACTCCAGCCGTCTCTTCGTACATTCCACGACTGCACCAAGGGATTCTACTCCGCTCCCCTCTTCATGTGACGCCGCAGCCCCGTCGGTGCTTCCCTCTGCCGTGTCAGCCGTGCTGCCTGCGAAGCCAAGGGCGACCGGCAGCGACGCCGTGCGAGGGGTGGGAGAAATCGCAACACATCCAAGTATCACGTGCTCCAAAGTTTCCTCCTCCGCTCCGCAGAGGGCGCAGTCGGATACGCACTTGCTAGTGAACCTAGATCGCCACTGCCGCGTCCTCAAGGCTCCACACCTGGCTTCAGCCAGTAGCCCGCTCCCCACGGAGTTATCATAAAATGGTTCTGGGCTAATCCCTGTCTTCTGCGCGCTGTACAATGCCAGGGATGACTTCTCCTTTGCCCTGCGCATCCACTCAGCTGTCTCAGCTTCCTTCACCTTCACCTTGAGCTTCTTCCCCTGGCTCACCGCCGGTACATCCGAGAGGCATACTGTTGGCAGATGGTACCGTCTCTGCAGCCTCGCTATCCGCCTTGTCCACTTCGTTGCTATTCCAGCATACACCAGGTGGATTAGCGTCTGATGTGCCAGGTTACTTGCTGGGAGGCGCATCAGTCGGTCCTCATATTTTGCTTTGGCCGCCGCCTCTCTCGCTGAGAAAGAGGACCATCCGACCTCGCCTTGGACTCCCTCCACCGCTATGTGTTTGGGCACCCCTAAAGCTACCCGACCGACTGCCCTCTGCTGTCGCTCAGGAAACTCCCGGGTGCCAGCGGAGATGCACAGAACTGCATTTGAATATGTTAGCGCTGGTACCGCCACCATTTTCCATAGGGCTCTCGTCAACTCGTAGCGGTTAAACGCCCAGAGCGACCGACGGCCCAACATACCCTTACAGCAAGCCGTTTTTCCCCGCATTTCCCTCTCGTGTTGCCCGAGGTAGTTTGCCCCTGCCGACAACCGGACGCCGAGGTATTTGGCGGAATCCGCACTCTCTATCTGATTCCCCTGAAGTTCCCACCTGTGCCCGCTCAGCTTGTCCCTTTCGCCCCATGCCATCACTACACACTTTGCTGGGCTGAACTTCAGTCGACGCTCGCTCATTCCCGTAGCACAAATTTCCAGTTGTATCTGTAGCTCTTCTGGTGTCCCTGCGAGGACCGCAAAATCATCGGCATACACCAGCGCTGGTATACGTCGCTCGACCTTCACCCCGGCCTCTAGATGCTCAAACCGACATCCGTGCCCAGACACCTCCAGCTGCTCCGTGACCCCTGCGACGTACAACATGAACAGCAGTGGTGACAGTGGACACCCCTGTCGTAGCCCCTTCGGGCTCTCCAAGAAGCTAGTCCTCTGACCTGCCCACTCCACGCAGGCTCTGACATCGGCATACAGCTCTTGCAGTAGCTCGATGCTGGACTCCTCAAGGCCAAAACCCCGCAGGATGCTCCACAATATGGCTCGGTCCACATTATCATAAGCCTTAGCGATGTCCAGGTACGCCACGAAGAGTGGGTTTCCCGTCTGCTGTGCTATTTCTATGCACTGTGTGAGGACTAATAAATTGTCCTCAATGCGCCGTCCCGCCCGGAAACCATTTTGGAGCTCCCCAAGAGCCCCATTTCTCTCTGCCCACGCTTGCAATCGGGCCTTTGCCACCTGTGCGGCTACTCTGTACAGTACCGGGGTCACTGCTATTGGCCTGTAGTTGTCCAGGCACTCTTTGTCCCCGGTCCCCTTATACAGCGGCTTTATTCTTGCCAGTCTCCAGTCCTCCGGGATCTTTGCATCCTCCTGCACCTGTGCGACGGAGTCTTTCAACTTTGACTGTGCCTTAGGCCCCAGTGCCTTGATCAGGCTCATGGGGATGCCATCACACCCCATTGCGGTCCTGGCCTCCACCCTCTTCATTGCCCGTTCCCACTCCCGATCCGTAGGTGCTGCACGAAGGTCTGCCGCAAGGTCTTCTGCTAACTGTTTTCGGGGATCGCTCATCTCTCTTCCTTCGAGCTCCGTGTCCACCGGCGACCCCTGCATCATGCACCACCACTTCTCCAGGATTGAGACACAGGCCGGCCCTGTAACCGCCTCGCCCCCTGGGGCCGCTTTCAACGCTGCTGGGCTCTGGGTCTGCCCTGTCTCAACCCAGCGCCAAAAACGCTGAGGCGCCTGCCGGCCCGCCGCTCTCAGCTCATCCATCATCTTGCGGTTAAAGATGTGGAGCCGCGACTGGATCAAAGCCGCTGCCTCCTGTTTCCGGGTCCTATGTAAGTCCCACGCATTGGCAATGGCCTCCTTGTCCTGCCCCTTGACAGCCTGGCGGTGTATTCTACTCGCCACTCGACGCCGGAGTATGGCCGCCGCCACCTCTGGACTCCACCAAGCTTTCGCCCTATGATGGCCTCTGGTACGCCCCCTGCATGCTATGAGCTGTCCCACCATCTCTCCTATCATCGCGTCGTAGGAGTCTAAGAACGCCACTCTTGCCTCCAGGCACTTTGCTATCTTTCGCAGCTCGGCCTCGCTAAGCCGCCCTTGTGTTGACTTCTGGGGCCGTTCCCGTCTCCGGTGCACGTGCCCATCAGCAGGCACAACCGATTGTGGTCGCTCCCCAAATTTCCTTCGCCCTCCTCATCGACGACCATTCGCTCTAGCTCCTCTCGTAGAGCCTTTCTGTCATCAGGCAGAAATCAATGCACGACTGCATGCCCCTACACGCCCAGGTTGTACGCCCCTCGCATTTGCCCGAGCCGTTCACCATGACAAGCCGCTCCCCTTCCACCAACTTTAACAACTGCCTGCCGTTTGCGTCTGTGTGCCCGTCGAGGTCCTCGATGTGAGCATTAAAGTCCCCGACTATCACGACTTCCGACTGCGCTCGAAGCGCTCGTATGTCCTGCGTTAGACACTCGTACAGACCCTCGTTGTACTCTACAGCCCCGCCCGAGCGCATGTATACCACTGCCAACGCCACTGGTTTACCTCCTATCGCTCCAGCTAACCACATGTGCTCCTGGCACGACTGCCTGGTGCGACTCCACCTGCCAGGCTCCGCCCAGAAACACCCTACTCCTTCCCCTTGGCGGTTACAGCCCTCCCACCCGTATCCATCGACTCAAGGGGGAGTCTCTACTTCCCGCAGATGCGTTTCTGCCACTGCGAAAATGTCAATCTGGTGTTTTGCAAGTTCCGTGCTCAGCTCTGCCCATTTTTGCGCCCTCCGACCTCCTTGCATATTCAGGAAGGCGATAGATAGATTCGTTGGCCTTCGCTGTTTGCGGTGTTTACCTCTTCGTGTGCGGGTTCCCACTCTTGAACTACGCTGTCCCTGGGGTTGACGCTTACCCACGCCTGGTTTTGGGGAGTCATTATCTTCCAGCCCATCTGAGTCCCCGCGCCTCCGGTAGTGAGTCAGTACCCCACCCCCGCCTGAAGCAGCAGTTTCGCCAGCGCCCTCACCATTTTCTGAGTGCGCTGATCGTCCGGTCGCCCCACCCTCTCGTGGTGGGGCCCCCTGGGGCTGCCTTTCGGTTTCGCTGCCCCTGCACCTTGCTGGGAACGGGCTTCTCACTGGTTGCCGGGCCCCCGACGGACGCCCTAAAAAAGCGCAAGCTCGTCTGCCCAGCTTTCTTCCTAACTGCCCTGCAGGCTCTCTCGCATACAGCCGTCTGCCGGCTCCTGTCTGTGTCACCTCTCCCCTGTGACGAATGAACTCTACTCGTGGTCCCAGTTTCTGGCATACACCCTCAATCAGTCCATTTGCCGTCCTGCATTTCTCTCGGACCTGTGCTTCCATTTCCCCGCCCTCTGGAAGCGCACAGATGGCATAGAAAAGATCGGGGAATTGTTCCTGCCCCTGCATCACCCATTTCTTCAGGGAGCCCACCATCTCCTCGGGCCTTGTTCCCTCCTCTACGTCCTCCAGCCCGGCATGTATGATCACCAGACATTGGTCATCCTGACGTGCCTGCAGCTTCTCGTGTACCCGCTCCAGTGTCGCTCTCGCCTTTGTGAAGAAAGACACTCGACTGTCCCTGTCCACAACGGTCAGGGCGCCCGTCTTCAGTCTAAACGCATTTTCGTCCCCGGCCACCAATACCTTTCGGGGCTGTCTGGCCCGTTTCTCGTTGGACGCGCCTAGCTTCTGTGGGCTCTCCTGCTGCTCACTAGGCTTCCCGCTCTCCAGTGTTCCCGTTTCCCTCTCGCGCATCTTCTTTTCAGTGCCCTTCATCTGATGTTTCTTCCCGTGTGGTTTCTCCTGATCCTCGTTGTTCGCCCTCCTGCCTACACTTCCGCCTCCGTCCTGAGAGTGAGGATCAGCGAGCCCCTGCAAGGAGTCGTTCTCCCCGGCGCACTGCACTTCGGAGTGCAGTTCGCTCCCCTCGCTGACCTTATTCGTCCTTATTCCTCCCTGCTCGGGTTGTAGCCCTCCGATGGGTCCGCTGCCATCTGTATGCCCTTCACTCCTCTCTAGCGGCCCCGTCGTCGTCCGTTCTGGCTCATACGACCGGCCCGGAATCGCTTTGCCCAACTCCCCCGACACCTCGTCCAGCCTGCCGAGTGCTCTAAGGGTCCCTAGCCTCTGCAACTCTTCTCCCTGTTTGCTTACTCTCCTCAGCAGTTCCTGCACCTGCGCTTCCAAACTTTCGCGTCTGCCTATCTCTTGCTCCAGTTGGCGCCATAGGTCCTCAACCCTCGACCTTTCCTCTGTGCCCGAGCCTTTCTCCCCTCTGGCCTCCATATTCTGTATACGCAGGGTCCACTCCTCCTTTTGCTGACTCAACTTGAGTGCCAACTCTGTCTCTATAACGTTCATCCTTGCACATCGTTTGCACACGTAGTGCGATGCGGCGTCAGCTTCTTCTACATTTTTGAAGGGAGTGTCGTGAAGCTGCAGCCACATGTCGCAGCTCGTGCAAGCGACCCAGTCATCGCCACCCTCCTCGCTCTCGGCATGCTGATTTCTCCGTGGCTTACCCATGCTGTGGCCCGGCTTGAAAACTCCCGCGTTTCCGCTTGTCGTGACTCACTGCACTTTCACCGCCTCACTGCTCTTTCCCGAGATCCGTGCCGACTTCAGACGCTGCCACTAGCAGCGCCACCTCTCGTTGTCTTGGCGAACACCTTTGTCGGGGTGTAGTAGCCACTTGAGTCACAGATGGCACCACACGACCCTGTCACCGCCGCAACAGCAATAGGCCTAGCACGACTCCAACCGAAGGACCGAAGGGTTCAGGCCCTTCGTCGCGCTAGCCGCCGGCAGGGTTGCCAGATTTGGCTACTTTACGCCAAATTGGCTACTTTCTGAGCCGCCTGGCGACAAATATTTTAGATTGGCTACTTGGCTACTTTCTGGCTACTTTCGTAAAATTTTCGCCTATTCCAACGAACCCGTTTGCGTGCTGTTCAGGGTGCTCGTTTTTATAGGTAGACAGGTAGACAGCAAATCTATCAACGGTAGCGCTGCAATACAATCAACTGGGCATGGTGACGACTGTCATCACCCTGTTTCAAAAGGGACACTCTTAACATCCATCCACTAAAACCCCTTGATAATTTGAAAGTAGCGACACTCTCCTCCGCGCCACGCTTTCCTTCTCAATTCTCCTCGCGCGGCGGCTGCGAGCTCTGCGCACGACACGCTTTTTCTCCCTGGCGCCCGCCGGCCGGCCGCAGCAGTCAGTGAAGCGTGCGTTTTTGGACCAGGTCTGCGCTTCAGAATTTAGTACTGCCTCTGACTTTGTCTGTGTTTTTTTAGCGTGAACTCCGTCACCGCGGTAAAACTTCAGAAAACGAGAAAACGACCCAGGCTGATGCTTTGAACTTCAAGATAAGAGAAAAGAAGATAAGAGATGAGCGGCCGCTTAGTCTATTTCGCTACTTTCAAGCTATCTTGGCTAAGCATAGTATATGTCACGTGATCAACCTTGAGTTTGGATCATTGGTTAATTATACTTATTTTGACCAACTACGGGCCAAATTAAATAATATTTAGTAAATCGCACTTGAAAACCAAATTTGCGCCGCAGCATCGAGTCATATACATTTGGAAATCTTAGGCCAACTGTACGTAATGTCACTGTGGTAGTTAGCGATCCTCATTAGTCTGCGTTATTAGGTAATTTTGTATAAAACCAAACTTTGAGCTAGACGATCAAGTCATATACCGTTGAAAAGCTAGGATGAATCCAAATGCTCTGAATTAGTTAGCGATCCATATTAGCGTTAGTGAACTATGTTCAATCAAAACCACCCTTTGCATTAAAGCATCGAGTCATGTACCTTTCGAAATCTTAGGTTGAGTGCAAATGAGTTGTGCTAGTTATCGAACCGAATTATTTAGTGCTAATTATTTAACTGCACTTAAAGCCAAACTTTGCATTATAGGTGGCAAACTAAGGGCAACTGTAAAAGCATTATGCTAGCTAGCCAAACTTAGATAAACATCACAACAACAAAGCTAACACACTAACTAGGCTTACCACAAACTACTTCGAAATGTTTTTCTTTAGTCACACAAATTTGCGTGCAGTAGGTCCTATTTAGCGTGCACCCGCTGACAATAAATTAGTCATGAGTGCATCTTCCGTCCATAGGTTTGTCTCATCAGTGTGAAAGTGGGTTTTTCACTCTAGTTTGTTCACTGAATAAAACAGTTGCGCCCGTTCAATGCGATCAAGGAGCGCGGACAACCATTCATTGACCGCAAATCGCCGAACATTATTAGGCACTGGTGTCAAGGAAGCTTACGAATATACTCGGTATACATATGAGAGAATAATTTCTATATCTCTAGGCAAAATAAACGCCTCTCGGTAATGTAATATTATACTTGACAAACCGAAGGTTCCTGTCAAACGGCTAGTAGTCATGGTCAAAAAGAAGCGTGTGTGATCTTGTGAACACTTCTGCACATTGGCCGTATCCTTGATAAACCCAAACCATGATTGAGAAGGTCAACTAAAATATTTACGGCAGGCCTGAGCATCGCACCCAGCTGAGTGGGTGCAGTTTCGATTCGTCGTGTTCTCTTTTTGTAGCCATTGTTTGAGATGTCCAACTCCACTAACTTTTTATACTTACATTTTCGTGAATACAATTTTGTGCATTTTATACTGTTTCTAGTCATCATAGTGAAGTTTCTGATAAGATGTGTGTTTATCTGGTCAGTTTAGTTTTATGTCTGTTTATGTAATATTGCAGTGTTACGTAGGCATGATGGACAGTAATATACGTGCGCAAAAAGACGAAACAAAAAGAGAAGTGGACAACGACGGCGCAGAACTGACAACTGATTTAATCGAAGAACGGAAGAGCATATATAAGTACACACACTTGTACCCACATGCGCTAACGGCCGGGATGGAGCTTGCCTCACTGCTCGACAGATGACGTACCATGTCAAAGCAGCGTTTCGACTCTCTTCTGCGAAAATTGTGCTCGCCGTCGAGAGCAGTTTTTCCTCGATTTCGGAAAATCTAGGCAAGTACCGATGTTGAATCACTTATCAGATAACGTAGACGATATATTGCTACTCTGTGAACGTTATTTCAGCTCGAATGGGGTAGTAGATTTTGCACAGGAATTTTTCAACTCCCTGCCCCCAAATATTCAAGACCCTGTATATCAAAAATGAAATCAAGTGGGCATGCTAAATGCATAGCTGTGACTTCAAAGAACCAGAACATACCAAAACGAAACTGACTGCCTGTGGCACTGCTAAGCGGAAATTTTTCTTTGGCTTCCAATATTCAGCCTGTCCTTTTGCCATTTTTTAAACAAAAGTTAACAATTCAGACATGTAACCATAATACATGTTAGGCAGCCTCTGGGATCCCTTGCATGTCATTGTGCATGCATTTGCGACTGCTGTATTTCTGCAATGCCTGCATTTCTGTTCTCTCTTTTCTACATTATAAGAGTTTTGTTTTCAGTGAAAGTGATGTTTTTGTGATTAGGAGCCAGTATACCATTGCTGCAAGCCTCCTTTTTCTTTCAGTGTTCCTTTAGCACTACTTGCAGGTCTACTGCAGGTCTTTCGTATTGCACTGTGAACAATTTTTTACCCATGCTTTTCATTAAGATTTGTGAAGCATGATGAGTTGTAGCGAATGAATTTGATTGCACCTGAAAACTTCAAACACAAATTGAGAGCCTGTAATTTCTCTTTCTGTGTTTTCTTTTTTTTTTTTGCTCACTGCGTGCTCTTTGCTATTTATGAATTTGACCACTTGCTTCACGAGGGAAGGCTCGAGGACGTTGAAGCTACTTTGAATGCCTGTCACTAGGCAGTTATAGCAGTCTCGTAGCTTACTGGGTGCATGAGGTATTTGAGGTTATTACTCCTTATCACCATAGACACCAGCAGGCTCAGCATATGTACCAAGGCATGCGGCTTCTTGTTGGTTGATCCCTTATCATTTATACTGTGCAGTTTGTTGAAAAATGGAAGCGTACAAGTTGACGCAGGAAATGAAACGCCATGCAGTCCTCATCGCACTGGCCGTGTGCCACAGCGACTTGGAAAGTGCCAACTTTCTGAATGTAGCGAAGCCTTTCATTAACAAAGTGCGGACAGAACTGATGTGCTGTGATGGTGACGCGGCATCTGTGGCGAAAAGGAAAAAGCACAGCCAGCGGTCAGACGTTGTCAGAATACCTGATTTTCTTCAGAGGATCGTGAGTGACAACCCAGAGAAGTCAATGCGGGCCATTGCAAAGGAGCTCGATGTCCAGAGTCAGCTGTCAGGCTTGCTGTGCAGGAAGAAGTGGAAGTGCAGGATGAAGGAAGAAGAAGTGGAGGTTTCCGAACGTCTGAAGCTAGCGCTCTTCCACTTTTCTGGATTTTATATCGCTGTGAACTATTTGTGATCTCGACATCCTTCGGGATGGCGGGCACACGACCCTTGCGCCCACCCGCCACCATCGAACAGGCTACAGCGTACTCGACGGGTCACCTTGACGTCGCGGACGTGGAGCTTCCAGACTCGGCAGATGACTCCACCGTGACTGAGATGGATTCGGACAACGGCTACACGCCTGTACAGTCGCGCCGCCTGAAAAGGAAGCTGCGCCGAACATCAGTAATGAGTGAGACACCAAAGAAGAATGCTGAAAAGCAAGGGATCTTTTCCGTGGCCTTCGTACCAACAACGGCAACGGCGAATCTGAATGTGATAAACAGACAGCACCTGACGCAGTTTTTCGACCAGCTGGTTCCCGGTGAAGTTGACGAAGTCAGAATTAATCCCTGGAAGAATGTCCTGACCGTAGATGTCAAATCCCAGGCTACAGTGGACAAGCTGAAAGGAATTGGTGCGCTAGGCAACATGCCGGTCCGTTCCTTTCTTGCACATGGGAAGAAGACTACTGCAGGTGTAATCAGCGACGTTGACCCCGAGATAAGTGAAAGCGATCTCTGCACGCTGATCAAATCTACGGCGCGCATTGTGGATGTTCATCGATTCGGCCGCTCAAAGTGCATTAAATTAGTCTTTGAAACTGAATCCCTCCCATCACACGTTAAAGTGGGCTATGTGAGACACCCAGTTCGGATGTATGTTCCAAGACCTGTTCAGTGCCACAAATGCCACAAGATCGGACATGTGAGCGCCGTTTGTCGAAACGAGGTCTCCTGCCGTCGATGCGGCGGTACGCATCCTCATGAAGCATGCGAGACGGAGACTGTCAAGTGTGCGAACTGCTCGGGTGCCCATGAATCGACGGCTAAGGACTGCCCTAAAATTCGGGATGAAAAACGTATACTAAAAAAGATGGTGAGAGATAACTCGACTCATCAAGAAGCGGCCGCGTCTATTCGTCGTCGCAAGCACCGTTCCCGACGCCGACACAAGGAATCGGAAGGCAAGCCTAGCCTGGATAAGTCAACTTCAGAGTTAACGTCAGCTCAGGTGCCACAACAGATTGAGTCTAATCCCGCTAAGAGTACTCTTGCTGTAATGTCGCAGACAGTGTCAGAGGCCAAGGATCCGACAGAGGCTGTTGTATTACCTACCGCCTCTGATGCTGAGTGGCCAGCTCTACCATCAAAGGCTAACGCCAGGCATAATCCCAGTTTGGTTGCCACACGTACTGAAAATTCCGACAACCCCGACAGCCAGCAGGTAAAAGAAATGCTGAAACAGCTAGTTCGTTCAATGCGGGTGCTGCTCTCCAGCATCAACACACAAACAGCAAAGTTTGCTGTTCAGTTTTTGGACGCATTTGAGCCGCTCTTGGCGGCATTGCAATAATTCACAATGGCGCAACAAACTAACCCCACCTCTGTGACGATGCACTTGCGCCGCAGTGTTGTGATGCAATGGAATGCTCGAGGCCTGCGTGGTCGGCTGAGTGACTTCCGACAGCGGGTACAGAAGTACCGCTTTCCTGTGATTGTGATCTGTGAGCCCAACATGCCGGCTGCTTTCCGCCTTTCTGGATATGTTCTGCTATGGTCTAGAGAAGCTAACGAAACAAGCAAAGTGCTGGTATGTGTACGCCAAGACATTGCGCACGTCCGCCATGCTCTGCAGCCCCACAACACGAACCACTACATTTGTTTGACGTTAACCCTGAAAGGACGAGTATGTTCTGTAATTGGCGCTTATATTCCACCGAGAAATGGCTTGGACAAATCATATCTATTTTCAATAATCCAGTGTTGTGCAGCTCCTCGTATT
The DNA here is from genome assembly GCF_055883805.1 of Amblyomma maculatum. NCBI lineage: Eukaryota > Metazoa > Arthropoda > Arachnida > Ixodida > Ixodidae > Amblyomma > Amblyomma maculatum. The sequence goes on along the minus strand of NC_139344.1, from coordinate 1,738,025 downwards.
ATTGTGGGGGACTTTAATGCTCACCACCCTCAGTGGGGTAGTGCAATAATGAGCAATAGAGGAAGAGACCTGGCAGACTTTATGCATACGCAAGATCTCGTCAATATAAACGACGGCTCACCGACGTTTCTACGCGGAACAACCTACAGCAGCTGCTTGGATGTGGCGTTTGTTTCCAGAAACCTCCATCCCTCCGTTTCTTGGTGTAGTGATGTGGAAACACATGGCAGTGATCACATACCAACGTACATATGCATCAAGTGGTTTGCACCTGCCACTTCACCTCGTGTGCAATACACAGACTGGCCCGCCTTTAGGGCAGCGGTGGAGACTTCCAGCGTGGACCTCCAGTCACCATCTCAAATAGAAGGACTCATTACTTCCTCTCTCAGTGAGAACACTCGCTATGTTAGTGTGCCGGTGTCAGTGTCCAGCATCGACGTGGAATTCGAGCGGCTTCGCGCGATCCGTCGGCGGGCTGAAAGGAAGTACAGAAGAACGAAATCCGCGCAAGATCTCGCACTTTCTCGCCGAGCTAGACGACAAGTTTTGCGTCACCTGGAGAGGTTAGGACGACAACGTTGGAGACAGTTCTGCTCATCACTGGATCCCCGTAAGCCCCTGTCGCATATCTGGCATGTTGCGAGAAGCTTGCGCACACCTCCGCAAGAAAGGCACCCTTTTCGTGCCCTGGCCCTTTACCAACGCCGCAATGAAGTTGACGTAGCTGAAGATTTTTGTAAAATGGTTGTGGGCACAAACCAGGCACAGTTACCAATTTCAGAGGTTTTTGCACCACCTTCGCCGAATGATCAATACGACGTGCCCTTTACAATAGCTGAATTAGACGCCGCTCTTGCTTCTTGTCGGCATTCATCTGCACCTGGTCCTGACGGGATTACATATTCAACCTTATCGAACCTAGGCAAGGATGGTAGAACTGCACTACTTAATTACTTCAATGATATATGGGCTTCTAGTACTGTTCCTGAACACTGGAAAATTAGCCGCCTGGTTGCTCTTTTGAAGCCTGGAAAGCCTCCTCTCGAACTTACCTCATACCGGCCAGTTGCCCTAGCAAGCTGTGTTGGAAAAGTTATGGAGCGCATGGTGCTGGCAAGACTTGAGTGGTATCTAGAGAGTAATGATCTTTATCCGAATATGATGACTGGATTTCGCCGCGGACGCTCTTCCATTGACAGCGTCATCGACCTTGTGGCGACAGTAGAACACGAAAAGCGTCACCGTCGACTAGTAGCTGCTGCATTTTTAGATATAAAGGGAGCTTACGACAACGTCCTCCATGAAGCTATTCTTGATGGACTTGACGACGTGGGAGTTGGTGGCCGACTGTACTTGTGGATTGTAAGCTATCTCAGCGGCCGCTCTGTTTACATGACTACGCCTGAAGGAGATACTACCCACTTTCAGGTCGGTCGTGGAGTTCCACAGGGAGGAGTTCTCAGCCCAACTTTATTTAACGTTGCGCTAATTGGCCTGGTGAGTGAACTGCCAACTAACATCCACATCAGTGCATATGCTGACGACATCTGCATCTGGGCCTCTGGTTCGACGCGCCCACAACTACGTGCGAGACTGCAACGAGCTGTGTCATCAACATCGATGTACTTACGGCGTCAAGGTTTATTTTTAGCGGCAGAAAAGTGTGCAGTGATAGCGTTTACGGGAAAATGTGTCAGCCGCTACCCGATTACCCTTCATGGAGTCGTAATACCATACGTCTCCAGGCACAGATTCCTGGGAGTAATTATTGACCACCGACTATCTTGGTCGAAACATATTGCTATGGTGAAGAAGAGGCTAATTAATTTTTGCCATGTACTTCGTTACATAGCTGGCATCAAATGGGGTCCAACTGAGCGCTCCTTAATACGGCTTTACGAGGCTCTGTTTGTTGGCTACATCCGGTACAGTCTCCCAGTACTTTCTAGTATGAGCATTTCCTGCTTGCGGACTTTAGAGAGCGTGCAAGCGCAGGCATTGAAAATATGTCTTGGACTGCCCAGATGCACCTCTAACAAAGGCACAATTGAAGAGGCACACGCTCGCCCAATGTCCATATACTTGTCACACGAACCACTTCGTGTATATTTACGAGCACTTACAAGACACCGTTTTCACCCACTCAGCAAGATTCTGGATGAGAGGCCGGACTGCAGTTTTACAACTGCACTCCGCTGCCATCAGTCGCAAGTACCGACAGGATATGCCCTCCCATATCGTCCCACCCAACCACCATGGACGATGGATAAACCTTTGGTGCACCTTCGTGTTCCCGGAATACTAAAAAAATCTATGGTACCAATTAGTGGACTCAAACAACTTACTCTGGCACACATCTGGTCAGAATATCCCAGTTATATTCACGTATACACCGATGGATCTGTGTCAGCACAGGCATCCGCTGCAGCTGTGGTCATACCAGCTCAGAAAACGACTCTGCATTTCCTTTTGGGACATAACTCTACATCAACCGCTGCCGAACTTGTAGCCATTCGGGAATCTATTCGCTATATATGTGGGGAACCACCTCAAAAATGGTGTATATTCACGGACTCGAAGACTGCATTACAAATTTTGGAAAACTTCTTACGCCACACTGCCTATCAGTCCCTGGCACTAAACATTACGGAGCTCATCACATCTGCCCAGCTGCAAGGCCACATGATAATGTTTCAATGGATTCCTGCCCACTGCGGCCTCCATGGGAATGAGCAGGCCGATGTTGAAGCGAAAAGCGCTCTCATCTGTGCCTTTTTCAAGAGCGGATACGACGTGTCTTCTAAAGAGTTGTATGAATATTGCTACAGCGACTTACTGGGCTCAACCAGACGCCCGACACATGCGTCTAAGAAAGCTTGATCGAACATTTAAATTTACTGTTCCGCGTGATATTCCGCGTCATCAGGCATGCTTGATACATCGACTTCGTTTAAACGTGGCTTTCACGCGCAAGTACTTACATTTAATTGAACAGATGGACTCACCGGAATGTTTAACTTGTGGCATCCCAGAGACTGTGGACCATGTATTATTGGTGTGCCCAGAGTATGCGAACGAAAGAAATGTGCTAGCTGCTTCCTTGAAGCATTTAGACAAGAGGCCTCTGTCGGAGGAACTGCTGCTGGGCGCTTGGCAGGACAAGGGGAAGGGCATCCAGGCAGTGCGCGCTCTTTGGCGTTATTTGAGCGCCAGTGGACTTGATTCACGTTTGTAAAGCAAGCTGCTGTGTCTGTATATATATTTCATATGCCTTCTCCCACATCGTCACCCATCATGACCTTCTTTCTTCTCTCCTTCCCCTTCCCCAGTGCAGAGTAGCAGGCCAGATTTGAATTATTCGGGCCAACCTCTCTGCCTTTTCCTATCAATAAATCCATCTATCTTGCTGTGCACGAGGACGTGAGGTACCATTTCTGTCATGAGGAGGGCGCAATTCTTTTCTGGTAAAGCTCGGGCGAATCGTCTGCTCTGGTCCAAGCGCTCGCTAGGCAAGCTGGAGAGCCTGGAATGTTCTTTTTTTTTTCTTTCAGATGAAAAGAACTTCGATCAAGACCAAAAAACTAATTGCCATAATGAAAGATGGCTTTACGGAAGCGCTAATGAGGTGCCGACAGCGATGCACACAAAATTTCTGTCTGTGATTGTGTCAGCAGCCGTCGGCAACAAGGGCCGCCACACTGTTTTGCAGAAGGACTCCGCTAATGCTGCCGAGTACGCGGAGGTGCTTGCCACTGTTGTGAAGCCCTGGACTGATACTATTTCGAAAGGAAGACCTTGTGTCTTTCAGCAATATTCGGCTCTCGCCCACACCGCCTGCGTCACCCAGGAGTGGCTGGCCAACAACTTCCAATAACCACATCACTCCCAACTTGTGGCCTCCTAGTTGTCCAGATTTGAATCCACTCGGCGTCGTTGAGAGAGAAGCCGACAAAAGGCCACATAGTACAAAACACTCTCTAAAGGTCGCCATTGCTAACTCAGTGGACAGTATCTCTAAGAACCACCTGATCCGTGCATGCAGCCATTTCCGAAGCCGAATTGAATTGGTTATTGCTGCATTCATTGAGTAATCTGAAAATAAACAGTAAGAGAAATATCTCCTAAAGTTTGGTGAATATATATATATTTTTGCGGGGATATTCTCTGCTTGAAGCCAACATTGCATCCTCAAATACCTCGCGCACCCGGTATATTGCAGGATATGTGGCTCGAAAAATCAGGCACAAATCAAAATGCAGTACTTATTCTGCGTATCTAATTTTGAGCAAATTATGCGTGCAAAAAAAAATGAAAATGAATTCATCTCAAATTTTGACCACCGAGGTCTTCTTCTCAAGCAAAAAAAAGTGTGTGGCAAAAGGTAGGGCCGACCTTTCTCGCCGACCAAAAAGTGGCCGGCCGACCTTCGGCACCCGAATGAGGGCCGGCGTCGGGGATTGACACTGACCTAACGTCGGCCGATTTTCGGCAATCGACTGCGGCCCGACCTTTTGGCCCGACGTGATCGACCACCTGCCGCACGTGGGCCTGCCGTCTGCCAGCGTTACTGAATGGTCGGCCGCTCGTCTGCCCTAGCATTTTGCTGACGAAAGACCGCACGTCGGCCGGTTGCTTCCCGACGCCGGTTAGTGGCCGGCATCGCCCCTCGTGCAGGTATCATGCCATGCATTTAATATATCGTGGCCCATGCATATATAACGGGGTAGCACATACAAATGCATCAAGAAAAGCAGTAGCTTTTCTGATGCCATGAAGAAACAAAAGCTGCAGTATTTGGTGAAAAATTTATTTGTCAACAGCGTTCAGAAAAAGCTCGCGATTTGCTTTTTAATAAGCGTGGATATATATATATATGACTGCGCGTGTGCCACATATGTAAAATGGGCTTGAGGCTTGGTCTCCTTCTTTTGGCAGCCTGTCGATCACTTGATGTCTGCGACAGGTCGGATCTGCGGCAGGTTCCATCTTGGTCAGCTGTATGAAGAAAAGTGTTTTCATTAAATATTTCCTTTTCGCCTAGACTTTTACATTGCAGGCAAATATAGGGTGAAAAGGTAGAAAAAATAATGTCTGCTCACTGCCACCAACTGCACTATCACATCAATATATTTTATGCGCTTGACTTCATGCGACCCTACTGAAAACGCATTAGCGCAAAGCCGCAATAGGTAATCAGGATCCGTGAATCCGCGAGAAAGGCGCGATCACTTTGTTTTGCTGGAGTCATGATGTTGCAATTTGCAACCGTAGCGCACTCAAACCTTATCCTCCCGAAGCGCGTTCTTGCATGCTAATGCTGCAATTTAATAATTCTAGCAAAACCAAGTGTCCGCGCTTGTCATAGAGGGCGTATGAGGGATTCCAACGCGGCAGAACAAACAGTTTCCGCGATATTTACATGAAACCTACAATAAGTTTATTCCGTAGAATACAGCTTAATTTTCTCAAACTAGATGGAACTTTTACAGCAAAAGCGACCGGATATTTAACGATAAGTCATCTGATTTATTTTTGTTATTTAACAACCGAGCATTATTTTAATTGTCTCATCAGCCAAGAGGGCTATTTCGATAGCCCAACTCTTAGAAGCTTATAGAACCCGTTGTAAATTTTTAAAGCTTGAAACAAGGTAGCTGAACACCTCATGAGCATGTAAGCACCAGGAAATAATCCGCACGATGAAAATACAACTGCTTGCCCAGAAAGCAAGCGCACAGAGCAAAATCAATGTGAAACGGCTCAGATCTGTGTGCATCACATATATAATTCCAAAATCCACAAAATGAACGCACTGGCTCACTTACCTTGCCAGCATACCGCATCACTCAATCATCAATTTTCACGTATATACATCATTACAGCAGCAAAAAAAAATAATAATAATAAACACGGCATAAATCTTGTACTCAGTCCTGGCACGAGCTTGCTTGGCAGTAGCGATGATGCTTGTACGCTTCTGATCGCTCCTATGGCGAGGGGTGCTGCAATATTTATATCAGTGATAGCATTTGACATTTACTGGGTTGCATGCGTCCCATCGATGTGAGTCGGATAATCGAATTTTCCGAACAAAATCACCGCTAATACCTGTCCGGCAAGTGCACCGCCATGAAGAAGCGAAAGACCAGCGTTTTAGTGTAGAGGAGACCAAGGACTTCGGGCTTCGGCGAAACGAGCTTCCACTGTCGAAGCCAGTTTCCAGATCAGCTGATATCGCCTCCCTGCACGATCAGCGCAAGGCGCGCACACCAATTACAAAATATGCATTTACAGTAACAAGATGCGCATAAGTCTCAAAGCAATACATAATTAGTTGCAGTACATTATCGTATAGAAGAAAATCAGCGATAATTTGACTTGCCTGGTCGGTATACACGTCAGTGCACGCACTTCGATGTGAAGAAGTGAAAGACGGGCGTTTTGGGGCAGAGGAGATCGGACCTCGGACTGCAGCGAAAAGAGCTAATTCCACCGCCGCAGCATCGTTTCCAAGTCGGCTCAGCACGTCTTCCTGCGCAATCAGAGCGAAATGCGCACACATCGATTATATAAAAAAAAAATGTACGTAGTAATAAGATGCGCATATATATACGCGCTCCAGAAACAGTTGCAGTGTATTGTCGTATCGAACAAAATATGTGCTAATTGGACTTACCTGGTCGGTATAGTGAGTGTCCCTCCATATTAAAAGGCGAGCATTTTGGGACAGGAGATACCCAAGGACCCAGACTGCAGCAAAATGAGGCAATTCTGCCACCGCAGCCAGCCGCAGCCTTGTTTCCAAACGGCTCAGCAAGTCTTCCTGCGCGATCGTATATATATATATATATATATATATATATATATATATATATATATATATATATATATATATATATATATATATATATATATATATATATATATATATATGAAGAAAGATGCAAGGAGTATATAACAAGACGAACATATGCTCCAAAACAATACATTATTATGTTCAGTATAATATCGAATCTAGCAAAAAGCTCCTCTGATCAAGACCGAAAGATCATGTACTTACGCATGTTTTGGTGAACTTCGGCACGAAGAATCTGTACAGAGCGGCTGCAATCATCAGCTGCATATATGGGCTGTTCTTTTCAAACGCTGACTGCTGCAGGAGGTTGAGACATTGAATTTGCGCGAAATAAAAGCGGACCATAAGATTAGGCAGTAGGCATCGCGCCCACACGGAGGCTGGCCGTCGACTGAGTGGCGCCGCGCATCTTAGCTCGCGCGGGATGTGTTTTCCCGCCATTTGGACACGTGACCTCAAGAAGGGAGGAGGGGGGGAAGGGAGAGAAGCTACAAAAGCAGCGAGAATCTCCCTGTGTGCGGTGCATGCAATTCTTTTTTTTTTCTTTTTTTTCGCCGCTATCCCTCTCTGCTTCGGCATTCCTGTCGCCCCCCGCGGTAGGGTGCCTCGATGCCTTTCGCCTCCCCGTGGTTCTTTCCGCTTTGCCGCAGGGAGAAGAGATGGACCGATAGGGGGCAGCGGGTCCCGCGCAGCGAGAAGCAGTTTTCTTTCTTTTTCACGCCCCCCCCCCCCTCCCCCTCGTCGTTCAAGAAGCGTCGAGGTAGTTTCTTTTCTTTTCTTTTCCTTTTTCTACGGCTTCTGTAGAGCCCCCGTCTTGATACCAGCGGCTGTAGTTCTTTGCATGAAAAAAATATGGCTTGGAGTGAACATCTTCCACATAAACCAAGTGTGGGGCAGTAGAACACCTGCAGCTTCATTTAGCCAAGATAGCAAGACCTGGCTACGTATATAGTGTTCAGCAACTTGATCGGAACCGTCTTGGAAACTTTTCCAAGACGGTTAAGTTGCAGAACACTGTATATTATGAGTGCTTTTGCAGATATTACATAGTCCATGCGGATTTATACTTCCCAAAGCAGTACGTGGGTTATTTAGAGTCCCTCGGGCTGTCATATTAACCGCAACCCACATTTCCGTTTTCGCGTTTGGTTTCCATCATAATGCGGCTTCTGCAGCTCGACTAAAGCCCGTGACCTCGAGCTCAAGCTGGTAAATACCGATTGAACCGCATAGTAACTGCTGCAAGTTTCTGACAAAAATATATTTTGTCCATTTGTTTTAGGGATGCATGAAAATCAGTAGAAGGTCGCAGGGCAAAGTGCACCGGATCCGGATGAAAGCTCATAAAAGCTCACCGCCTCTTTTCTTGACCCCGTGCGAAATGTAAACTCACGGATGCTGCGAAACGAATTTAAGGGCGTTTAGGATTGATAGGTTTCGAGGGCACTGGCAAAAGTAATTGACGGTTAACATATAAACCTTAAAGGCACATCTCTTCGGTTTACCGTGGGTTTGCTTAGGGTTACGTTATAGGTTAACTTTATGATGAGGTTGTTTAAATTCAGAGGTTACCATTTAACCATAAAAAAAAAGGACAATTACATTCGTAGGTTCATAGCAGTTACCGCGCAAATCTTAGGCACTTAATACTGAGTATGCTTCAAACAGACAATCAGCGCCTACCAGTTCACAAATTCAAGCATAAGTTCATGACAACTCGCGATCAACTACAGAGTGTACCATACCCGCCGCGGCTCAATTAGCGCGCGGTTAAAGCTTTATTTCAAAATATGTATAAATAACAGTTAATTTCACCTTCTGTTGCGCAATGTATAATTCTATCAGCAGGCTCAAATGATATAGTGTCAATATATATCATGCACGCGGTATAACTCAATGTTGCATAAAAATAGCTGTTTCAATGATACGAATTTTCCACTTTTCTCCTGCTAAGCCGACTGCCTCATGGAACGTAGAGGGGAAACCTGCTGTATTGCAGGAGACTTTACTTTGATATGCACAATGTTATTTAATGATATATTATAGCAGCAGTGAATACGCGGCTGGGGAAAAGGGGATTCGAGAAACTTTATATATATTCTGGCATTTCATACCATATTTCTGCGTGTGAGGCTGACGTTGAAGAATTTAACAATGTAGACCGCCACTGGTGCAGGAGCCGATCGATCCTCGTCATGTTGCGCGGGATTCTCAAAACGCAATCCCTTTGAATTTTCTCAAAAGAACCAAAGGTTACTTCTTGCACAATGCTTGTGTTCGCAGGAAGTATACGTTCGACAGGCGAATCGTCCGGGCGATCGGCTTTTTGCGTGCCTTTCATTTTTATTTGAAAACTATCAGGACCACAATCGTGTTCTGGATAAAGACAGTCGGCCTCGGCATATTGATATATAAGGAATAAAGCTTTCCTAATCCCCGTGTTTTAACTGAGGCGGGCAAATATTTGTCCCAAGCAATATTTGTCCCAATATACTCGAGTTTCGTCTATCGAGAGTGCAGCATATATGTATATATGCGAAGCGTTACAGCTCATTTGGTCCAAAAGCACCTCGCTAACCCGGTTTTCGCTTGAGTATCGTCGGGTTTTGTCTGAAATATTCGGAATGTGGTAGTAAATATGGAGATGCGGTCCAGGTTCCCACCGGGATCTGTGACAGATGCTGCGCCTTTACTTTCCTATAACCAATTTACAATTAACTGCGGTTGCCCACCGAAATAGAGATATAGAGAGAAGAATGAGAAGGCGTTGTATCCCGTCGAATGTTAAGGGGAAGCTTGAGCGTCCCCCTAATTTTTATTTCCTTCTTTCAAATATTATTAACTATTCCATCGTACCACTGTGTAAGGTCGTGGAACAATTTACTCTGTGCGACTGCAGACGTGCGTAAGTGCGTGCGTGCGTACGTGCATGCGTCACACACGGCTTCGTGCCGATGTCGGGATAGACTATTAACTCAATAATCTCGGACATCTTGTTCATCCTAAAGCTATAGCTAATTAACGTATGCGCGAAACTTCTGATAAAGCCTAGTGCACACAGGTGCCAACTTTCCCACATCTGTGTTCCTTGATTGTTTTTTTGATCCAGCCTCCCAATGATACGACCCTGCATGGCTTAGCACGTGTTTTCTTGTGGATTCCTCTTGCAAAGTCAATCTACTTTGATTATATTTTCACTATAGCTAGGTGGTGGCGCCTATCTGGGTTCCGCCTTGTCTTCATTATGCCTTTTGTTGAGCGCTATTGGGTATCCGAGTTAGTGGATCACATAGGTTAAGTTGGGCGTCCTTAACTTTTATACTGGCTTGGAAGTAGAAGGCAAATGCTTGTAGTGCATGGTCAGGGGAAGCAGGCGCACGTGTTCGCATAGTTAGAGGAGATGTTTGTAGACGGAGCATGGATAGCCATAGCAGTATCTAATTTCTGCGAAGCGCTCTGCTATTCTACGCCCCTATACATATGTGTCAAACGTATGCGAAGTGGGAGACGCCTGTTGTACCCAATCTCCCGCATGCTCTAAGAGACTTTCGGTGGCGCACTGAGTGTGGCGTATTCGATCCCCACCAAATTAAGACAGGCTTTACAGCTGGCATATTGATCCGCACAGTATCAACTTTGGTCAGGTCGAGTCTCACACACGTGTCCTTAAGGACTGCGTCGCAGCTTGGACATTCCGCTGCCTAGCGCCGTGAGCTTTTTCGTCGCACAGTGGAAGGCCGCGCGAAGCGTTCGAACAACTTGTAGTGAAGTCCGTGGGATTGATCATTTGGCAGAATAGGAACGCGGTCGATCGTATTCTTTCGCTGACACCGTTGTCTACTGTTCCCCATGCTAGTGCGTCTCACCTAGATATAGCCAGCTGTTAGTTCTTGGAGAGCAAAGCTTTATCCGGAGGTTGTTGACGCGGCGCATCCACCTCAGGAAGGTCACTTGTACATCGAAATGATTTGAACTGGGTTCTTGTCTTGAAAGACGCAAGCCTGCGGCTCACGCGTATATGTGTGAGCACAAAGGATCGAGCAATCGACTGTCTGGAAATTTTTTAGGGGGTCAGAGTCCTGTTGCAGCTGCGCATTATTGATATACAACGTGTGACCAGAAACTCACTGCATTATATATTTCTTGCCGCTACCTTATATGTTATGTACTGTTTGCTATTTTACTGAAACATTATTTATTGTCCCAGTATGCTTTGCTATTTCCATGTTTATCAATAAGATTTCTTTGGTTCCCTGCTATGTAAATGGTTGAAGTTCACGCCTATGACGTCATGATCGTTTCTACTCTCTTATCCCGGTACTTTTCAAGCAGAAGTCTTAAGTTTCTGGACCTATGCAGCATTCCTTCCATATGCAGGGCTATTCTACAAGCGATCTCTCGGCTTAGTACGTACGACACATAATTCGCTTTAATCACTTCCGATACATGTTCACGCCTTAAAACTAAAAGTTCTCCATATTATTAGTCTGCAAGCCACAACAAAAACCCGAAATTGCGGCAGCTGCTTCAGGAAAGAATTCTTTTCAATTAGCTTCTTTTATTGCGCGTACCTCGTGTAGCTCTCAATAAATATTCTTAATTTTCAATCACTCTGTCTAACATAGGGGTCTCAAACTCATATTGATATGCAGGATGCGTTGAGAAAATATGTCTCTCGCGGACCAGGAGTGGACAGTAACAGGCAAGAAAATATAGAAGCCATAATTTAAAACAATCTGTAAAACAAAAGCGAAATACTAATAAAATAAATAAAAATCAACTGTTTCGTTCCTATGAAACCACACTCCCATTCTTTGAGCAAAAAGAAAAAAGGAACAAAAAAAAAACAGAAAAAGCGGAGCATCTTTGATTTTTTGTGTCCAAACGCGCCGGAGGAGCGCGTTACTTCAGGATGGCTTGGCGGAGTTACTGAAAGGATACAGCGGTTGAAAACTACTACAGTCACTTGTCCTGACAGTATATAAATGCGAATGAAAAAGAGGTCTGGTTGTCCAGCGCCTAGTTATTGAAGGTAACAAAGTTGACTGTCTTGTAATTTTAACTAATAACGCGCAACTTTGGAAAACGCGCTTACATTTCCAATATTTCGTTCGCACGTACAGCGTCCTCGCGCGCTCGAGATCGTCTCTTGGTCGCGCTCTACACTTCTGCAATGAACTTGAAAGCACGCACGCACCCACGAGCACAAGCTGCCGAGTCTTCCAAGAACTGTTGACAAGAAGCGGGGGAGGAGAGGGGGGTAGTTTCCGGTGTAGAATCGGACCGCTCGCTGCGAAAATGCGCCCCTCCGACTTCCGAAAAAAAAAAAAAATGAAAAGAGCCGCCCGTCCCACCCCGGCAGGTCGTAAAAGAGGATGAATGGGCCACACGCAAAGAAACAAAACCAAATGACAAGGACGCTGGCCCGTTTTCTCGCGGCTCTTAGCTTTACCAAGCCCTGTATACATGGACTCGACAGAGTCGGGTCGAGTAAGCCTGTCGAGTAAAAAAACAGTTGTCGGGTTCATGTATACGCAGTCGGGTCGAGCAAAATAGCCGCGCAGCGGGTCGCGTTAACTCGCTTGCAGGGGGTAGGTTAACTCGCTTGACCCGCTTGTCTAAAAGCATGTAGACGCTGTCGAGTCAGCGAGTCGAGTTATGGCGAACTCTGGGATTAAAAAGCAACCGGAACGGCGAGGAGCGTCAGCGTAGTTGAATGCTTTTTAGCCGTCATCAACGATAAAAAATAATAATCGAAGCTCTCGATAATAAAAGGCGACGGAATCAAATACGAGTAAGAAACTTGCACAATAACTTCAAATCTCGACGCTACGCGCCGCTGCGATACTTACTCGCTAGAAAGTGAGTTCATGTAGACACCAATCGGGTCGAGTAATGGTGACCTCGCTTACTCGACACTTACCCGACCCGGTGCTGTCGAGTCCATGTATACAGGGCTCCAGACTGTTTTGAGAAAAAAAGTATGCGATTAATAACCTGGACAATAATCATTTTCCTTCGTTTTTTTTTTCTTCATGTATTTGATCGTAAGACAACTTTGTTCGAAAAGAGCTCCTTCAAAAATAGTATACAAATACCACAAAACTGCATGCTCTCTTCAAAAGCCTTGTATACATGAGCCCGACGCAAGCGGGTCGGGTAGGGGGGAGCCGGTTGTCGAGCTGAGCCAGCCCGACCCGTCCGGGTTTACATGAGCTCGTTTCTATCGGGCAAAGGTCGCTGCTACACCGTGCGTCGAGCAAGAGAACCAGGCGCAGGCAGGAGAGGAGGAAAAGGAGGAATGCTCAGACGAACAGCTCACGGTCCCGTCCCCGACCAGCAAGGAGGCAAGAGAGGAGGTGCCCGCCCGACGCGTCAGAGTATACATGCCCCTCGGCCATCGGGTAGGGTCGAGCCAACCCACCCCCTGCAGTCGGGCTGGCGGGACCCGACCCGACGGTCCTTTAGCTCGACCCCCTAGCGTATACATGAGCCCGATAGCCGGTTTTTAGCCCGACAGGCCTCCCCGACCCGACTTTGTCGGTCTCATGTAAACCCCCTGAAAGTCGGCGTGTATACATCTCTTCTCTCGCATAGTCAGGAACGCTCGCCACCAACTTTCGAGCTGCGGAGGTGACACACAGGGGGTTTACATGAGACCGACAAAGTCGGGTCGGGGAGGCCTGTCGGGCTAAAAACCGGCTATCGGGCTCATGTATACGCTAGGGGGTCGAGCTAAAGGACCGTCGGGTCGGGTCCCGCCAGCCCGACTGCAGGGGGTGGGTTGGCTCGACCCTACCCGATGGCCGAGGGGCATGTATACTCTGACGCGTCGGGCGGGCACCTCCTCTCTTGCCTCCTTGCTGGTCGGGGACGGGACCGTGAGCTGTTCGTCTGAGCATTCCTCCTTTTCCTCCTCTCCTGCCTGCGCCTGGTTCTCTTGCTCGACGCACGGTGTAGCAGCGACCTTTGCCCGATAGAAACGAGCTCATGTAAACCCGGACGGGTCGGGCTGGCTCAGCTCGACAACCGGCTCCCCCCTACCCGACCCGCTTGCGTCGGGCTCATGTATACAAGGCTACAGTTGCTCCGCCCTTCCCACCATTTCCCCCCTCTTTTCCGTCCTTCCTTCGAAACGTCCGAGCGTGAGGTCGGTTTTGTTTCGTCCGGGTCTCCCTCCGTGTACGCATTTCTCTTCTGCTGCGAAGTAGTGTTTTTAGAATTTGTCTCTTTGCTTGCCTGCCGGAGCGTTCGCCGCGGCCAAGGCTTGCCAGTGCCCTACGCATAATTTCTGCCCCCGTGTGCTTTTTCTCTTCTGTCCGCTTCTTTTATTTTACACAATAGCCTTCTCCTCCCTTACAATGAGAAGTTGCGTCTACTCAAGTGCCCTGCCATATAGCGGACGCATTTCAGTGAGTGATACGGGCTAAATGGGGTGTAGGGAGCTTGTGCGCCAAAATATAACATGTTACAGCACCTACAGCTGCGCTTCGTAATAAGCAAACAGTATAATGACATGATCTACACATGACATCGCGGTCACCTTTTCGTGGCTTGCTGTTTATCAGAACTCGGTAAATAATTTTACTAACAGCTATAAGGTTCACTAAAAATGTGAGCGACAAGTTAAACAAACAATAGCATTAATTAATATAACAAAACATTTACACTGAATAGCATGTATCATTTTGTTCCATACTAAGCGCAAATTACATAACATCGCGAAAAACCAAAGCCAAGTAACAGGCAAATTTAAAAAAAGTAGCAGTCGTGCTCTTCATAACGTTTTTTCAATGTACCGCCTCAACAGTCGGGCCAACGCATTGCCGCACTCTTGCCATTAACCTGGCGCCGTGCCCGGCATTTAGTCAAAGTCGGGCCAAAGGCCGCTGCGAACTACTTGCCGAAATGGCTGGCGGCTACCTCCGGGCCGACCGCTTGCCGTGGTTTACTAGCCGACTAAGTAGGCTGCCGACCATTTTCCGAACGTCGGCCACACGTAAATGGTCGGCCAAGGATGCTTGGGTTTATACGTCTGCGGAGCTTGCAAAGCTCGTAAACATGCTGGAAAATAAATTTTCTTTAATTATTTATTTCATTTCAATAATTGAGATTAACACAAGCAGCATTCATAATTTTGCGATGTTTTTGAAAAGCTTAGAGGTTCCTGAGCCTGGATATTCTGCTCATGACAGAAAAATTACTCTTCGCATAGAGAAGTTCTACGTCCAGATGAGGTTCTGTTTTTATGTGGTCACTAAACTAAGAGCGGAGCTCTAAACCAGAGCAGATAATGCACCTGAAGGTGAGGAGGTAGAAAAAATTATGTACTAGGGCTCTATTTAATGACTCTGCCCGTGTCTTGTGTATTTTCAAATTTAGCAGCTTAATTCATTCACGTGCTCGTAGGTCGGTGACATTTTCATACAATTCTGTAGTGTTTCTTATGTTGGTACCATATGCTTGAAGTATTTATATTCACTTAAAGGGGTCATGACAGCTAAAATTTGAGCATAAACTGATTATTGCATCTCACTCCATTCACGTTAATTATAAATCCTCGAAATTTATTGTGGTCACTGAGAGCCTTTTTCTTTCTTCAGCAAAAATATTTCATTCGCATATTTTTTTTTTCTTTGGCAAGCCTTCACTATAGTGTGCAACCTTAGTGATCCTTGGACTTGTTTTGGGTTTCGTCTAGAGATTGTCGAGAAGGCCAAAATAGATGTGCTCATGCTGTATTATTTAAGCATACAATCTGAAGCACATTATTCTTGCATTTTGAGAGTTAGCTTGTTTAGCAACAAGCGCTCCCATATATAAAAAGGCACATGTCCAACGTTTCCTTCCTGGTCTTAAATCGGTAACCAATCAGCAACACAGTTGATATGAATGGAAGTTCGGTTTACATCCGGCTTCTGTGTTGGTGAGCAGTCAAGGTCGACAAGTCTCGTTCTGAACGAGGCCAATTTGGAAAAGCGACCCACAGGTTGCCTTTGCAAGTGTGAACATCGGTCAAGCTGAGAGGTTCCCTAATCGCACACCCTTTGCAATCCTGAATCGTGAATGGGCCTTTAAATTGCACGGTGGTCACATGTTGTTTACAGTCAGTCCGCAGTAAAACATCTTCAGAACACAGCGGGCCTGTTTGTAAGCAGCACAATTTCTGCTGCCAAGAAGGGTAGAAAGACCTTTACGACTTATTGGAGATTTACATTGACCACATGCTCTGAAGTTTCTTCAAAAAGCCGATATTTCTGCTATAAAACATTAACATTTCTGCTCCATAGCCATTTCAGAACGTCTTTTCTGCTTTCTGCTTCATTTAGCTCCTCCAAAAAGCATATTTGCTTGCTTCAAGAGCTGCTCTAAAAACCTATTTTGACCACCCACACATGGTACTGCTTTTCACGAGTCCCTGTCCAAAAGTGCTGGAAGAAGACAATAACGATGCTATTTTGGGGCCTACTTCACGCAACTTCAGCACTCAGACTTCGACTACCTTGAAGGAAAGTCATCCTTGCCGCTCAGAGTGTTCAAACATGGACTAGCCTCCTTTGCGCTTTATAATGGCGTTCGCACCCAACAGGACCGCCTACTTACTTGTCCCTGTGGGCCTTCTCGATGAAATCCTACAGGCCCTTCATGATGAGCCCACAGCTGGGCGCCTAAACTTTATTTTACTCTCAGTCGCATTCAGGTTAAATAATATGGGCCCATATTGGCCTCGTCTATCTGCTAATGTCATGCACTATGTCAGGAGTGCGACTGCTAACGCCACCAAACACTGCTAACAAGACTGCAGGATATACAACCAAACCAATCACTTGCGAGGCCATTCCAACAGATCGGCATGGACTTACTAGGTCATTTCCCGACATTGACATCTAGCAACAAGTGGATAATAGTAGCAACTAACTACCTGACTCGCAACGCCGAAGCAAAGGGCCAAAGGCTTCTCCAGACTAATTATCGTTGTAGAAAGCGAGAAGCACATCATAAAGCACCGCCTTGACTGGTGGCGTAAAAGAGAGGATTGTAGAAGGTTGTTTTTCTTCCTATTTTCTTTTTGTGGACTTTTGACCAATAGTTTTTGTTCGTTTTCTACTGCTTTAACTATTGGCCTAATCCAGAACTATGTGATCCCTCTATACAAAGGGGAGTGGCCGCATCAGCATCATACAGACAAGGAGAATTATGATGTGTGTTTTAACTGTCATCCTCACGATAGACAAGGCCCCGCCGGGGTGGCGCAGTGGTTACGGCGCTCGACTACTGTTCCCAAGAATGCTGGATCAAATCCCGGCCTCGGCAGCCGCTTTTCGATGGAGACGAAAGCAAGGCGCCTGTGTTCTATGCGATGTCAGTGCACGTTAAAGAACCCTAGGTGGTCAAAATTTCCGGAGTCCCCCACTACGGCATCTATCATAGCCTGAGTCGCTTTGGGACGTTAAACCCCGCAAACGAAACCAAACCACTGTAGACAAGATTTATGTGCAGTTCACGATCCCATGCGTGGTGCAGTTGGTTAAAGTGCTCAGCTGGCAATGCGAGGGATGCAGGTTCGATTCCCGGCGAAGACGGGATTTATTTTTAACTATCATCCTCGTGGTATACAAAGAGAATTATGATGCGTTTCATAATCCCGGGCGAGGTGTGGTTGATTAAAGCGCTCAGCTGAGGATGCGAAGGATGCAGGTTTGATTCCCGGTGGATGCAGGATTTTTATCTTTCTGATGACATTAGTTCCAGTTTCAAGTGATGTCATTTGATTGAAAGGTACAGTGTGACCGAACGAACGCCGACAGTGTGAGCCATTAAAGCGCAGCTGCATCACTTTTCGGGAATTCTGCGATATTCAAGAATTTGAATCTCCATAAGCTGTCGGTAATGCTTGCAAAGTGTTTTTGTGCTATCATTAAAACCGATGAAGTAATAAACGATTAAAATTCGAGCTTCTCACAGCACTGAGGGACTGTGTAGAAGCTCGATGATGACGTCACGGACGGTAATATTTCTTATTTTCGTTACCTTCGCCCACATCCTGTGGTGCCTTTTCTGATGCCACCAAACAATGTTTCTGGGCCTTCAATTTTGGTAGCCTTGTTTTTACTTCTTCCAACCAAGCTGTTCTATGCTGCAAACATGCCGGTACCGTCAATGACATCATGTGCCTCCCAAGAGTCGCTGTGTGGTGTGGAGAAGCCTGATAGCCGAAGCGGTTTAAATCGCTATTTGCGCCATTGTTTGAAATGCTAGCGCGAATATATCTCGTATGCTTAACCTGGAAGCTGTAATCATTCGATTCCTCAAAACTCATCAAAATCTACAACCAGTGCAGTTTCCCTTTAAAGGCTTTCGCCTTAATACAGCGCTCGATGTCATGCTGACGGAACGTAACGGAAAAGGACAGCCTCAGTGTCACTGCCTACCTTCAGCGTGCAGAAGCAGCCCGACGACTTGCCCAGCTGCGCATAAAAAGCCAGCAAGGCACCAA
The DNA here is from genome assembly GCF_055883805.1 of Amblyomma maculatum. Taxonomy (NCBI): domain Eukaryota; kingdom Metazoa; phylum Arthropoda; class Arachnida; order Ixodida; family Ixodidae; genus Amblyomma; species Amblyomma maculatum. The sequence continues at coordinate 1,719,669 of NC_139344.1, read as the reverse complement.
TGCCTATTGTAACCTACAATGACAATGAAAATTACAAGCCTGGAGACCCCTGACCGACTCTAGGTTTGGATGCTGAATCACCATCGTGGATTTAATGAAAACTATAAATTTTATGCTGCTGTTTCCGCAAATCAAGTTCACTCATCTAGATGAAATGGGCTGTGGAATTGTCCCCAGATGCTACTTACAGCACCCCAGGAGTGATACGTGTCCAGAAATTGTATGTTGTGTGCCTAAAGCCCCATTATAACTGATGGACACTGTTTATATTTTGCTTGATGTTTATTTTTGCCTACCTTTCTATTCGATGTAGAGCATTGGGCCGATGCTTCTTTGAGGGTGAAGTCATACCGCAAAGCTTTATTTTTTCACGCTTTATGCCACTTGGACGCAGCTTTTACTCTTTTTGTTTTGCAATGATGCACAGAGATTTACCTCGAATAATTGCCACAACACAACACTGCTTCTACATTGTTCCTGATCATTGTACTTGGCAGGTTTACCTCTGCTTCCTTGTTGCCTTTAGACTGAGCACTGGGCATTCTGTTGTTCGATGACCAGTGCCTTTGTCGTGATTGGCACCTTTTTGCAATGAAATAAATTCTGAAGGTGAATCCAGTGTGCACATATTGCTGTCAAACAGAGTACTGAGTTCTTTTTGGCTGATAGTAAATGATGGAATAAGAACAAAGAGCATATGTTGCAAAGAGCATATGTAGGCTCATCAAGAAGTTACCTGTGCTCCTTCTGCCATTTGCCATGTTAATTGGTGTGATGAGCCACTAGTTTAAGAAGCGCTATCACCAACTAAATTATTTATTAGAACCCAATGTTTCGGGACTAACTCGGTTCCTTCCTCAGGGGCGACTAAAGTTCGATGCCCGCAGTAGCAGGCAGCGGCCTATGCTTCGCCGATCTGAAGAATAATAGCTACACACGCGCCTTTATTCAATGTGCTTCCCGCCGTTGAACTAGCAGGACAATAGGGTCGGTCAGCATGGAAAAGACGAAGCGCCCTCGTATTGTGCTCCCATACGTGGCGGGCACCAGTGAGGCACTTGCACGCATCTTGCGCAAACACGTCTGTGTGTCGCACAAACCTACCTCAACAGTCAGCCGTTTTCTGCCGCTACCAATAGACCGTATTCCCAGAGAAAAACAACCAGGCGTTATTTATAAAATCCCGTGCTCCGAGTGCCCGGCCTCGTATATCGGCAAAACGAAAAATCTCTGTCGGCGGATATTGCAGCACAAAAATGACGTCCGGCAATTGAACTCGAAAAGCAACCCCCTTGCCGAGCACTGCGAACGCGCCGACCACAAAATGTCTTTTGAGGAGGTGAACGTACTTGATGTGGTGACCAATCCTTTCAAAAGACGTCACATCTTTTTTCGGTTCATCCGGCTGACAGCTGCAGCAGTGAACAGGAATCCGGGGACGCTACCCTCGGCGTACACAACTGGACTTCGCCACATGTTGGGAAAAGAAAGCATAGGCGAGTGCCTGCTACTGCGGGCCTCGAACTTTAGTCGCCCCTGAGGAAGGGACCGAGTTGGTCCCGAAACGTCTGGTTCTAATAAATAAATAATTTGGTTGGTGATAGTGTTTCTTAAACTTTTGTTTCAAGTACCCAACCAGGCGGAGTTCCACCGAAGATGTTCTCGTTCAAGTCAATGAACCACTAGGAAAAGCTTTAGGCCTTTCCAGTGACGGGCATTGTAAAGAACCGATGAGTGCGGAGGACAAGTCTATTTGCCATGTGTGAAACTAGTCAGAGCCTCTATAAAGGCACACAAAGGACAACTTGATAAGACGTTATCTAGCTCATTTTGGATATGTTGACATTCATCCAGCAGTAGTTATGGCTGACTGCATGGCAGTGTAGCCTAGCCTCTGAAATCTGCTTCCAAAAATTGATGTCAACATACGTAGTTTACTTGTGCAATCCACTGGTGTTAGCAACACCTGTACTTTTATTTTGTATTTTCTGGTCTACAAGAGTTCTGTTTCTTGCTGTCTTTTTTTGAGACTCACGGAAAATCTTTCTTTTGCAGAGTTCAAAGCCTCGAAGGACCATATGGAAATCTGTGAGGTGGCTCATTTTGTTAGTGGCAGGCCAAAGCATTCAACACCAGGAATGGCTAAGTGTCCTTGCCATTGCATTACAGTGAGAAAGGGGAAGGCGGGATTTTGTCAAATGTAAGATTACAAAGCAGTATAAAGTATGACTGTCACTATTTTTTCTACAGTGGCAGGATATGTGCAGTGTATCAAGGTGAAAATTGCAGTTACTAGAAAGAATAGCATCAGCATTCCCTTCAGTAATTTAGAAAGTTGCATCTGCATACCTTGCAGGTTTTTGCAAATGCACATCTGTTTGTTAGCCGACCTTGAAAAATATTAGGACTAAGCAACCTGCTCCACATCATGTTCAAAATAGGCTGTGCTTATATGCCTAAGCTGCTTCTGACATTGCCATGGTGCTTTTGATTTTGTATACACATGCTATCTGAATAAAAGGTGCCTATGTATTTTGTGTGTTTAATGAACTCAATGGTTCACATGCATGACATTGTTAATGATGGTCCCCGAGACGCACAGCATTTAATTGATGCTAATTATGTGAACTTTGCTGCACGTTAACCCCGTAACCGCCAAATTAACTCCCGAAAAACATACTAACATCGCCAGGTTTAGTTCTAATGTTTTTCAAGCCATTCGAATTCTAAAAAGTTTCCTTTATTAGTAAAGCATGCTGCCACTTCGCCATGTTTTTTTTTTTTTTTTTAGCAGTGTATGCACATCGCAAATGGGGTCAGAGTAACTGTCAGGTACAAATTCTAGATTGTCAGCGAAGCTTCTGTCTGAACTACTTCAAGAAAGAGCTTTTTGTTGAGGCATCACCGCCACCGGCACTCTTTGTGTGTGGCACTATCATAAAATTACTTTTGTCATGCCAAAAATGTGTGCTAAAGGCTGAAATGCACATTTTTTCTCATGGATAACTACGGCTCTGTAGAGTTGAGAATTTAATCGATGGATTTACCAAATCTGTTCCTTTTCTTTGGCAGTGCAAGCAATGTAACAGCAGGTCTGACAAGTGCGACTTGTCACTGGCAATACTGGCACAATTGCCAATGACAAGTGAAGCTCTGAGCTAAAGGACTAAGTCAGCATATGGTTTTGTGGATGCGGAAGGCTATGTGTAGTTAGTCTAAGTTTGTACACAGTTGTCTGAAAGATTCTCAACACTTTTACAATGATTATTGCAGACCTGCAATTAGAAACTAGGATATTCACTTTTACCTAGAAAAGTGATACAGCTTCAATAGAGGCAATATGCGAAAATGCCCGTATGATATGCAGCAGTGTTAGTAGTGCACAGTAAAGGTTCCCAAGAGGCTAAAATAGTGGTCCTCCTACAGCCTGGAAATAAAACCCCATGTACACTGCTGGTATGCACAGAAATACTGCCTTTTGATAACTAGACATAAGCTGCACCTACCTCCACCATCTGTGTTTGCCTTGGATTGCCATGCCTTATGTAACGTGCACGAAGGGATTCTACTTTATTTTGTAATTAATTTCACATGTACATTTTGGTGAACCGTCTGCAGCTACAGGGCTTGCTTTTGAGCTGCATAGAAAGCTTTTTCCTCATGGAAGTTTACAGTTGACAAGTGCTCTGTTCAGTTTATGGGGTTTAATGTCCCAAAGCGATATTGGCTATGAGGGATACTGTAGTGGACAGCTCCAGAAAATTCTGACCACCTGGGTTTTTTTATGTGCACTGACATCGCAAAGTACAAAGCCGCCTTGCATTTCGCCTCCATCAACTGCCACCGCGGCTGAGAGTAAACCTGTATCCTTTGGATCAGCAATCAAGCTCTCTTATCACTGAGCCACCATAGCAGGGTACAAGTGAACATTGCTGAAAACAGATCCACGGCATGGAACCTGTAGGCATAGGTTCAGGTGCAGAAACATTTTCTACAAAATTTCTCCTTGCAAACAAGCAACATTTGTGCACAACCTGCACTGTGTGCAAAGGAGACAAGAACAGGAACAAAAAAGAAGAAGAAGAAGAAGAAGAAGTGATCACATCGATTCTTCTTCAAAGCTAACATGACAGCAACTCGTCTGCTACATCAAAACAGTCTTTAGCGATAGATGCGAAACCATTCATGTAACACCAAAGATGAAAATAATTTCAAATTGCAAAATGCTTGCATGATATAAAGTATTAGTATAACAGTCAAAGTAAACGTTGTAGGGTTGAGTTTTAAATGTTATTACAATTCATATATTAGCCAATGCGTGGTATTATAAACATTATTTTAATTTTGCAATAAAACATTGTTTTAATGAAATTTTTACACAATATTAAGCTTGTTATGAAAGCAATAAAAATGGTTTGATATTCATGACACCACAATTGTGTTCGAAGTGGTAAAAAGAGGCAAATATGATGAAGGTGATATTCGGATGCAGTGACTTACAAATGAGTTTACCTGCTATATCGAAAGTATGCAAGAAACTTCTAAAGCGTTAAAGAAGGACAGTCTCACTGAAAGCTCATTTCAAGCCCTATATAGCGACCAATTGAGGCTCTCTTCGGGAAAGTAAGGTTAATGTGTGGTAAGGAATGACATATGCTAGATGCGAGGGCCGTAACAGCTAGCGGCACATGACTACATTGTCAAGACGGGCGTTTCATCTGAGAGCAAAATCAAGGCACTGAAGGAAGTGATGGCATCTCCTACCATTCCATTTCCCACTGTCACATAATCCGGTTCACCTTACGTCGCTGGATATATCGTTTAGTTAATCAACTTCGGGTGTGACGCTTGCGCTATTCTTGAAACTAGCGAAAGAAGCAGCCCCATGTAGCACGCTAGCTCTTCTACGAGGACAATGTTCTAGTGGACTGCATTATCCGAAACCAGAGCTTGTTGCCCTATTGGACAAGCTTTTTTTTCTTTCGAAAAAGCTGCCGTGCACCTACTACACACAAATGTACTCGAAGTACTTAAGATCCTGATTCAGTCAGCATTTCAGAACTCAACACTGAGTTGCCCGAAAGGAATTGACAACAGCTATATTATTAGGTCCGCTTCTTTGATATTTGAAAAATTTCTCAGAATTCTTCTCAATTAATTATACCAGGAAAGTGACGGAGAAGACCGAGAGGCCAACTCCTTATGTGCACAAGCTGTGCAGGAAGATTTTGAGCCTGAATTTTCTAGACGCAGGTCGCATTTTGATGAATCGATGAGTATATAGTGCAATGTGTAACTTTGAAGGACACTTTTTTTATTGTTTACCGCTCTTTTCGATTCTGCTTAACTGTTTATGCCCATTTCCTCGATTAAAAGTAGTCGCGAGACTACATATACATCTTCGGTCTTTCAACCGACTGATATGTTTGAACGAAGCTAGAACAACCCACGCCACTAGACAAGTGAAATTTTTACTATATAAGTAAATTTTTGTTCTTTACTCTGAATCTGAGACGCGCCATGAATTTTTGCCGGTGCCTCTTCTGATCTAAACGAAGACGGTAGCGGTTGACAGAATCTCCACCCAACAGTTCACCATGCACTCACGTCAGGTCGTGCTACACCTGCTTAAAACATTCAAAGGCAGATTGCATAGCCTGGTAAATTTATTTTTGTACAAAACTTAGGGGTAAAAAATGTTGAAGTGTACCCGAAGCTTCATTCGACCGTGCACGGCTGCACTGACGAAGGAGCGCGCGTGTGAGCGGATTGTTGACTGTAATTTATTCCTCGTATACGATAAATGTTCGATGTTGATGACGGACAGTATAAACCATAAGAGGCGAAATATCAGGACCTGCCGGTTGCAACTGACGCAGGCGAAGCTAAAAGCGAGCGCGCGTTTCCCTTGCGCGTGAACGACTGTAGCGGAGGAGCAGCAGTGGGGCGGTGGCGACCCCACCGAGGCGCGGCGGGCGGTGGTAACGGACCCCATTGGAGAGGCCGTAAGAGAAGAGAAGCGCTCTCCCTCGAGACCGGCCGTGTTTTGGTGTAAATACACGACAGATGGCGCGAGACGCTACAAAAACGATAATGATGATAATGGCCGCGAATTTTGAAAATTCAGTTTGCGCAGAAGGGTAGCTCTTTTTGCTTACACTAGGCGCAAATTCGGCGAGATATATAGGCAGACGCCAGGCGTGAAAGGAAGATTTAGTTTGGCTACGAAAAAAATTTACGCCATACATAGCATAAAAACAAATCCCAATAATAGTCATTTTCGACTTCAATTACACTCGGAGACAACTTGTTATGGTAGTGTGGCCAAGGCTAGGCAGAAAAGGTGGAAAAGGAGCCAACTCATCCCTAGTGACTTTACACTTTCTCTTCAATTTATCCTTTTCACCCGTCCCCTCGCCTTCCACAGGGCAAGAGGACCATGGCCCGCCGTCTTCCCTTTCCTGTCTGGCCTGGGCCGCAGTGAAAAAAAAAAAAAAAAAGAAACAGGAAAAAGGTATCCCTTAGTATATACATAAAATATACTGACAATGAAACATGAACTGATCGGGCAGCGCCTAGCTTGTCCGTGCGACTCTCCATAGCAGTTGCAGATCCTGTATGGCCCTAGAACTTGTGTTCCGTCCAAAAAGCAAGGAAAGGCACAAGCTTTCTAAACTGGTTCATTTTATTTCATACACTGCTAGCCTCCTTTTGGAGGCTGTTGCAGGTTTGGGGCATAATATAAGAACAGCAAATGACAGGAATACCGACAATCCACACTTGTCTAATTTTTATATAATTCTATATGGCAGTGTGGAACAAGGAATGGAAAAAGAGGATATGATACAATATAATCACACTGAAGACACGTTTCACTACACTATATTTGTACAGAGGTCAGGCTGCACATATATAGGGATCAAGGAACAATTGCCAGCCGTGAACTGAACCCATCTAGTGATGAGCAATTAACCACTCCATCGGCTAAACCATTCCATTCGCGGACCGCCAGGGGAAAGAAGGAGAACATCAATGTATCGCTGTGTGCTCGATACTCGACTAAATGCTTGGAATGATGCATTCTTTCGTTTCTATGTGGTGACAGCTTAATAAATTTGGATGCTGTATGCAATCAAGAACAACCACACCGTGCGTGCTGCATAGCAAACAGCCTTCGGATGCTTGCCGTTGAATCAAACTGTAAAACTGGAGTCTCTATAAAGTCTTCACCATGAACTGCAGTCCTTTATGTTGGAAAGCAAACTAGCGCACTTCAAAACAAAGACACAGGAAGAGAACGACAACACACTTTATGTTGCTTTTCACCTCATCTTGGTTTGCAACTTCAGGTTTAGGTTCATTGCACAGGCGAGTTCTGAGTGTAACTATAGGCAGGGGTGTTGGAAGAGGAGCAAAGGCAGGGAGGTTAACCGAAGAAGAAACCGGTTTGCTACTCTGCACTGCGGGGACGGGGTAAGTGGATATAAAAGTGACGGGCAAAAGAAAGCTACAGAAATGTGAAGTCAGTACTGTCACATCACAGCCATATCACGTCGCATCGCAGCAAAATCCCAGTTTAACGATCAGGCCTGTGGTTTTCATGAAGCAGAGCAGTGCCTGGGAGGTCTTCACCGTAGACGATCGCAGCGGGTGTCCATATAGACGCTGCAGTGCAGGGCAGAGACACTGTCTTTCCGCACTGTATGAGGTGCACTCGCAAATAATGTGGTCTATAGTCTCGTCAGACCCACAGTTTGCACATGCAGGGCTATTAGCCATACCTATCACAAACGAATGAAAATTTGTGAACGCTACACCAACCCACAGACGGCACAGCAAAGTTGCTTCACGTCGGGGTAGGCCGTGTAGAAGCCGGAGCTTCAGGTCAGGAGCAGGGGTGCCAAAATGCCTGTTCTGCTTATGATATAATAACAGCACCACATTTAAGCTGTAGTGAATACGTTTTGCTAAGAATGTTGCAATAAGCGGGTAACGCACGGTTGCAGATTTATCTATACATAGGAGAGTGTCCCTCTTATATAATACAGGGAAAGAAATAACCACAAGGCGATCAAAAGGCTGGAGGAAAGAGAGACTGATGACAGCATGCTTTCTTGCCACTGAAAAACTGTGGAATAAAAGAAATCAGCCTAGTGCCAAGAGACGGTTGGTTGGTAACTTGGTTTATGGGGTTTAATGCCCCAAGCATCTCGAGTCCTATGACATCAAGAGAATTGGTTATGGAAAAACCAGTACAGGAATATGACAGCAGAACTCTGCACATATAACAGTAAGACAAAAAAAAAAAGAAAAGACATAGCAGAATTTGCCCAGACATAACAGATAAAGAAATAAACAGACAAGTGTAACAGTATAACACCAAAGCATTGTGCCTTACAACATATTTACAAATTTGCTTCCATGTGCATGCAGAAACTTGTTTTAGCCTTTTCAAGATCATGGAATCAAGCATGTTGCATGAAAGGGCAAAAGTGGCTGTAAGCGTAGGAAGAAGGTGACAGAAGCCATTGACAAGGAAAAAGCTTTGAAACAGTTCACAGGAATATGGAATGTAAGGCACAATGAGCAGGTACAGATCTGGACAGTATCAAGGAAGTGACAGTGGCTGCACATGATTGCTTCGCATGCATCTGAAATGTGTAGCCTCTCAAATGATGTCAATGTATCCATGTGCATTTGCATTTTAGCATGCAGATGCTGTTTGTTTGCTTTCCTTTTTTAGTGAAGTGGGGGCTCGACTATGGCAGGCCTGAACTGTTCGAGATCAATTTAAATATTTAAAGCTTTCCTGAGGCCTAAATCTCCATTTGTGTTGTATCTGTGGAAATATGATTTTCCCATCATCATTCTGTTGTTCTGTATACTGATGTTTATTTAAACCAAGAATAATATCAGGAGAATGTGGCTGCTGATATTTAATTTTGCAACAGATGCTTAAGCTAGGGCAGCGCAAAATGCTGAAGCCAGTCTAGTGCTCAGTAATACTGGGTGAGGTCAGAGCATTGAAGGATACTGGTTTATATCTACGGCACTCACACGCCATGCATGACTATCCTACGAGGGTGTGAAGGAGCAAGCAGTCGGAGGTTGCAAGCTCAAGCCATGGATGACAACAAGGAAAAGTGAGCGGATGCCTATACCATGAGGTAATGCTAATTTAAGCACCTAGATCATCATCATCCTCAGCCTGACTATACCCACTGCAGGGCGAAGGACTCTCCCATATTCCTCCAATTAACCCGGTCCTGTGCGAGCTGCATCCACTTGACCCCTGCAATCTCATCCGCCCAACTAATTTTCTGCCGCCCCCTGTTACGCTTTTCTCCGCTTGGGATCCAGTTTGTTGCCCTAAGCGACCATCGCTTATCCTTTCCTCGCACTACATGTCCTGCCTATGCCCATTTCTTCTCGATTTCCATTAGAATGTCTGACTGGAGTTATTTCTCTGATCCACTCTGCACGTTTCCTATCTCTTAACGTTATCCCTGCCATTTTTCTTTCCATAGCCCTCTGCGTTGTCCTAAACTTAAGTAGAACCCTGTTTGTTAGCTTCCACGTTGCAGCCCCATAGGTAAGTACAGGTAAGATGCAACTGTTTTATACTTTCCTCTTGAGCGATACCGGTAAGCTGCTAGCCATAATCTGGGAGTACTTGCCAAATGCGCTCCTTCCAGTCTTATTCTCCTTGTTATTTCCCTTTCATGGTCCGGATCTGTGGTTACAACCTGTCCTAAATAGATATATTCACCTACTACTTCCAGTGCTTTGCTACCTAACGTAAACTGCTGTTCCTTCTATAGGCTATTAAACGTTACCTTAGTCTTCTGCATATTGATTTTCAAGCCTACTTTTTTTTACTTTTCCTGTCTAGGTCATCAATCATTCTTTGAAACTCATCCCCTGAGTTACTTAGCAAGGCAATGTCAATCAGCAAATCGCAGATTACTGAGGTATTCTCCATCTACTCTTATCCCTAACTGCTCCCATTCTAGATGTCTTCTATCTTAGATTCTAGCATTTAGATGTCACTGCATAAATTGTTCATGGTTTTTTATGCGCCTATTTCTGCTTACAGCTTTTTCTTTGCTTGTATTGTAAATTATTTGTGTTTATTTGATGAATCCCCCCCCCCCTATGTAATACCTGCAAAGGCTCTTAGGGTATTTGAATTAAATAAATAAATAAATAAAAATATATGGGTCTGCTGTGTTAACAGTGAGTGCTGGAGTAGCTCGGTGCAGTAAGCAGCCAACAAGTGTGGCAGTTACGAGGCGTAGTGTTGGGTTGAGTGCTGGGGTATTATAGCACATAAGTGGGTATTGCAACCCAGATTAACTTTCAGTTTGGTGGAATGACCATACAGGTAATTCATTGGGTATAGGGTGTGACATGTGCAGACGATACCAACGACAATGGCAACAATTTGGCCACACAATTTAGCACTCATATGTTTTAATTGTTGCTATAAATGCTTTTCAGTCACTTAACAAATTGCTATCCATAGCAGAAACAATACTCATGCACTGAAAAATAAAATGAAAATACTGAATATAATGCACATATATATATACTTTGGTACATGTACTATACATTTAGGGAGCCAAGGTGCGAAAGTTGTCCAGAATAAACGAGCGGCTGCGTTTCCAAGACTGCAGCAAGACTGCTGACAATAAAAACAAAAATGGCACAGACACATGTAAACCCTAAAATGAAGTGAGTGCTCTACCAAGCAGCATTACATATACGATATCAGCCCAAGTTTATAGTCTACTAACACGTATACAGTAACAAGGCAGCTGCAAGTGACCTGAAGGAAGTTAAGCAAACTACCTTCCTGGCCGCATTTTGGCAGCTCGCTGCATTCGTTACTCTGGGCCTCAAGCAAACTACTGTATATTGTGTCATAGTGTATATATTTCTTTTTATTTTTACCTACCCTGTCCTTTCTCCCTATCGTTCACCTCTTTGATTTCCTCTACTCTTCCTCGCTATCCCTTTAATTCCACCGCCCCAGTTCAGGTGCTTCAGATATCAGATACCGGGGCTGGCAAACATCTTTTCCTTACTTTTGTATATATAATAAAATAACCACTAAAACAACAAAGGCTGCTAATGCTAATTATCTTAAATTAGAATCAGATAAGCAGACCGAACTGTAAAAGAAGTTGACACAGTATACCCTGTGCCTACGTTGTTGTGTAGCGCTGTCGCAAGTTCCTGATAGAAAAAAAAAAATATGTATTTGCGCGAAGCTTTGTCGGAAAGAATTCCATTCCTTCCCCACTGCTTGTTTCCGACGAGTGACTGCATTGACACTGTCTGTAATGCGGCGTGTTGTTGACTTTGTGCAGTGTTTCTTTCAACTAGAGTAGTATTGCGTGATTTCACTCTATTTAGTTTTGTATAAGTATTCATTGTTCGTTTTTTTTTTTTGTGTGTGTGTGTGTGCGTGTTCTGTCAATACCAATGCTGTCCAGGGTCAGTTTTTTGTATACTTTGTTTTGTACCGTGCCTCTTCTGCTTAGATCATGTTTGGTCCGCAGTATGTGATAAATAAATGAAATAAATAAATAAGTCATTTTTGCTGCATTGCTTATCGATATATGTTCTGATAGAACACACGAGTTTTGCACCGTCTCCAGATTGCTTTCCAAAGCTAGAAGGTGGCATGCATTCCACAGAGATATAAGTAATTGACAAATTGTACACTAATTTTGATCTGTCATATCTGCAAGCTCAAAAACAATTAAGTACCAGGATGCTGTTTAGCTTAATTCACTGCTGAATGACACCTTTCGCACTGATTTCGCGGACAAAAATGGACACGACACCCACCTACCGCTGCACTTTGCGCACTATGTCAAAAAACAACAGCAATGACAATGGTTTACCTGAGAAGCGACTGCCGATGTCACATCGTTGACACATCGCAAATTTGTTCGGTACCCATGAATCGAACGTTCGACTTTTGCAGTTGAATGGTTTAATGTTAAGGGTACGTCGCACTACCTCCGCTGCAGCAAAACCACGCCAATAAAAGTCTATTCACACTTGCGACTCGCTAAGGACGCGCGACCGGCAGTCGCATGCGACCAGAGAGCAACCGATGTTCACTTGCGAATGCGATTTGCGGGTTGCTTTCCACATCGTATCTTCCTTGACTGTTCACCACATAGAGCAAAGCCAACTTACGATCACGTCAGCTGAGCCGCTGATTGGTTTAGCGGTTTGCGACCAGCAGTCGCGCGACTGGAAATCGAGCAGTGCCCGAACAGCCCGCGGTAGTCGCTTTTCGACCGATGCGACCATTTGCGACTGTCGCTTTTCGACCAAAACGGTCGCGCGACCGCTGCGAGTCGCAAGTGTGAACGGGCCTTAAGTTTACGCCCACTAAAGCCCCTCAATAAACTAAAAGTAGCGCCATCTCCTCTCTCCTCCTCCGGCGGGGCCGCTCCTCCTCTCGCATTTCGACCGTGGCTCCACCTACGGGGTGCGCGACTAGCGCGCGCTCTCCGGAGCAGGCGCCCTTCACAGCCGTCTCGATCAGCGCCGCGCGCGCGCCGATCGAGGCGGCCGTGCGCCGGGTCTCACCAGAGCCTTGCATTTTGTCGCAATGTGTTCAGGTTAAAATATTACTCACTGCTGAAACATAATTACCGAATGTTGACAGGGATTTCCCGCCAGAATAGTTTCAGCTGTGAGCGTGTTACACCAGATGTACGCGATTTCGGCGTTGGTTCAACTCGCTGTCATCTCCGTGTGTCCGTAGTTCGTCACATTTGGCCACTCAGCGGCATGCTTTATAAAATTTGTAACTAGGCGGCGGACAGGAACAATTTTGGAGCAGTCTGTGTATGGTTTCTTCGCAGCGTTGACTGGATTGCGAGCTGCCGGTAAACTTGAGAAGTGTGGCAGCAGCTGTCTTCCATGTATTTTTTCAACTTCAGCTGCAGATCAAATTAACTATAGGCGGCGGAAGCTGCAGTCTGTGTGGAGTCTTTGCAGCTTTGATTGACTTGTGAGCTACCGGTAAACTTGGGGAGGGAGGTAGCAGTTATTTTTTTTATATTTGGCGTTGAGACGGTGCCGTGTTCAGCTGCCATTGTGTGTCACCATACGTACACGATTTTGGCGTCGATTTAACTCGCCTTCACCTCCTTGAGTCCGTCAGCCGTTGACAAAAGTGCGCAACGTGCTTGAATAAAAAAGTTAACTAGGCTGCGGAAGCTACAGTCTGTGTGGTTTCTTTGCAGGTTGGACTGAATTGTAAGCTACCGTGAAACTTGAGAAGCGTGGTAGCAGTTTTCTTTTTTATATTTTGCGCTGAAACGGTTCCGTTTTCAACTGTCAGTGCGTGACATCATTTGTACGCGATGTCTGCGTTGGTTGAACTCGCCTTCACCACCGTGCTTCTATCAGCTGCCGGCCAAAGAGCGCAACATGCTTGAAAAAAAAATTAAATAGCCAGCGGGAACGATTTAGTAGCAGTCCGCGTGGCAGCAAAACACACGGCGATATGTGCCGCGCGCGCGCCGCCCGCCCCGCTGGAAAGGAGGAAGCTGCACGCCCAGCAAAAAAAAAAAGCGCGCGCGCGCACGTGACGGCGCTCGGCCAATGAGAGGGTCGAACGACGAAGGAGAGCGCAGGAGAGGAGGCGGGCGGCAAACTTCACATGTTGGCGCTACTTTTAGTTTATTGAGGGGCTTTAACGCCCACTGCCCGAGTGCGCCGACGACGACGTCCAGACCAGAGCTCCTTAATCCAACGCCGTCGGCGACAACGAGTGACGAGGAAAGAGCCGAAAAGCCCGCCAGCCCGCCACGAATCTGGGGACAAATTCAGACTCAATTAGGGACATAATAGTCAACATTTAGGTACATTGTAAAAAGTGCGTTTGGGGAACTCTAATAAGGACAAAATTTTAGCCGAAAAATGGCGGGTTTTGGTCTCGCCCCCTGCGAACTGTGAGGCAAATTACTAGCGCACAGAAAATAAGATCTGCCAGAACTCCAAAGAACTATGTGAACATAATATTTGCGCTCAGGAATGAATGCAGTTTTTGTTTCTTGCGTAAGAAACAACGTGTCACTTTTATAATAATATTTTAACTTGTTTCTAACGGCCTCTCTCGGCCATTTATTATCCGCTGCGTAGTTGCCCAAAGCAAACACAGCAAACACCCAAAGCTCAGAAATGGCTCAGACCAAAGCTTTTTCCATCCGCGGGATGGGTGCGTCATCGGCCCCGGTTCAACCAGTTCAACGTTCATCGTTGCGTACTGCGTACAGAGTGGGTTATCTGTACCAAACAGTCAGTATTTCATTCTGCTGGTTGTGGTAGAGCTTTACAGCAAGGCGAAGACTGTGTGTGCTTGATGAGAAACTGATTGCCGCTGCATGTGCGCATTTCCGGACGATGGGACAATGCTGCGTCACAGCTCGGCGGCTCGGCTCGGCCTCTCAGGCACGTCGCAAAAGTGGTGGCTTGTTTTACGGCTTGTACACGTCTGCATGAGCGGCGTATCGCTGCATGTTTTAATTGAACGGTGAAGGTGAGATTTTATTGCCCCCAAGACGCGTGTCGCATTGCTCAAAGCCTTCCGTTCCGCTCCCTTTGCTGTGTGTTTTGCTTACTGCGTCGTATTACCGCACCAACGTTCGCTGAACGTGATTTAGCTGTTATCAGAGTGATGTTACTATTGTCAATGGGATCTTTCTCATGAACATGTTAAATGCTTAAGTTGTAAATTTGTAACCTCGCATTGACTCCTCTCAGTGGCAAATGAAGCGCGAGTAAAATAATGGAATCGTGAACAGGGCGAGATTTATTGGAGCGAAGCTATATCGTAGATATTTTCACTTCTCAGGCGCATTAACTTCTAAATACTAGCAATCCCAATTTGAATTGCTTACCTAAGCTCTTACAGGTTGGCGTTCTAGCACTAGCGTTAGTTATTCCGTTCGTTGGTTTTTTGTTCTTTGACACTGATATGTACTTTGTTAGCAAGATCTTTTACCCTTTTATAATCTCACCGCGTCTCGTTTGGAGACCTACGCTCAGGTCATTTTGTTATCACGAGGATTTCATGAAGACCGTGACGAATGAGCGGTGGTCGCTTTCCTACACTCAAAGATTTCATTGTCGTGAAGCGTCTATGTAAGTAATCGTGAATTAATAAAGCCTGGCTTTCTATGCAGCAGAGCTTCACTCATTTATGCCCTTAGTGAAATGCCTCAAGCCATGTGATTCTATTCATGTGCTTGCCGAATTCACTTGAAGGCCCTTGTTCACAAACGTGCCCGAAGAAATAAGCCCCAGAATGCGTTTACATGACGTGCGACGAAAGACTAGGCCAACGACGACGGAGGCAGAACGATGCTATGATAAGGTGGTTAAAGATGCCGTAACATTTCAGTTAACGTAAAACTTGACAGTAGAAATTCATGTCAAGTAAAGTTGGCTGAACAGTTACGGTGTCCACTTTTCTGCCTTATCTGAGCATCGTTCTGCCTCCGTCGTTGTTGGCCTCGTTTTTTGTGTAAGTACAAAGACAATCGAATTCCCCGCCAAAAGTACGTCACTGTGACGTCACAAGCAACGTCACGTGTTTGTTTTGCCTCACAGTTCGCAGGGGGCGCCGGGAAACTAAAGCCTCGCTCAGAGTCGACACGCTAAAGTCCCTAGATCCGTTTTGTTTTTGTTAAAAAACGGATCTAGGGACTTTAGACACGCAGGCTTCTATTGGAGTTACGCCAGTTACGCTACCATTTGTTCTTCTACCATGGAACGTCTCGAAGCTTGGACGCTCTCTACACCTGCTACTACTGCCGCTACTGCTACTACCCTTGCTACTACTATCATTATCATCACTAACAGCAGTAACACAGACGGTGGGTACGGGCACGATCACGTGCGACGAAGGAACGTATGCACGCGAGCGTGGTGCACGTGAGGTGGAGGCACGTGAGTTAGACCTTTAGTGCTTTAGTTAGTAGGTAGTCGATTTAGTGGCTTGGTCGGTTCAGTGTAGTCAGGAAAGTCGGTGAAACAGTGACAGAAGAGTCATATTTAGGCAAAGATAATCAAAAGAGCTATAATACTAGCTTCAGGGACAAATCTGCGTGTAACGGCATTGGTTATGGCTGAAGGTGGTAAGCATATCAATGAACGGAGCAAGGGCGCCCATGCGCAGGTTAGATATTATTACTCAAACAAGCGTGTTCCGATGGAAGAAGATATGCAGCACGAGTTCAAAGGTGATAAAGCATTGTCCTTGGATGAAGTGCCAAAAAAGAGAAGAGAGATTTGCAAGGGGGCGTCCAGGTGAGCATTTCTTTTCAAACGCGCAGCAAAAAAATTGACGTTTTTTTTTTTCTTTATATCGCGATTTGTTGCCCCTTTTTAAGAAATGCATGCTTGACGGCTCTCGGGCTTAGTGTAGTCGGTTGCGGCTGTAGCTAACCTACAGCTTGATAAAGCGGACTTACAGCGCACTTTTTTTTTTTTTTATATAGTTAGCTAGCTTTTGTCATTGCATTCCCCTGGAAAGTTTAGGCTTGCCGTGATTGAAAAACTAGTAGAAAGGCAAGCTCGAATCCTTGACACTTGATGAAAGTGTGCCTTAAGGTGTACTGCGCCAGAAAATTACAGCAATGTAAGATTTTTAAGCGATAGTTTACAGCTCGGTCGGTCCAACTAAACGCCGTCGGCGGCGTCGGCACCGCGTGTTGGAACTTGTAAAAAGAAAATATATATATATATATATATGTGTGTGTGTGTGTGTGTGTGTGTCATGGTAATTTGTGGTTCTAGTGATTGGTGTATGATAGCCGATGACGACTTAATTCAATCATATTAATTGATAAATTAAAGAAATGAAAAAATAAAAGGGTTTTAAGGTATCAAAAAGGTCACAATGAAAAACCAATGCTTGATGCTAGTTTAGAAAATCAGAGTATACTTTATCAACGAATTAATCAAAAAGAAATTTAAGAAAATGTGTTCAATGGAGTAAAACTGCTCAGTATGGAAAGCCAGTGTTTGCTTATTGCTAAGTATCAATAAAAAGAGGAAAAAAAGCATTGTTTGTGTGTATGTGTGTGAAATGAAATCTTGTCATACTCGTAATGGGGATGCGTACATGTCTCCCAAACTTGTTTAACGTCCATAGTGACCATTTTTTCTAGCGCTTTAGTGATGTAACATATCAATGTTAGGATAATATTTTTAAACATTCAAACGTTCAGTTCAGTCGTGTCCGACTCTTCGTGACCCTATAGACCATGTCACGCCACGCTTTCCGGTCCCTCACTATCTTCCTAACATCACATAACTTCATCTGCAGTGCCTCGAGGATGCCATTTAACCATCGCGTTCGCAGCCTACCCCTTCTCAGGCGACCCTCAACCTTTCCCAACATCAAATCTTTCTCCAGCGACTCCTCTCTTCTCATCAGATGACCAAAGTAGCTGAGCTTTAACTTTAGAATTTGACCCTCCAATGAGCAGTCAGGGTTTATGGTCGACAATATCGACTGATTTGATCTTCGCCAGCACCACAATTCAAACGCATCAATTCTTCGGCGGTCAGCCTTTTTCACAGTCCAACTCTCGCATCCATACATCACAACTGGAAAGACCATAGCACGAGTTATACGGATCTTGGTTGGCAGACTAATGTCTCTGCTCTTTACTAGGCGGTCAAGGCTAACCATTGCTCTCTTTCCCAGAAGCAGGCGTCTCCTAATTTCATGGCTGCAGTCTCCTTCCGAGGTAATCTTGGAGCCCAAGAAGAAAAAATCTGTCACAGCTTCCACTTCTTGTCCATTGATGCTCCAGGACTTGATAGGGCAAGACGCCATGATCTTTGTCTTTTTAATGTTCAGTTTAAGCCCAAACTTCTCACTCTCTTCTTGTACGCGCATCAGAAGTCTCTTGAGTTCCACTTCACTTTCTGCCATTAAAGTGGTATCATCCACATATCTAAGGTTGTTGATACGTTTTCCAGCAATCTTCACTCCAGCTGAAGACTCGTCCAGACCGGCCTTCCTCATGATGCACTCTGCATATAGGTTAAATAGGCAGGGCGACAGTATGCAGCCTTGCCTCACTCCTTTCTCAATCGGAAACCAATCAGTAAGACCATGCCCAGTTCTGACTGTGGCCTCTTGCCCTTTATGCAGGTTCCTGAGGAGACAGATGAGGTGAATCGGAACTCCCATCTCTTGGAGAGCTTGCCACAATCTGCTGTGATCTACGCAGTCAAACACTTTCGCATAATCAATAAAACAGAAGTAGATGGGTTTCTGGAACTCCCTTGCTTTTTCCATGATCCAGCGAAGGTTGGCAATTTGGTCTCTAGTTCCTCTGCCCTTGCGAAACCCAGCTTGCACGTCCGGAAGCTCCCGATCCACATACTGCTGCAGCCTATCTTGGAGGATTTTCAGCATCACCTTGCTAGCATGCGAAATAAGCGCGATCGTGCGGTAGTTGGAACAATCTTTGGCATTGCCTTTCTTTGGAATGGGGATGTAAACTGACCTCCTCCAAGCCTGTGGCCACTGCAGGGTTGTCCAAATCTTCTGACATAATGTATGCAGAATGTTAATAGCGTCATGGTTGAGGTTTTGAAGCAACTCAGCTGGAATGCCATCAATTCCGCTAGCCTTGTTCTTAGCAAGGCTGGCTAAGGCCCATTCAACTTCACTCTTCAGGATGCCCGGCTGGAGATCAGTAATCACAACCGTCTTATGTTGGGTTTGCACATTCGGGTCCTTCTTGTACAGTTCTTCTGTGTATTCCTGCCACCTCTTCTTTATCTCTGAGGCTTCAGTGAGGTCCTTGCCTCGTTTGTTCTTTATCACGCCCAGCTTAGCACAGAAGCTTCCTTTGATATCTTTGATTGTCTTATACAGAGCTCTTGTGTTCCTTAATTGGCTGTTGTCCTCAACTGCTTGGCACTGTATGTTCAGGAAGGCATTCTTATCTCTCCTTGCTATTTTCTGAAAATCCGCATTGAGAACCTTGTATCTTTCTCTTTCCCCCATAACTTTTGCCATCCTCCTTTCCTCAGCTATTTGCAAGGCCTCTTCAGATAACCAGTTTGCTTTCTTGCATTTCTTTTGCTTTGGAACTACCTTAGTAGCAACTTCTTGTATTATATCACGAACATCAGTCCACATCTCTTCGGGCTCTCTGTCTTCTAGATCTAATTCTTGAAATCGATTCCTCACTTCCACAGCATATTCTAATGGAATTTGATCCAGATCATACCTGAAAGGCCTTCTAGTTTTCTGCGTTTTCTTCAATCGAAGCTTAATTTTGGCAACAAGAAGCTGATGATCGGTGCCACAATCGGCCCCAGGCCTTGTTTTTACTGCTTGTATAGCGCTTCTCCATCTCTGCCGGCAAAGATTATAAAGCGATCTGATTCCTGTACAGACCGTCCGGTGAAGTCCATGTGTACAGGCGCCTCTTGTGCTGTTGAAAATGAGTATTCGCTATGGTCAGGTTGTTTTCTTGACAAAACTCTACTAGCCTCTGCCCAGCTTCATTTGGCTCGCCAAGACCGAACTTGCTTATAATTCCGGATATTTCTTCACTCCCGACCTTAGCATTCCAGTCTCCTATGAGAAAAACGACGTCTGATGATGGGGTGCGGTCTAAAAGGCATTGTACGTCCGCATAAAATCTCTCAACGTCAGCTTCTTCAGCAGTAGTGGTCGGTGCATAGACTTGGATAACTGTTATGTTGAAAGGGTGACCTTGGATCCGAAGTGAAATCATTCGGTTGTTTTTGGGGTTGTACCCTAGCACTGCTTTTCCCATTCTTCTGTTTACTATGAGAGCGACCCCATTCCTTCTCTTGGATTCGTGCCCACAATAAAAGACATAATGGTCGCCGGAGTTAAATTCTCCCATTCCGGTCCACTTGAGCTCGCTGATACCTAAGATATCAATGTTCAATCTGTCCATTTCTCGCTTGAGGACATCCAGTTTACCTTGCGTCATAGATCTTACATTCCATGTTGCTATGTGATATATCTCCCTGCAACATCGGACTTTCCGGTTGCTTCCCGACACATCCACAACTGAGCGCCCTTTTGGCTTTAGGCCAGCCGCTTCATTCGTCCTGGAGCTACTAGGAATCGCCCGTTTTTCATCCCCAGTAACGTGGGACGCCTTCCAACCTTGGGGGCTCATCTTCCAGCGCCATATCATTAATGGTATTGTGACTGGCCATAGGGTTTTCTTGGCAGGAAATACTGGAGTGGGTTGCCATTACCTTCTCCAGTGAATCACATTTTGTCAGAACTCTCTGCCGTGACCTGTCTATCTTGGGTGGCCCTACACAGCAGAGCTCACGACTTCGAGTTTCGCAAGCCCCTCCGCCACGACAAGGCAGTGATCCATGAAGGGGATTCAAACGTTAATATAACTTATATACAGCATAAATTTAACATTCTTGAAAATGATAAACCAACCCTGCATCAGTATGTAGGCCCACCACTCGTGATGGTACAAAGCTTGTACGCTTTGCAAAGACCACAGTGCTGAACATCTCATCCTACACTCGCCTCTGAACAAATAGCTTGGAGTAAAGCTTTTATATCCATCACTGAGGGGTGGCTCATGGCTGATAGTGGCAACCGAATAAGCAAAGCTTTCTAATAAAATATTAGGGCTATGCATACACTTTATGGCAGACATCATCTCAAAGATTTATTTGTAAATAAGTGTATTTAAAACACATGATGAATAAAAGAAAAGTTCAAAAGTGCTGGAACACAGTGCTTCAAATGTATTTGATATGTTGTTTTATATACGATTAAACCATTATTTTAGCGTGTAGAACATTATTATTAAAATAATATTTCTTTGCAGCATCAAAATGTCAAAATACAACATAAAACATTATATAACATAGTAATATTTGAAAGTCAGCAATAGTATAATGTTTCTTTACAATATTGTATTAATGTTCTTTTATGTCTCACCAACATTAGGCTGCATTCAGGCAACTTACACTGCACTTCTGTAACATTGCTCTAATGTTCTGGGCCACCTGGGGTCTTCTTACTAGAGCACTGCACAAGCCCCAAAAGCATGCCCAGCCCAAAAGCCTGGGCATGCAGGCGGGCCGTGCCGGGCCTGAAAATTGCTGGTTTGCCAGGCCCGGACTGGGTTCGGGCTTGAAGTTGCTGGCCTGGGCTGGGTCCGGGCTTGGGGTAGCTGTGTATGGCTTCTTTCGGAAATGAAGGAATCGCGCTGCTAAATGCGGTCCAGTTGTTTATGAATAAACCACTACTAGTACATTTGTTAACGCCAATGGGAAAAAGCTCATTTGTAGACCAAGTTTAATCAGCGGCACTGAATGGTTTGTTCAAGTAAGTTTGGCCGTGTACGTCTGGCGGTGTTGAACGACACAGCGAAAAAGTTGAAAAAAAAATGCAAAACCCTGCAGCGCGCTCTACTACAGTGCAGGTCTAATGGGGCACTGCAATTGATAAAACACTGCTCGTTTACAAGAGCACACGCCTACTAAAGTGCACAACACCGCCAGCTTATGAATTTTCAGCAATCAATGAGCACACTCTGTCAGATCTAGCAGAAGACGCTCTTGTATCTTGTCAGTATTGTGTTATCACTAAAGACTGGGCATTTGAAGCCTCATAAGAGCCGCTGGAGAAGGACCTTTAATCGACTGGTCGGCAGGCAGCCATCTGTTCAAAGATAGTCTTCGCCTGGCTTCCCCCTTGCCCCCCCCCCCATCACTAAAAAAGAAAAAACACCTCGACGCTTCAAGAATTGGTATTGTATAAGGGCATACTACTTTAAGAACCTTCGGTCATTCAAACACAAATATACGCACAATAAACTGCCGTTTTGCTTTTCGTCTCCATAGAAATTCGAACTGCAGCCATGAATTCTTCTCAAGAATATGTAGATTTTTATTTTCTTGCTCTTACTCACACAGGTTCCTGTGGCATAGTTGCTGAGGGCAGTCTCTTTGTGTGTGATTAAGCAAATAACTTGTCCCAGTAGCTAATTGGTAATAAGGAGCTTAATTTAAAATGCCTTCAATCCATAGCTCTTAAATGTGCATCGAGCACAATTGGTTTAATCCTTTCAGCCCTGAATTTGTTATTTTCTCTGTAGATTTTTTTTTCTTTGGTGTTGTTTTTATCTATAGGGTCCAACAACCACATAGTAAAAATGTGTTGCTCAGGGTACAAGTATTTGTGGATTTAGAGACATGGTGTCAAAATAGGATATAGGGCTCAATGGTTGTCAAAAGTGAAAGGAGCTGCTTTGGTTACCACGACTGAAAACTGTTTCCGCTAGTGGAAATTATGTTCAATTTTGAAGTTTGGGGCAGCCATAAAGCAATTTATATACTTCAGTTTTCTGTATGCTATTTTGAACAAATTTTCAGTATTACATGGGCTACAAAAATTTCGTTTCATCCATAGCCCAAGGAAGCACCGCTGTCTGTTGGCGAAAAAGAAGAAACAACGTATATGCGAGCGCATTGTATTCGTGTTGTTAAGAAAAATAGCAACAGACACTGGGTTGGTTCCAGCATGCACGTGCGCTGATGCACCAGCTGTTCACGTGCCACACTAGCTTCCTCACACTCCCTACCGGTGTCCACAGGAAGAAGCGAATGGCAAAAATGTTCAGTAAAAGCTTAACTTCAAGGCTGAATCTATTCTCACTGTTATTTCTCATGTTGCTGTTGACCAATATTACCATTATCAGTGCATGACTCGATTCCAAAATATTTGCACTTTGATAGCAAAAATTTCAATCATTTTTTGAACAGCAAATTTACAATCAGTCTGACTGCCGCAAATAATTATTGGTGTCAGCAGTCAAAAGCCTGATTAATATAGATATATCAGCAAAAAAACCAAAGGAAGCCGCTCTAGAAAAAATTCCTAGCATCACTTGATGGCCCCCACTGACAACCGTTGAGCCCTGATGGTATCAAAATTGCATATGCACAAAACATGGTCTAAAGAGGCCTATACATATTCAGTTGTATTTAAAATATGGATACTAGCTTAGAAAGGTATTAAGCACAGGGTTTAAAAATATCAGTGCAAAATAAGCAATGGTTAATGATATATAAATTTAGCAATTTGCTATACTGTTGCTTCATTAGTAATGGCTCACCCCGTCGCCTCTTCTTCCTCCTCACACCGCACATGTTCACAAACACGACAGTTGTAACACCGATAAAAACGGGGATCCTGAAGGAATTATCCCAGTAGTTTACAGCAGTTTTTCGACTGTTCCTGATGCGGTAGTGGAAGATTTGTGTTGCGATGTCAGTTGACGACACCAGGGCCTTAAGTAAAAGGACATGCCAAAAATTCCTTGACCAAGCATTTGCTTCTGCCAGTACTTAACAGTGCCCTTCTCTGCTGAGAATATTTTTTCACATTTTTCTCCTATCTTTATTTGTTATTATGTACCATTTAAGCAGTATTATTTATTTATCTTAGCAATACTGTCGGTCCTATTAAGGACCAAGATAGGAGTGGGTTGGTTACATCAAAAGTATGCACAAAGTAGTAAACTAAAAAATTACGCATGAAATACAGTCATGATTAAAGGAAAAAAAAAAAAGAAATTCTGAACACTATACTTACAAGTCCTAATTCAGCAGTTTAGATAACAGATAGAATTACTTACGGCCCTTAGCACATACAATATTTTTGGTAAGTTTATTAATTACAATCTCGCTTCCGACATAGTGGCTAGCGCACGTGGAATGCTCATACAGAAATTAGGTGGGCAGTTCCTAGTGCATTAGCCTCTACATCCTAATCTAGCAACCAACTAGTTCAATTAAGAGCCTTGGTAGTACAGCACTTTAAGGAGTCCGCTCAGGCTGACTTTGTGTCGGGCCGAGTCTTGAATGTGTGGATCCAGTTCAGGCCTGCTCCATGTCAGTGTGGGCGCGGGCTGTGTTTGGGCCTCAAACAATGGGCCTGCACCGGTCCTGGGCTGGAAAATCAGGCCCGTGAAGAGGCCCGTGAAGTGCTCTACTTTTTACTGCTAGTATTTTGATCAAAATTGCAAATTTGTTGTTTGCTCTATGTCTAGGTTAGTTATTTTTTCTTTAGGTTTAATGTGTACAGACCTTCTGAAGTTCATTAGTTCATTCAGATGCCATTTTTTTGTTCTTGATGCAAAAAAAAAATCGCCATGAATTACTAGGTGACTCCTAAAGAACTCATATATGCGAAACTTTACGTAAAGAAGGTCGATCATAGTTTACCGATCACGGGTTTGTACGTAATTATGTACATGGAGCTGATATGGCTGCACTTCTCAATAGAAGCAGTTTCGGTCATTTGTAGACAGAGTGCACAGTGCATTTCATGCGGAATACTCTTCACCTTCCTGTGCATTTTTCAAGTTTGCACCGTAATGGCTTGACCTACTCACGAGCCTTTTTCAGAGCCTTTTTCACCTCTTTGGCACAACAGCCTTGATCTGTGCCTCTGCCATGTGCTATACGAAACGTCATCAGATTCAAAGGCTTGGATTTTGGCTGGTCCATGTTTTCTCATGGGTACCTGAACCACACATTGTAGACAGCTGCATCCACTGAGTAAATGATCACTTTCAACATACACTTCTTCAATCATATCTTAGTGCGGTATAGGCTCAGCAAAAAGTCTTCAATCAACCCCATTCATGAAATGGCACTTTTTGTTACTTCTGGCTGACTAATATGTGTACTTTTTCTTCTTTATCCCACTTCGGCTGCCGCTCTACTTCCCCACGCCAATAAAATTTGACGCAACTGTCATCGTCAGTGACCCACTTCTCATAGTAACCTCGGGTATTTTTCATCCTCTGGGCCAACGTAACCAGGCAGTTCGACAGCCGGTTCTTTTAAATTGTTCCAGCAGCCAGAATTCCTTTTCCTCAACTGCTGCAAAAGAGGAGTTAAAGTGAAAATTACCAAAGCACACATGATAGTTACAATTTTGCGGGAGTCTCATCACAAGGTAGAGCACCACACCAGAACCAAGACCATGTTTGTTTGTTTTTTCCCCCATCATATTCAGGTATGGCACTCTGGCCCTGGAATGCCACAAAACCAAACAAGAGGCCGCTACTTCTGCAGAAAGTACACTTTCACTCGCTATGGAGTTAGCTTCCCTCGCATGTACTTTTTGATGGACATTTTTCCTTTGTAAGGTATCATTTGCTCATCAACAGATGTTTTTTCTTCCACAGCAAGCTCTAAACAGCGAGTCTGAATGGTTTTTAGCAGCGGACACACTTTCTGTATGTGATCAGTGCAGTTGGGTGGTTCATCAAGAGCAGCATGGAAATAGTTTTTCAGCATGAAGAAATGCTTCACTGGCATGGCCTCAGAAACCATTTGCACGTTCATATTTGAATGCCAGTAATGTTTCATTCGAGGCAGGGATACGACACCTATGAAAATATTCATGCCTGCAAACCTTCAAATTTCTTTTGCTGTCGGGTTTTAAACACACGTGTGGAGTTTGCACACTGCACATATTTGCTGTTCCTGTGATACACTTTAAGATGGACTCTGGCACGTACCGAAAAAAGTGACTCAAAGGAGCATCTGCTTCATTTTTGCAGGGACAGAATCCCATTTAGCGCAGTACCCGTGATGCCATTAAAGGCTCCATTCCCCAGAAAATGTGATGTCGGCATGGTGAGCGAAGAATAATGGGCATGCCTCTGGCAAGTAGGGCCTGCGACGTGGCTGCGCACCGAGTGGTTGTCAGATTGTGCAATTGTCACCAGACCACGTAACATATCTCATTTGGCAGCCACTGCCAACTTGGGCTTCACCTTTGGAATGGGAGGGTGAAATTGGAATGCCGCCTCGCAGGACCCTTGGATACCAAGTTGTGGTTTCAATGCCATCGAAATAATCCGAGATAAATTACACGATCAAAACAAGCAAACGGACCTTGAACATGCTGCCCCTAAGCCATGCAGGTGCACTCATTCATACAGCTTGGTTAAAGCTGGGCTTTACATTGCTACGAACCAGAAGGTGAAGCAGGGGGATGGAGCACTTGTGCCAGGCTAGCTGGCCGGGGAGACACGCGTGAAAAAAAACTGCAATTTTCATCAAAAAAAAGTGCGTTTCTTGTTTCTGCGTGTTTTGTTATCTTTAGCTCATCCTCTTTCATGTCCACCAACCCCAGCTTCGAATGAAAATTCCGTGACTCACATGGGCAGAACAGGGCTGCTTTTATGGCGGCTACAAGTTTCAACAAACGGTGACTACCGCTTTTGTGGTGTTTGGAGTGCACAGGCAGGTAGAAAGAGCTTTTTGCATCTTGCTAATCCTTCAGCAGCTTTCAAAAAGAGATGGCTGAAAGCTGCCGTACCGCATGTTGTCGTGTTGCTACGCTGTGGTTCATTCAGGGACATAAAGGTTTTGAGCAAGTTTCGAGAACCTAGGTATCTTACTTCTTGGGAATTGATTTTACTGAGTAATGTGCGTGGTGGTCTGCGAGTCTCAAAGATGTCTTCTAGAGAAGCTGCTGAGGCCAAGTCCCATTGTCGCAATATGATGCTAGCACCAAGGACACATTTTGGAGGCAATGCGAGAGAGCTATATACTCTGCAGAAGAATTCTAAGGAAATTTGGTACTTTGGAGCTCCTCAAGCTGCACTTCCCAAGTTTGTTTAAAAAAGTCTCATGTTCATTTATTAAATGTTAATTGAAATTTTAAAACCCTCTTCTTTGTTAATTTCAAGCAACCTTACTGCTTGTGCCAAACATTACTTCACCAGTCAGTCACCAGTCACATTACTTCACCAGTCAGTGTTTTATCACTGAAATTTTGTATGGATGTTCTTTAGTATTTGCAAAATACAGATATGGTATTCTTGATTGCAGTTTGTTGTTTTGAATCAGATATAAATCTGCAAACAAATCATAACTCTACCAATAAACTGCAATTTTACGAGTAATATTTTTGGAAGCCTCTAAAAAATTTGTAAATGGAACATTTTATTCTCATTGTGTAGAGTGCATATAAAGGTAATGACATATTGCTCATTGCATTGTGATAGCTATACTGACGTCAAAAAGGTGCACAAGCACACCCTTGTACTTCAAATGAATGACTTGCAACATCCAACCTTGCTATATAGGCAGGAATGAACCCCAAATTTGAAAACTATTTCTTGTTCAGTGATCATATGGATCTGTCCTTTCACTTGTTACCGCCTAACAGTATACCTACACTAGGTGGTCTTTCATGCAGTCTGGTAACTTACTATATACTAATTATTATCGATGGGACAATAGAGGCAAAAAAGAGATAAGTGATAGATGACAGCAAATGAATGTACACTCATGAGCAAAAGTGGTATACAACATTCAGCCGGTGGCGAAGCTCAGGAAAACTGCGTTTCAGTATCATCTAGCAACAGCTATCTGGGATCGAGACAGTCGTGGCGGTGCATGTGTCGCTGTTGCTAGATGGCACTTTGATAGAGTTTTCCTGACCATCGCCTCCAGCTGAATGTGCTGTGTACCACTTTTGCTCACGATTGTACATAAATGATGGGGATCCGCAAAGGGAGGCGGGAAACAGGTGCCATTAATGCTATTGTGTCATGCCCTAGGTGGAGCTTAAGTGTCCCCTCAACTTTTGTATTGCTTTTGCTTTTCTTTCGCACATTGCAGATCTATTTGTGCCTTTTTAAACACTGGAATTGGTGGAACAGTGTACATGGGAATAAATGACAGTGGATTTGTGTTTGGCTTGCCCTTCACAGAGTACCAAGTGAGTCACCTGATTGCAGGTGTAGAACAGTCATTTTTCTCTCCCAAATGGTTGCCTTTTTGTTGTTTCAAACTGGCATCACATGGGCATTCTCACCAGCTGTTTAACCGTATTAAGGCAAAATAGGCTACACTAGTGAGGCCAAACCATGCATGCAAAAAGTGAAGCCACAAGGCTTAGTGTGGTGTAGTAGTATGACTTTCCCTTATGGTGCTGGTCAGGTGTCCACAGAAAAAATTGACAGATACTGCCCGTTTCCTTTCCTGTAAGTGTAAACCAATTACTAATGCAAAAGTAGGCTATGTAAAAAAATAATAAATGATGACAATGATCATGGCAATGCTAAATGGAGACGATGAAATAAAAAGTAGAAAAAAAAACAATTAGAAATAAATAAAATAACATGAAAATAAAATAATATAAAATAAGTATGTTTAAAAGTGAAAAAAAAAGCAGGAATTACAAAAACGTCACTGCAGCACTGCTTTCGTATTCTCCCAATGCAGTTTTTGCAGTGACTTGTAATTTTTCTATTGAACCTAGTTACAGTTGATGAAATGCTTTACACTATTGTGTCGTGCGAGCTGTTTACCATATAAACTATGTATAAATTGCGAGTTTAGGCAAGGTATATTGAGCAAAATGTTTCATTAAACCCGTAAGGTAGCTTTGATGTAATCAGTGGTGGCACCATTCAATGACCATGGAATTACAGCTAGACAATGATGTTGTTTAGCAACTGAGATGATTGGGCAGTTGAAACAATTTACTTTGGTTTGTGTGGTTTAGCATCACAAACCAACTCAGGCTATGAGAGATGCCATAATAGACCACCTCAGGTTCTTTGATGTGCACTGTAATTGCACAGTACATGGGGACTTGCATTTTCTGCCTTTGAAAAGCAGCTGGATGGAACTGGCAACCTCCGGATTAGCAGCCGAGTACCCTAACCACTGAGCCACCACGCTGGGGCTCCAGTTGAAACTCTGCAAGTGAACAACACACAGATGAAACGTGGGATTGAGATAATACACCCAAGCGGCAACTCCCAGTTGAAGCACCTTAGGCGATGCAGACTGGGCAATGTTATTTTTTTTCTTTCTTCTTGTGAAACTAAATTAATTATGAAGCTTACTGCACATAAACATTATAGTTGGGACATAGCTGTAGAGAATTTTCATAAATAGTTTTAGTTCTTTGTTTCTACAGCGCTTGCAGATAAAACTTAATGAGCCAAATGCTGAAGCATAGATCAGTGCTTGCTGGCAGCAATTATTTATTTCAGACTAATTGAAAGATATGTTGCCAGGATAAAGAAAGAGGATTAGTGATCAATAATAGCCTGTGCCTTTTTTGCAGAAAGACCACTTCTTGCTGAACCTTGAAAATGTATTGATACAGTACTCACCATATGTGCTTAAGCACATGTATGAGCTGCGGTTTGTTCCAGTCATCACTGAGGGTGCCCCAGTGCCAATGACAGACATGTAAGTTATGGGGGTGAATGTTGCTCCAGATGCATTTGATGGATATTTGATGAATATTTTTCTCCACCGGTATTATTGGATGCCAACTGTGGTTTGACTCGTCCTTAGTGCATCTGTGCAAGTCTTGCACAAAAGTGGAGAAACCACACGAACTGACATAACTGCATGGCAACATTCTTTGACAGCGCATGCAACAATTTTTTAGATATGCATTAGGAACCCTCTTTGATTTGCTTTCCTGCTTGCCCAAGAACTTTCGTCAGGCATGCCTTTTTTTTTTTTTTAACAATACAGAGAACAGCAGGTAGCGGTTGCATAGTATATCTCCACTTTTGTGCATGACTGTACGTGCCATTTGGTTAAGCACTGCAATTTAACATTACCTGGAGTAGTAGGAAATGCACATGCTCAGGGCGTGCCTTGGGAAAGGTCAACTTTTCTCCTGTATAAACACACTTGCTAGATCAAATGAAAAATAAAAAAAAATAAAAAAAAAATAAAATAAAAAATATATATATATATATATATATATATATATATATATATATATAATAAATAACCCAGTTTTGCACGTAGTTGCATAAAGTGGTTGGTCATCTCTCGACTCCATTAGGGTGTTCCGAAAGGCCTGCTTCCAGAAAGGCCCATTTAAAATATGTAAAAGAAAATTTTTGATATTACCGAAAACAAACGTATTAGCATAAAATATTAACAAGCACCACACCGAAAAGTAACAGTGAAGGCCAAGGGTAGCAGATAATCTAAGCATGTCCAATGAACAGACTTTTGGAAATGTGCAGTCATCTTTGCCATTAAGCTTTAGCAAAATCAAACTTATGGAACAGGCACTGCAGACACCTGAGTCACAAAAGCAACTTTAAAATCTTTGATCATAAAATAACTCAAAAAGGCCAGAAGCTCTGGTCGCTTTTCCTTGTTTGTGCTATGTTAAAAATTGCCCTGCTAAATGCATGCAATCTAAAACAGAAAAAAAAAAAAAAAAAAAACAAAAAAAAAACAAAAAAAAAAAAACAAAAAAAAACTTAATACTTCATGACCATGAGGCTTTCTATTCAATAAAGGACGTTCATTCAGTCAGTCAATCAATCAATACTTCAGTTACGACTGTGCAAAAAGGTCTTGGTGGTGGTGAAAACTTTATTTCCGTAAAAAAAAAAAAAAAAAAGAAAAACATTCGTCAGACGATCAATGGGCTTCTTTTCGCTGGCTTCATGATGTGGCCGTCAGACCGTGTCTTTCGGCGACTCCCCAAGCCCAGCTCACCGCCCGCAGTTGTACCGCAGATTCGGAGCTGGTCACCGCAGCCTCCTATTGTAGTGGGTTAGATAATAGCCATTCGGCTTTAGGTTGGAGCTCAGGGCACATGTGTAGGATGTGAGCTAAGTCGGCCTTTTTGGCATCGCGAAGCGTGCATTCAGGGGTGTACAGCCCTGGGTTAATCAGTGATAGTTTAAAATGGTTAGGAGAGGTATCCGATTGGAGCTGCCTCCACGTCACTTGCTGGATTTTACTGAGAGATTTATCCGGG
This sequence comes from Amblyomma maculatum, assembly GCF_055883805.1. NCBI lineage: Eukaryota > Metazoa > Arthropoda > Arachnida > Ixodida > Ixodidae > Amblyomma > Amblyomma maculatum. Next base: position 1,688,801 of record NC_139344.1, on the reverse strand, counting down.
AGTGGGTATTCTAGTCTGCTATTCCTGTAATGCATGGTGCTTTCTTGGTACATTATCATGCGTTCCTTTACCCCTCGCAGGCTGGTCCACTGCCCGGTTGACGAATCCTCGGGCTATATTGTGGGCCGCTTCGTTCCCCGGGTGGGACGAGTGCGCAGGGACTCAGATAATTTTAATCTGGCGGGGAGAGAAATGGGATTTTTGTAGGATTCTATACGCCATTTCATGAATTTTGCCTTTTCCAAAGTTACGCACGGCCGTTTTTAAGTTGCTGAAAATAATTCCACAGTTCGGTATTGGTGATTGCAATTGCTATCACGGATTCCTCCGCTTCTTCCCCGCGTCTGCCAAGGATGGTAGCGGCGGAGGTCTTGAAACATTTTCAACGTGTAAACAAGCCCACTTGTTAGATCATGAACTGGTGGACGTCTGAGCCAAATACAGCAACGCCGTATGCAACCAAGAGCTTAGTCATGCTCGCTGCAAGATTGCACCTTGCCTTCAATGCCTGTGTAAGAGAAGGTTTAATCTATACGTCGAGGACGGCGTCGAAGTAGGCAAGGAAGCGCACGATGATCAAACCAGCACGATGATCTGCGCGATCACAATTCCACAGACTGCTTCCTTTTCATCAGCGTCCAGCAAAAATGGCTCATGTTCTTCTTCACAATGCCCCCCAGAGAAAAAGGAGCCATCCTGGCGACTTAAGGGGACGAAGGTACAATTGGATCGTAGAACGGCTTAAGACGCTGCACATATACAGTCTCGCGGCCACGGCATCGCAAATCGGAATGGTGAAGTGTGCTCGACGACACGGTAGGGTCCATGATACTTGGAGATTAGTTTTGTTGAGAGGCCAGGTCTGCCGGATGCAACCCATAGCCATACAAGTGAGCCGGGCTGAATGTGTGGTGTATTCTTCTGATCGGTGTCATGGCAATATTTTTGGCGCCACTGACAGTCGGTCGTAAACGTGCGGGCAGTCTGGCGGCATTCTTCGGCATACTTGGCAGCTTCTGTCACTGTAGTGCATTCTGATTGATTAGGGTTGTAGGGGAGGACAGTATCAAGGGGAGCAGATGGAAGCCGACCGTAAAGCAAAAAGAACGGAGACAACCCGTGCTAGATTGCGTAGCAGTGTTGTACGCTGTTACGTTTTGCCACCGACAAGTGGGACAGCTGACACGGCCACCGCATAGCAACAGGCAGAACCGCGAGCGATCGGCCATTTCGGCGCCGTTCATCGGCCGCCCAACGCTTCCTCCCGCGGGCAAGTCTCGACGTGATCCTGCCACGCGCCAAACGTGTGTGCGTGCATGTGTGTGCAAACGCCGGCCAAGCCCAGAGCTCGAGGGAGAGTGCGTCGCCCTCGCCCGTCTGCAGGAGGTGGAGGAGATGCGGTCGGACCACCTGCGATTGAGTCATCCCGTCTTGCCCAGACTTTTTGGGCTCTCCCTTCCCTGTGAGGGCTTTCCCTTTCCCTGTGAACTGGCATGCCTATAAAAAGCAGCGGCAGTCTCCGCTGCGACAGAGACTACTTTGACGCGCCGTTGACACGACGCTAGACACCAGCTGTGTGAGAGTGTCTGTATTCTCTCCGGGTCAGCTTCTCTGCCCGTTCCGTCATGATGTTGTAGTAAAGGTTGTTTCGTTAGAAGACGCCTCATCTTTGCTGGGACCGTTGATGCCGTCCGCCGAGCCACGGAGCCGCCAGGCCAACGCTATTGAGGGGCCGCGCGCCGCATGTAATAACTGGTGGCAGCGGTACGATACTGCCCCAAATGCAATAACGCATAGGTGATATAATGAAGGACAATGTCCCAGTTCGTGTGGTTGGATACGACGTACTTCGCGAGCATGTCGCCGTGGGTGCGATTAAATCATTCAACAAGGCTGTTTGTTTGCAGGTGGTAAGCGGTGCAAGTCCAGTGAATGATTTTGTACTGATTGAGCAGGGCTTGAGCGATTTCGGGTAAGAAAGCACGGCCTCTGTCGCTGAGCAATTCACGACGAGCACCGTGACGGAGAATGAAGTTCTTCAATAAGAAACCGGCCACATCTCGGGCTGTTGCAACTGGGAGCGCGGCGATTTCGGCATATCGCGTCGGGTGGTCGACGGCGACAATGACCCAGCGATTGCCATCGGGTGTGTATGGAAGAGGGCCATATATGTCAATTGCAATGAGGTCGAAGTGTCTAAGCGGGCATGTGAGAGGCTGTAACTCACCAGCCGAACAGGGAGAGGCAGGTTTGCGGCGTTGGCACATCAGGCACGATCGAACGTACCCAAGAACCGAGTTGTACATTCCGCGCCAATAGTAACGAAGATGGATTCGTGTGTACGTCTTGAAAACTCCGGCGTATCCACACTGTGGATCGGCATAAAAAGCTGTACATATTTGAGTTTTTAAATGGCGTGGAATCACGAGGAGCCATTTCCATCCACTTGAGTTGTAGTTGCGCCGATAAAGGAGGTTATCCCGAATCTCATAGTGGGAAGCTTGGCGGCGAAGGGCGCGTAAAGGGGTAATCGCTGATTGGTTTGAAAGGTAGTCAATAAGAGAGGCAATCCGTGGATCCTTCCATTGTTCGGCAAGCATGTCACTGACGTCGATCGAAGATGCCACGGAGTCTAAGAGTTTAATCTATATGTCGAGGTCGGCAAGGAAGCGTACAATGATCAAACCAGCACGATGATCTGCGTGATCACAATTCCACAGACTGCTTGTTCTTCATCAGCGTCCAGCAAAAAGGGCTCATCTTCGCACACCCGTCATTTTGCATGATTCCTTCCTGTCACAGTGAGCGTATCATATCTAATAACAAGGTTCAGTTAGCATCGAAGAATAGTAGTAACGCCCTCCTACTACCACAAAGGTTTACCAAAGGTAATTTGCAGCACCGTAGTTCAGCATTTTTCCCGTGGTGAAGCCCAGGTGTCCAGCCAGTCATAGCATATATGTTTCGATTGTTATTCAGAGCCCGACTTTCGGTGAAGTTTTGTGGTAGTAGGAGGGCATGCAAGCACATCCCCTTCACACCCGGCAAATTATAATCTTTGAGAGACAAGAATTATTATTTGAGCTTAGCAATATATCAGTTCAGTGCAATACAGCATTGCAGCTGCAAATTGCTAAAGTGAGCTAAGGCCTACAAGCTTGCATATCAAAATAAATGATTGTTTTTGTGGTTGTGTTGCTGTGTTACAGAAAGAGCGCAACATGTCTCTTTGCAGCTATAAAACAGAGAGATACTCCCTGAAGTCCCATGACATGCGGCCCACAAAGCTGTGCTGGTGTGAAATTGAATGCAATGCTTGCTTTCGCACAGTAAGTCATGATCTTGGAACTTAGCATGTAATCTTTCTGCGCGTAGTCTTCTCTCACAAAACTTTCATATGTCTGTATGCTCTACACTTGCACTTAATGCAGTAAATCTCATCCTAATGAAATATCTGTTGTAATAAAATATATATGCCGTATACACGCGTGTAATGGCCGCACTTTTTTTTCCGAGATTGGGGTGAAAATCAGGATGTGCGGCGATTACATGAGAAAAAAGACAGCGAAAAAAATTATTTGCAGTGGTACCTGCCATTATTATTGTCAAAAAACTCCTCGTCCTCCTCCGCTAAACTCGTCGGGATTTCAGGCTCGTCCCATGTCCAAAACGTCACTCCTCGTCGTCCTCCTCCTCCTCCTCCTCCAAACTCATCAAGACTTCAGGCTCGTCCTTGTCCCAGATGAGGTCATCCTCCGTACCGTCCAGCCTGTTTGATATCCCTGTCACCTTGAAACTTTTTTCCACAGTCTCGAACAAAACCGTGGCCCACGCTTCAAGTATCCAGTGGCAAACGGCCACAAGCGATGCCCGTTTCAGTCGGCCGGTTGGAGTCTTCTGGTAGAGGGCCGTTGCCATCCACTCACTGTACGCAGCCGCTCTTTTTCCTTCTTCTTTCGCGTAGTGAATCACTTTCAGCTTAAAGTGAGCGGTATAACTAAGGTATTTTCCCATCGCGGAAAAAGAATCTTCAGCTCACGAGCGCAGAACAAATCAGGGCAGTGATGCGTTCCGATTGCGAGATCGCATGTGATATGCTTCGGGCGATCGAGGAAATGGCTGTAAAACGGAGGAGCGAACAGACTTGGATTGGATTGGATTGGAATTCTGGCCGCACCCTTTGTAACGGGCGGGCATCGCTGCGGCATGGAGCACCCCCTTTGTAACGGAGGTGGTGGCCGCTGCCCCCATGCTTGACTTTTTTTTTCCTTAAATATTTTGTTCTTAATTCTTATTGGCAATTCTACTTCTAACCTTACGCTTCATTTTGGCTTTCACTTGATTTTTGGGCCCCACCTGGCGGCAGTGACCACAAAACGTTCTGTATTTCGTGCACCCACAGTAGACGGCACTGCCCAACTTCCTGAAACTCATAGTGCGGCTTTTACTCGGGGAAATTTTTTAAAAGTTTTTTTTTCACAATTTTCTTTCTAAAGTTCGGGGTGCGGCCATTACATGCGTGCGGCCATTACACGCGTGTATACGGTATATTTGTTTTTATTTTCGGGTCATGCATGCTCGTCTTAGTTTAAAGGAGTAGTTTTGTAAGCTGTTTTAGTTCATTTTTCATTCTTGTTCGCATGGATGCTTGTGAACATCTCGGTATAGTCAACTGCTAGTAAAGAACAGCTGCACCTCTTGTGGATTTCAACTGGTGGCAGTGCACTTCAAATTTTGTGCCCTCACAGAGCTGTGTATTAAGACAAGGAAGTGCTAGGAGGGAGCATTTCTACATTAACAATAAGGTCTGTGTAAGAAATGAGGTCTGCATAAATTTTCTCCTGAAACCAAGCCACCAGACTCTTTCCCTTCCTTCTACTCATTTCTGAAACTGAACTACCTGATGTCATTAATAGGCTAAGCGCTTGAGACAGTGACTTTTTAGTGGATGCTGCCATATTTTGCACTGCTGATTATAAGGTGCAGGAGGGTCATAGCATACTCGCATATGGTTTCCCATGGTGGATGAAAATTCTTTGGTAGCACAAAAGGCTGCTTCAGATCACTAACCATTAGAAATAGACTTTCTTTGTATCCCTTGTTTGTTTTTTGTTTTTGTTTTTATAATTGACAATAATGAAAATGAACTTTTGTTGGCTAGCATCTAGTAAAAGCAAGGCATTTTTATTCATATATACTAAAAGATTACTAACTTGGATCAGCATGACTTTGTGAAAAAATTGATTAGTTGTAAACCAAACTTAAATTGCGTTGTGTAACGTAAGCTCCGAGGCTTTAGACCATGCTTCATAATGCTTTGAGATAAGCAAACGCATCAAATCATCATCATTTACTTGCTGAATGAAATAGAGCTGCTGTTCATAATACAGTAGCCGACGGGTAATTCGGACTCCAATAATTCGGACTTGTAGGATATTTCGGACTTCAGTGAGGCACCGTCAGTCACCCCATAGAAGCGCATACATATTCGCGACGGATATTTCGGACTTTAAAAGTCCGAAAGTTCGATTTTTCGGACTAATTTCAGTCCCCTGCAGGCCAAAATCTGCCATCTTATCGGCTTTTCGCCGGCGCAACAAGCGCCATCTTGGATTGAGGTGGATTGGCTCTGCAGTTGGATTGGCTTGACATGGTTTCGGTGCCCCATTTTTGCCAGGAGAGGCCCCTGCAATCTCTGCCACTTCGAGGTGGCAGTCGGATTGTCATCGCCGTCAACCTGCTTTTGTCGCCAACGCTGACGCGGGCAGCTATCTCTTTGTGCTTTGTCTCATACGTCCGCCGTATTGTCACACGAGTTTCTCCGACCGCGTCAACCGAGTGGCGCGCCGTCAATCCTTTGGCCGTTTTGTGATTGCGTTCGGCGGTACAAGCGCAAATCGTCGCCAGCAAAAGAAATTTGCCGCAAGGTAAAATCTGCGACTTCTTTAAGCCGATTTCCTCTGAATAAAGTGATTTTTTGTGCTTCATGGATTTTTCGGACTGTTCGATTATTCGGACCATTTTTCGGGTCCCTTCAAGTCCGAAAAAACGGTCGGCGACTGTACATAGAGGGTATTGCAAAGCTTATCAACATCATCTTTTCCCTCTTGGCAGACGGCTGCATACCTTATCATGCTCCAAAAAAATATGAGAATTGTAAAACTTGGCAATTTTTATAATGCAGTGCAATGGTGTACCAGTTGTCCAATGACGATAAACACAACAAAAAACCACATCTCCATTTCCATGCGGTTTTAACAGAACTGTTCTTCAAGAAGTCGCAGAGTATCTAGGTGTATCAGTTTCTTCTTACCTTGGCTGGAAAGCGCACATTCCATGTGCAGCTAAAAAAGCCTTAAATAAAATATTTTATCAGAGGCAATGTAACGGCACATGCCGCTGTTACTAGCGCAGGTGAGAAAATCAATTTTTCATTACCCTCATCTCTCAGGGCAAATCCGTAGGAGGTCCTAAGCTACATAACCTCTTCAGTAGCCACCATGCACTTTGCCCATGCATCTCTGCATACTTTGAGTCAGTCCGGCAGAAAGAAATTACTCCACTAGACCTCTTTTTGTGCAAGACCTGCCTGACACGGCCCCAAGAGGTCTTTATCAATAAGGGTTATGCTGACTTGGCATATACCCCATGTAGTCTGGCAAAATAGCGATGGCCCGATATCACCGTGGTAACGTGTCTGCACTGTTATCTTCACTACCGCGTAGACCTTAACCGTTTACTGTAGCAGTGTACTGCATTTGAAACTGGGAGAATGGTCATGCAGTTCCTCCAACACTGAGATTACCGTATCACACTGGTCGCGAATACCAACACATAGCTCCTGTTTGCTACATATGGGAGCCAAAGCGGCCTGATCAGGGCGTTGTAGGGGTGTTGTCTAAAGCCCTTCTGATTGGGTCCAGCCATAGCAAAATGAACAGTACACCAACTCGGACCTCCAGATATGACTAGCGTCATTTCCCCTACAGTGGCCTTGTATCTTTCCCTCAGAATAAAGGCTTTTCAGTCAGTTAACTAAACAATCAATCTCAAACAAACCCTATCCCATCTGCGAGCCACATAAGACAACTTGATTTCATCAGCCTACTTATGTCAAACGAGCTTCTAAATATGCCAACATCAAGAATAAAAGAGGGCAGTGGTGATGGGATTGTTTAGGCAGAAAGGAAGTTTTTCATGGTATGCATGGCCTTGATATATAAGGAAGGCAGTCATAACCACTTATGCTGATGTACCTATAATGTTGGAACCTGGTGAGGGAGCCTTTGAGAGCTTGGCTAAGTGCCTGGGATGCCTGTACTTGCTTATTGTGCATGGTAAACTGCAAGCTCTTTATAGAGTCAAAATTTTTCAGTAAAACTGCTTTGAGTGCCATGTTTAGATGTAGAGGCGTTAGTATCTAGAGGGCGTGATCGAAGTATGTACTGGCTAAAAGGCATGAGGGATTATCTGCGTGCGACATGAAGTCTGTATAAAATTTTGCTGTGAACTCTTGTGTACTGGGCAATGGTAAGACGCTTGAATTTGGGCAGTTGTCCACTTGCATGTAAGCTTGGGTGTATGCGTTTTCTGTATATAGTGTCTGTCCTTTCTTTCTCTACTTCATCTTTGTTTCTCTGTCTCTCAGTTGCTGACCACTGTTCAGCTGCCCAACTTGAATGCAGACCTTCTTGTGGCTGGAACTGCCCCTTTTCTCTTTTTTCAACTGCCACCACATGTCAGGTATAAACACTCATGGTAAAATGTCAAAACAAGCTGTACAAACATCTTGCTTACGTTTTTGGTACCTGTTAACCATCTTGACCCGTTGCCTTTAAAAGTGTATTCAAATGGACTTGGTGCAATCTAGGTGCTAAGAGGCATGCATTGTGTATGGTACATTTAATTTTCTGGTAATACTTGATTTTTTCCCAATATTCATGCCCCAAAGGAGTTCCGTAAAAACTGGGTTCAATTTTATTCCTATCCGGAAACATGTGAAAAGAGCTGACGCTATCCTAAACCATTTCAGCGTACTTTTCAGTTTATTCTTTGCTACCAAATATCCTTTTAGTTCTTATTACTTAAAGCATGAATTCGATTTAGGATGATGCCAAAATTTGTTTTGTTAGCACTAGAATGCAGGCGCTGAAAGTATCTTGTGGGCATCACTGCTTGAATCCCTGCCCTTCGGTAGCCAGTACGGTTATATAGTCTAGCAAATAAAAAGTTACAACTGTGATGTTGGAAGAGTATTTTCACAGAATGTGTACAGGTCCGGCAGACTAAGCTCTGATAAAGAAATTGTGAATGCAGTAAATGAGAATGTGACAGTTTTTCTGAGCAAATAAAATGTTCTTCTCGCAGCAAAGTGAATGCTCTTTGCTAATTCTTTCTAATAGCGAAGGTAACTTGTAATTAGTAAAAAAAAAAAGTGAATGGCTAGGCAGTAAAGTGCTGAGATTCTGCAGATAGTTACTAATTTTCTCGCTCAAATTTAGAGAAAACCAAACCTGGAAGTCAGAGGATGTGTACAGCTAACAGGGCACTTGACAACGGTTGGGTTATACTTTCTTGTCCTTATGCTAATAGCGTTCTTCATTTTGGCTTTTGCATTGCTGCTATAGCTTGAAACAAGTTAAAAATGACGAGGCAGCTGCTCCTGAAAGGTTGTTCAGCCAGTTAAGTCAGCCTGTTGTCATGGTGCTCCAGTCAGCTGCCTTTCACCTCCGAGGGTGCAGCTGCTAGTGGCTGTGATAGGCGTAAGGTGGTTGACCATCATGCCATGACTGTAGATTGATGCCATTGGTGGGAAGGCCTCCTTTCAGGATATTTTGCCTTTCATGATTGAGCTGCATCCAACTGTACAGTGCACTTGTACTCAAATTTACCATTGAGCTAAGTTCTCCTTCATGTATATTTGTCGTGTTTCCCATGCACCTTCTGGATATCATTCTTTTTTATTTTCCTCCGAATTAAACAGGGAAAACCAGTGCCACACTATGTGGTAGAGATAGAGCTGTTTCCCTGGGACAGCACAGATCCCAGGAACAAGGAACTGAACTTCACTAAGATGGGCCTGAATCCTCTGTACGAGAACGAGGAGGGCTTATGCTTCATGCGACGCCAGGCAAGCAACCAGATGGTGGGTATTGTGTTTTGCTCCCCAAGGCAGTGAGCAGCCAAGTGTGATACTACGCTCGCTGTCTTGTGTGTGTTGCGTACAAGCTGTAGACACTAAACAGGGCCTGAGCAATGAATGTTAGGTTCATGTTGCTGACTGGCACATGTCCTGTTATGATGACAGCTGAGCCGAGTAAACAAAGGACTGTTTGGAATCCAGGGAAATGAAAAATTTCTATCTTGCATACTTAATACTATTGCTAAGCCTGCCCAAGTACAGTTGAACCTTGATATAACGAAGTCTTACTTGCAGCCGAAAATTTCGTTACGTCGAGGTTCCCATGTTTCAGCTGTCAAAATAAAGTATAATTGGTTTGTGGAGCACTGCTAGTTGATGGGAACTTGTAAAACACTTATTGAGGAAATAGGCAAGAAAATCTAGTAATAGTAGCGGTAACAAGGGCACCGGATGTTTTTTTTTCTATATTAGGAGCATAATAAGTGATAGCGAACACTCGCGACGGCACCGTTTTTCTCCGTGTGCGCATAGCAAAGAATGAGCACAGCGCCTAGTACTCAAAGCCACTACAAGATGTCGTCACTGGTATCATCATCATCATTAAACATTTGCAGGCGAGGACGCATCAATGGGGAAAAAATAAAGAAAAATATGTTCGCATCGCTCACGCCGGCGCGGCTCGTTCTTGCCGACTGTAGGATTGCGCTCGTGACGAAGCGCTTGGCGAACACTTGTGACGGTTAAGTGAACAGTTTCTATCAGTGCTTAATTACGTCGCTTTTCTTGCTCTGCACTTTATTTTATTCGCTGTATGCGACCAGGGCACGTTTTTATTTTCTTTTTCTTTCGCCGCTCGCCCGTTTTAACGGTACTTTCACACTAGCTCTATCAGTTTGTCAACACTGGACTTTTTTTTTTTTTTTTTTTTTTTTTACGAGGACATCGCACACACAAAAAAAAAAAAAACGGAAGCTGCAAGAAAATTCGGTTTATTAACTCAATGGTCGTGTTATTCATGGAATTACGAGATTGTTTCATGAATGCAAAAAATGTTTATTGGAACTTTGTGGAGTACGTGCAGTCGATCCAGTTCATGTGGCAGCAAAGAACTCCGTCAACTTCAACTGATGCTTTTTAATAAGCGTCGGCGTTATAAGGCGCTCGTATGTAGACAGGGCTATCAAGGCCTACTCATGGGAATGCGCGCCCGCGTGCGCACGCAGAACATCGCTCCATTCCCGTGTCGATGACACTTTGAATTATAGCTGTATCATCCAGCTCTTCGGTTGTAAGAGCACAAGCGTCGCTGAAAACAAAGTCTTCAAGCGTCACGTCGCTGGAAGCACCACCCTGATCGCAGAGCAGCTGCCACAAGTCACCAACGTCTGTGCTGGATGTGGATGTCATGCTTTCGTGGTCGTCGTCATTAGCTTCGCAACCCAGTTCTTGGTTTGAGTGCATGCTATCCTTGAAGCCCGCCTTTTTGAAGCAGTTTGCTATAATCTCGCTGCTCGTCGACTCCCATGACCGCGATAGCATCTCCAAGGCTATGAATACGCCGATTTTGGTCTCTATTTTGAGCTCAATGTTCAGCAGCAGCCTTTCAAACACTTGCTTGTGGTACAAACACTTCACGCTGTTAATAATACCCTGGTCCAGTGGTTGTATCAGGGAGGTGCAATTTGCGGGAAAATATTCGAGCTCGACGTTGGTGAGCGCACAGTCTTGAACATGATGCTCGGAGCAGTTGTCCACAAGTAGGCAGATGCTTCTTTCCTGCTTGCACATTTCAGCATCCAAGTCCTTCAGCCATTTTGTGAAGAAATCCCGCGTCATCCATGCCTTCGTGTTTGACGTGTATTTCACTGGCATTGTTTTTTTGCCGCTAAAGCAGCACGGCTTCTCACTTGTTCCAATTACGAATGGCACGCGTTTATCGCTGCCATTCATGTTGGCACAGAAAAGAACAGTTAAACGCTGCTTACTGTGCTTGCCACCATGGCATTTTTCATTTCGCAGCGCCAATGTTTTCTTTGGCAACAGCCGATAGAAAAATGCTGTTTTGTCGGCATTGTAAATGACGGCGACGTCGAAACGTGCCAAAATGCCCGGGACACGATCACACAGCCAGTCAGATGCTCCAATCTCGTTCGCCTCGGCCGACTCGCCGCTGGCCACCTTTCCAACAATGTTGTGCCTCTCCTTAAATCATTGGAGCCACCCGCTGCTTGCTTTGAAATCGTCGCACCCAAGAATGTAAGCAAAGTTCAGGGCCTTCTGTTGTAGAATGGCCCCGCTCAACGGCATGTTTTTGGCATGCATATCCAAGAACCACGTGAAGAGGGCCTTTTCTATGTCGACGTAGCTTGCTCCTTCAATCTTTTCCGCTGCAGGCCCGAGCCACCCGCACTAACGGCAGTCATAATGCCGTCTTTCAATTTAAGAATCATAGACAGTGAACTCTGCGAAAGTCCATACCTTTCGGCAACAGTCTTCTCCTTTTCGTCGTTCATTACTTCAGTGATGATCTTGGCTTTCATGTCCATAGACAAAACTTTTCTCTTGCGAGGGGCACTCATCTTGGACACAAAACTCACTGCTTGATGAACGGAGCCAAGTCGGAAGAAATGCTGCTGCTGTTCGTAGGCCTCAATCGAGCTAAACAACGCGACGCTCTTTGTCAGCTTCCTCAGGCCTCATGTACGCTTATTTCTGGTTTGCGCTTTCACGTTCCGAGTGTTCCGAGTCTTCGACTGGCCAGTGGCGTCATGGCATGACGCATCTTGAAACTTCCGTGCCGCGGGTTTTGTATACGTCCGACAGATGGCACGGCTGTATGTTTTCGCAGATTCCCAGACTGCCGGCAAAATTGGCGCGTAAAAGGGCAAATACAAAATGCATTTTGTCTCGGCTAAACTTTTATCTCTCATTCAATTATGAAAGTCGCTCCTGGCACATGCATGCGATGTGCAAGGATGTCGTTACATCGAAAGTGCGGTACAAAATTACTTCGTTAAATTGTGGAAAAAAATTCGTGGTTTTCAATGGGGAAGTGATTGGGAAATGAAAAAAAAATGCGTTACATCGCGAATTTCATTACATTAAGGTTCGTTACGTCGAGGTTTGACTGTATACATTTTTATAAAGCCTAGCAGGAAATGTTAGTGTGCATGCATGTCTATAGTTACTCCTCTCCTTGCACGTGTGAAATATAACTGGATGGATGCGACAGGTGTCACAGACAAGTCAGATTGCAGCAGTTAGGGTTTGCGTAAGTTAATATTGAAATACCCTTTATCACATCATACATTGCTCTAAGTTAGAAAAATAGTTACTGGAGAGCAATGAAGCACTGGCAAATTCAGGACACATTCTGTGTGGCACAAAATATGGGAAAAGCGGGACGTGCTACAAGATGCTGACACATGGATAGCTATCATAAATGGAGCCGACTGATTCTGAGTGTAGTGGTTGCCACTTGTGAACTTACCAGTGGCGCCCTTTAGGCTGAAGCCCAGCCGGGGGTGATTGGAATAAATCAGTTTTTTGTTTGGTTCTGGAGCGGCATGCTTGCTTGGCTCTCTCTCCCGGCACGACAGCACGGGAATGCCCACACAACATGGTGTCAGAAGTGACAGCAGCCTGAAAAACTCGTCTTGAAGCAGCTCTCAACGACTGACAATGGCAAAAAGATGCTCCCGAAGGAAAGCGCCCAGCAGGCCCAGTGGCTAGGCCTCACTCTGCAACCGCCAGACGCGTTCGACTTCTGCAACCCTGCAAGTTGGTCTTCATGGAAGTCTCACTTCAAGGACTATGCCGCTGTCTCCGGACTACAGAACGCTCCGCAAGACATGCAAGTACATACGCTTCTATTCTGTATGGGCCCGGAAGCTTGCTCGCTGCTAAACACTTTTTCACTCGACGCTGCCATGTTAGCCTCCTATGACGCAGTTTTCAAACGCTTCTCTGAGCACTTCGTGCTTCCCTGTAATGAACTGTATGAGTCGCTTTCACAAGCGCTTTCAACAACCTGGTGAGAGTGTCGACGCATTTTACACCGAACTGTTCAAGTTAGTCAAACGTTGCAACTACCCGTCACCGGCGGTGGAAGAACGCTTGGTCCGCGACAGGTTTGTCGTTGGATTGCTCGACACGCGTCTCTCCGATAAACTTTGCTGCTCCCCGAAGCTAACTCTCAAAGAAGCTTGGACGCAAGCTCTTCAGTGTGAGGATGCGGACGAGGAACGCTCACCCTCACAGGCTACCTCGCAAGGCATGGCCAACATTGATGCTACGACTCAAAAGTTTTCGCGACGGCCGGTCGAAGCCAGAACGCGCTCACCGGACGTGAAGTCGGAACGCTATCGTGGCATTCCAGTCTGTTTCTTCTGCCGCTGTACGTATCATGCACACTCAGAGTGCCCGGCAAAGAGCTCTGTCTGCAACTGCTGCGGTAAGGAAAGTCATTTTGCTGAAGTTTGCCGCTACAGGAAGTCAAGGTAGCCCAAACTCAATGCTATCCAAATGCACGCTCTCGAGTCGCCAACTAAAGCCAAGTGTGTGGATGTCACAGTCGACAACTATACAACTTAGTTCAAAGTAGACTCAGTGGTCGAGGTTTCCGCAGTTCCAAGTGACTTCCCCGGAGTCCCGGCTGAGCTCGCCAAGGTAGACGCTATTTTGACAGGGCCCCGTGACCAACCTCTGCGTGTACGGGGTTCGTATTTCGCACATCTATCTTGGCAAGGGAAAACCAGCTCCCAGAGTCTTTATGTCATTGAGTCACTTTCAGTACCTTTGCTGGGTCTACCAGCCATTCAAGCTCTTGAAGTTGCTAAATTTTTGGGTATTGTCAGCACTCCTAAGCCAACGCTTTATGCTGAACTGTTCCTTGACCTCAGCACGCTGAGAGATGAGTACACCATTTGCTTGAAACAAGATGTACCATTCTTCCTTAGTGCACCTTGACGGATGCCAAATTCTGCTGCGTGGAATTGTTCGGCAAGAACTTGAAAAACTCGAAATCGATGGTGTCTTTCGCCGCATTGATAAACCAACTCCATGGTACGCCCTTACTTCAGTGAATTCAGCAGAACCACTCCTTCCTACAAACCTCCTAGGTCGTCCCTGGGAAGTTTTGGGCATGGACCTCTTTCACCACAACTCTCAAACCTTCTTGATGGTAGTGGACTGCTACCCCCAGTTCTCGGAAGTGGTGACACTAAAAAGTACAACAGCTCCAGTGGTCATTGAGGTACTCAAATGTCTGTTCGCCCGTCATGGGATACCGCAACAGGTAAAGTCAGACAACGGTCCGCCCTTTTCCTCACGTGAATTTGCTGCATTCGCTGCTCCTTATGGTTTCGACCACATCACCAGTAGTCCCCATTACCCAGAGTCTATTGGAGAGGCAGAGCGAATGATCCGGACTGTGAAAGACATCTTCCGTAAGGCAAAAGACCCTCACTTGGCCCTTCTCAGCTATAGGAATACACCAGGTGTGAGTGGCTTCAGCCCGGCTCAGCTTCTAATTGGAAGGCAACTGAGAGCTCGAGTCCCAAAGACGGATGAAAAGCTTCATCCACACTGGGCCGAAAGGGAGGAGGTAGGCCTCATAGATGACTCTTACAAGAAAAGGACTGCAAAGGACTTCAATCGACATTATCGCGTCAGGGATCTGCCATCACTTCAGTCCTGTGAACAGGTCTGGGTTTGACCCAACCAGATGCGTGCTACAGTTCTGAGCAAGGCATAGCGTCCAAGGTCCTTTGTTGTCGAAACAGAGCGAGGATCGATTCTGCAGCGGAATCGTCGACACCTTGTTTCTTTTGTGCTGAGGGCAGCAGATCCTGCACTTCTCTAGCCTCACTCCCTAACTCAAAAGGCAGCAGCACCTGATTTGCCGCCTGTTACAGTGGGACCTTCTTCACGTCCTGGTGATGGTGTTGTGCTTACCCGTAGCGGCCGCTGTGTAGTATCACCGGACCTCTTGAACTTGTGACTGAGGGGGGGAGATGTTGGTGACCAGTGGCCAGGGGTAAATGGAATAAATCAGTTTTGTGTTTGGTTCTGGAGCAGCGTGGTTGCTTGGCTCCTCTCCCGGCCTCCCAACACGACAGCACGGGAACACCACACAACACTGAGAAGCTAGTATAATGATGAAAGATGTGGATTTTAGGGTCTTTATGCTTGTCGAGTGGGTTATAGGAGTGGGCATTGTTCATGTTGGGAGGTGGGCCCACCTGCCATCAGATGGGAACAAAAGCCTGTCTTCCCCCCTCTCCTGCCTAGCCTCTGCTGTAGACACAGAAATCCGTCTGCGAGTATAGCATTGACTTTTTTTCTTTTTTTTTTAACCTTCATGTATGTTACTAAAATTTTTACAGTAGGTTCTGTGGAGTCTTCTGATTCGTTGTGAAAAACTTCATAACCTGCTAGAGTTTTGTTTCAGTACAAACCAAAACGTCAATTTGCCCATTTTGTGGCTTCAGTCAGGGCAATTTTTACAGGCAACAATGCACAGGGAACATCACAGGCTCCACAGTGTTACTCTGCACTCATTGAAAGAAAAACGTTGCATGCTTGTTTTTGGTTGTTTCAAACAAGGATCAGTGCTGTCAGTTACAATGGTTAGTTTAGCCCTTCAGTGCAAACAGTCTTTTTTTTTTTAGCCGTATCCATTACTTCACACTTAGTTCAAAACACAGGTTTGGTTTGATTTGGTGTGGGTGTTTAACGTCCCAAAGTGACTCAGGCAATGAGAGACGCCGTAGTGGAAGGCTCCAGAAATTTCGGCCACCTGAACGTGCACTGACATCGTGATGCAAGCGGTAGCTAGGGCATTCTGAAGTAGCAAGTGGCTGGATGGTGGTGGTTGGAGGCCTACCAGACAACAGGTTCTTGAACTGGGTGCCGTGGAGCCCAGGGGTTCTGCGAGCTGCTTTTGTCGGTTCCGTCAGCTTGCAGTGAACTGCACCCCACCTCTCTCCAGCATTTCTTGTTACGTGTGGGCCAGTCACAGTGCCTATTTTGACTAAAGACAATTTAGAGCATTAGCCTTTCTCATCTTATCTCCTTCCTCAGTTTTGCACCGTCAGCACAGGCACTGTTCGCAGTAGGTATTGCATCAAGATGCTGTGAGGCTGTCCTGTGACTAGTTTTTTGCATTCTTGTTTCACATTTCAAGGTCTAAATATGAGTGAGATATAGGAATTTAATAAAAGCTGACTGCCAAAAGCAAGAAAGCGAAGCGAAGAAATGCTTAAAAAAAATAAAAAATAAAGTACAGACAAAGCCAGGACGGGTCCAATTACAACCAACATCACCTGATTGTGACGGCAAGGAGGAGGGGGGATGGTAGTTGTCTGATACGTATTGGTGACCGTTGGGGTTCCTTGAGACAAAGTTTGAGAACCCCTGTTCTGGACAGTGAAGGTGGGTTTGGTAGTGGTTGGAGGATTCTAGTGGGCAGATACGGGTGAAGGGCAAAGGTGGGTAGCTAGTGGGCAGGTGCCTTCTGAAAGATAGCTGCATCACACAACACTAGAGGGACAGATTTTGAGCAAATGATGGTAGCAGTGTCTGTGAATTAAAATATAAAGTGCCTCTTTGCAAGGAAGTCGAGCCTACAAAAAAGCTTCCCTGTACCCTCGTGCAAAAGTGTAGGGCAGTTTCCTTGCTATGAAGCTTCATTTTGGACTCTGGAAAGGTAAAGCATGTTCACACAAAGATCCCATATCACCAGATCTCATCACATACGCTTCATGTCTCATTTGTTGCCACCAACCCAGATGAGCAACTTCATGGGTTTTCAACTGAACCTCATGAGGCTTCCCACAAATCAAACTAGCCATTTCGTCGCCTTAGGTGCTGCAGCAACATAACAGGATAGGACGCCCATCAATCTGCTGCATAACTGCAGCCTTCAGTAGCGAATAAAGAAAATCCTTAGAGCTACATTTATATTGGGAACCCTAATATAGCACTGAACAGAGGTGGGGAACATCATGAGGTTGCCTACCTCTGGCCACCAGTGAATAAAAAGACGCAGAAGTGCGGAGTGCACCTGCTGATTGGTTGAAATAGTTTAGGTGGGAACTGTGTTTGTTTATCATAGCTGAGCATATTCATCTTAGTCGTCTTAGTCTTAGAGTTCGTCTATGCTAGTCTACTGCACCAGAACCATTTTGGAAAAAATCTTTCCACGTTGGGAAGTCCAAAAAGTATTTACAAATCGATGTGTGAGCAACAAAGCCAAGGGCGTCAGAAGTAATAATAAAAATAGCGCCATTTTCACAACAAGAGTGCTTGAAGATGCGTCGCCAGACCCAGAGTCATAAATAATTTGCTAGTCAATTGGAGGTAGTTTCTGACAAAGTTATATGCTGTTCTATGCAATGAATGGCAACAAGAGTACGCATGGGTGAATGAGTTGAACACTATCCATTTCAAATAGCATGTGGCATCAAAACTTGCGGCGCTAAACACAGTGGCATTGATGTTCCCACGTGCCACAGACATTGCAGTGCTTTTGTGTTAGCATTTCAGCAGAGCAAGGGTCTCAAACATGCGGCACGCGAGCTGTGTGATAAGGCTTGTCGGCTCTGAGAATTGCAGCCTTTGTTTTGAATGCACATGCCAGCTTCACAAGTTGGGTTTTTATGATCAAACTGATTTTCCAACTGCAGTCAGCTAAAAGGTGTCGCCTGGCACACTCGGTAGACAATTTTTAGTGCGTGTGGAAATGAAGAGGCATTGGCCACTTTATCCTTGTGAACTTCGAATGGACATCAACTGCCTTATAGAGTGAAACGCCGGAGAACCCACCCTATCATCTTAAAGACTACATTTTTTTCTTCCAAGGATAAGTGACTCTACTATTAACTGCTGTATACTGTCATAAGCTATTTCCAAGCCGCCCAAAGTGGCATCTTGGCAGAATTGAGCACAAGCCATTATTATTATTTTTTTTTCATGAAGGATGAGACTTTGTGGTATGGGAATGAGACATTTTTTTAATTTATTTTATTATTATATATTGATTTATTTTTATTGCTTGTTTGTTTATAGACAAGCGTCAGCCCATGACGTCAGTGGAGATGTGGCGTTGCTGGCGACAGCAGTGACTTTCGGGGTGTAGGCAAAAGCCCGTGCCATCTGCACTGGATGCGCGGCGCTTGCCGTGTTTTCAAACATAACTACCGATATTCTTGCAGTGGCGTTGAGCGCGACAAGTAGACCCTTCGGCGACGGATTGCCTTCGCGGCTAATGTGCGTTGCACTTCTGAGTTGTCACTTGATTAATCCGTTTGCGGTTCTTAATTGTCATGACTGCTTTTCGGTCGCACGACAAATGGCGCAATAACAAGCACCTGCAGCTCGTGCACGTTTTGTTGTATGTAATATATCAAGTCATAATAAGAAGCCACGCTGCGAGTTCCATTCACGCTGTACCCATGCATATGTTCGTACAGAAAAGGACACAAAAGCTGCTGTGAAGGTAACTGCTGTTACTTTGAGCGGTCACTGCAGCACGATATTGCCGAATTCGCAGACATGAACTTGTGAAACAGCTTTTCTCTGATATCACTTTCGCGACTTTCAACGAGTGACATCAGGCCCTAGAAAGCGAGTAAGCATCATTAGAATCCAGGCAAAGTCATGCAGCGCTTTTTCTCAGATTATTAAACTTTCTTTTTGAAGGTCATTAAGATTTTGACGAATGAACTAAATATCCACATACGCGTCATCAAGCAGGATATTTAGGTATGATATATAACATGGAGTTTAACGTCTCAAAGTGGAATCGACTATGAGGTGTGCAAAATGAGTAGAATATGATGACGCATTTTTGAATAAAATGTTTCTAAGTATATTAAAAAAGCTTAGCAGATAGCGCAAATTTCACTGCAAGTGATTGCGTAAAACGTTGCATTTGCGCTCATGCACCTCTCCTAAAGAGCAAAAAGAAAAAAATGAGGGCATTCTTACAAGCCTTCATGTATATATTAACCTGTGAATGACCTTGGCTACGTCTGTACGAGGAAACAGACGTCGGACGTCTTTTTATGGAGCAAAACAAGTTCGCAGCGCGTGCACTAGGCAAATATGTTACAAAGAACTAAAAGATTGAGTTCTTATTCAGTGAAATTCTGACTTACGTTGCCGGCACACTGGGCTAGGAATATGATATCTAGTTCACTATATTTACTGGTAATAATTCTCTTTTGATTGAAGGTGCTTGAAGCAACAAAAGAGTCGTCATATATGAAAAACGCACTTTCAGTCATTCAGTCGTTCACCTCCTTGCATGCGCTATTATAGCAATAGGCCGCTGGTTATTAGTTTTTCATATACATTGAGCATTCTCATTTTCATTTAGCTTAATGTCGCTACAGTCGCCACTGTAGCCACGCGCTGTTTAAGCCACGACGAATAGGAAGCCATACAGCTCTTCGCCCGGTAATTCCCTGAGTAATCGGCTCCAGAAGTGCTGAACTATTCTCCATGCATGAGCCAAACCATTTCTATGCACAAGCGAAGCTTACGCTTCAGAATATTCGCATGCACTAACTGGTTTCGAAGGCAGCGTCGCTTGGCGCTGTGTGGGCACGCTTCGTTTCTGCCTACACCCCATGTTGCTGCCGATCGCAGCGCCACCTTTGTTTACAAACATGATGCTTGTCTATATTGTTATTTTGTCTCCTGGCTCCCAACAGACAAATGAGTCCCATATAGCAATAAGAGTTTGAGACCCTGCAGTAGAAAATATGTGCTTATTTATTGAGCCTCTAACTGAGCCCCTAAATTTTCCATACTTCTGACAACCACAAGTCCACCATTTGGTCATGGGTTTGCATTCCATTCTCTTTTGAAGTGACTCACTTGAAAGTGCGTAAAATATAATTATTGGTATCCTTTATAAGCTTCACTCTTCCAATCTTTTCAGTGCAGTGTTACGGATATTGTTAGTATGACACGCCAACAAGTCTGGGATTATTATGCACAGTAAGTTTTACTTTGTTGATGATTCCTAGCGTTTTGTGATGCCTTTAGGTTGATTACCAGCATAATAATTTGAGCACTTTTATTCCAGGCTTAAGAAAAAACCCGCAGCATAGATCATCATATGGCTGCTCATGCAGAATTACTGCTTTTCAGCATTTATCATGAATAATTTGTAATTATGTGACATTAAATGTTATTCTTCCATTTCTTTATTTCAGAGTTTGTACCTATGAGGTGTTAAAAGTCATTCATAGGTTTTATAAAAGTTGGTACTCATGAGGCATTAACTGTCGTGCTTCAGGATGCTTCAGGTTTAGGGGTGTGCGAATAGTACTTTTTCCAAACCGAATCGAATACAAATAGTGCACTCTTGCTATCGAATCGAATATGAATAATGTAGCTAAAAAGCAAATCGAATATGAATCGAATAGTGAAAGCAGCGAATCGAATACGAATCGAATAGTAGAGCGCTAGCTCTACTATTCGTTATAGCGCTGTTATAGCGCTGCGGTAGAGCGCTATAACTCGTGGAGTAATAGATCTGACGGGAAAACGCTAATCTCCTCTAGGAGGCGCAACTATTAATCTCTACGCACATTGTCAGTTGCTGGTTGTTTTTATCTACAACAATTACGTTTCAACGAGTTTATTTAGTGAACTAGATTGCATGATACAATATATCAGAGATTACGAATGGCTCAGCGACGCTTTCGTCCGACTTGCGTCCGCGTAACCCGAAGCCATAGAGTTGCGCTTCCCCTGCTGTTGGCTCTTCGAACTAGTTATCGCCGAGCGCGCGATCTCCTCATCGTCCTCTTCTTTTCAGTGACTTTCGTTGCTTTCGTTCTTTCTCAATTAGCTCGCGTGCTCCCCTCTAGCTGGCGCTAGGCGATTACAACTGGCGCTAGGCGACCTGAGATATATAGTTGAGAGATGTATGAGCATGAGCTGACAACATTCATGCAACTCTCATGTCATGCGCCACTCGCATAATAAACTTAACCACAACTATTGATGATGAAAGTGAATGAAATTTTCAGGGAATAAACATGTAGCGTTACTTCTTGGCAGATTAGAGACGTGTGAACTATGACACGACTACGAGAAGTTGCCACCGCGATTCGTGATATGTCCAATCTTTAAGAATGCTTCCATGCGAATGGACCGTGTCGCGGCCACGCTGAAGCATGTAGGCTCCCTAAAACGGTGATCTCTGCTTCTCGCGTAGGTTTATTGCGGCAGCAAGCTGTGCCTGCTCGGAGCTGACGCTGCCTTCGCGAGAATGGTCGGAGGTAACCGAGAAGTTAATTCTTGCCAGTTATTCGAAAAGTATTCGAAAATTATTCGAAAATTTGCGGATATTCGAACAGTTTCGAATAATTTTCAATTTCCACTATTTGATTCGTTTAACGAATCGAATATTATGATATTCGATTCGATATTCGAAAATTTCGAATATTCGCACATCCCTATTCAGGTTTTTTGAGATTTTACTGTCTTTTACTTGTGTTGTACTGAAGCCAGCAATCTAACACCATCACTCAGAAATGGCTTGCTGTGGCATGCTCTTGTTATCATTTGGTGCCACTGCTAGTCTTCTGTTTCACTGCAACAACTACTTTGCGCTACATTTAGTTGCAAAGCACTGTGCCCACTTCCTGTTGTTTGCGAATGTGCATTTTCTACAGTATATCATAGTCTTTGAATATTTAAACCAAGCATTTTCTCAATTATGCTTGCTATTTATTTTAGAGTTTGTACTTATGAGGTGTTAAATGTCATTCCTCAGGTTTTATAAGAGTTTGTACTTTAGAGGCATTAACTGTCATTCCTCAGGTTTTATGAACGTTTGTACTTATGAGGCATTAACTGTCATGCTTCAGATTTTTTGAGATTGTACTGTCTTTTACTTGTGTTGTACTGAAGCCAGCAATCTGACACCATCAGTCAGAAATGGTGTGCTGTGGCATGCTCTTGATATCGTTAGGTGCCACTGCTAGTCTGCTGTTTCATTGCAACTACTTTGCACTACGTTGAGTTGCAAAGCACTGTGCCCTCTTCCTGTTGTTTGCGAATGTGCATTTTCTACGGTATATCATAGTCTTTGAATATTTAAACCAAGCATTTTCTCAATTATGCTTGCTATTTATTTTAGAGTTTGTACTTATGAGGTGTTAAATGTCATTCCTCAGGTTTTATAAGAGTTTGTACTTAAGAGGCATTAACGGTCATTCCTCAGGTTTTATGAATGTTTGTACTTGTGAGGCATTAACTGTCATGCTTCAGATTTTTTTAGGTTTTACTGTCTTTTACTTGTGTTGTACTGAAGCCAGCAATCTGACACCATCAGTCAGAAATGGTGTGCTGTGGCATGCTCTTGATATCGTTTGGTGCCACTGCTAGTCTGCTGTTTCATTGCAACAACTACTTTGCACTATGTTTAGTTCCAAAGCACTATGCCAACTTCCTGTTGTTTGCGAATGTGCATTTTCTACAGTATACAATATTCCTTGAATCTTTAAACAAAGCATTTTTCAAAGTTATGCTTTTTTTAGAGTTTGTACTGTTGAGGCGTTGAATGTCATTCCTGAGGTTTTATAAGAGTTTGCATTAACTCTCATTCTTCAGATTTTATGAACGTTTGTACTCATGAGGCATTAACAGTCATGCTTCAGGATGCTTCGTTTAATAACACTGCCCACATTTTGCCAGCAATCAGACGCCTACCTGTTGGGAACGGTGTGCTGTGGCATACTCTTCATGTCCTTTGGTGCCACTGCTCGTCTGCTGTTTCATTTCAACTAGTGTAGTGTAAAAAAACGTAGTGTAAGTTAACACTACATTTAGTTGCAAAGCACTGTGCCCACTTCCACTTGTTTGCATATCTACAGTATATCATATTCTTTGAATAGTTAAATGAAGCATTTTCTCAGTGGATGACTCATGCTTAATTTAAGTTCATCTCAGAGGATCACTGCTGGTAAAATGAACCGTGCCCACATTTTTTTAGTGTTTCTGTTATGTAGCCCTGTTCAGACTTCACTTTTTTTTTGCTGAAAACAGATTAGCTTAGGGTTTAGCGTATTTAGTTTTTTGCAAAATAAATTAGGCATACATATTCATATGATCAGAATGTGCTTATGTTCCATTTGTATATAGTGTGTTTCTTGCAAAAGGGTGAGCATCACTACTGGTGCCTGAGGGCTGCAAGTGGAAGAGAATTAGCACATATTCGTCCTAACTACAGGCAGTTCTGTGCATGGGTTGCAGAATAACTC
This sequence comes from Amblyomma maculatum, assembly GCF_055883805.1. Lineage (NCBI taxonomy): Eukaryota > Metazoa > Arthropoda > Arachnida > Ixodida > Ixodidae > Amblyomma > Amblyomma maculatum. Next base: position 1,665,374 of record NC_139344.1, on the reverse strand, counting down.
CACTTGTATGATCTTACGTGGAGAGTGCAGTGCCATTATACAAGTTATGCGTACATTCGCCTAATAAACTCGCCCATTACCATTTGTCTAAATGTGTGTATTTTCCTCCATGAGCCCATTTTCATACGGCAAAAATATAGACAGACACCACGGTGTCTCTTGGCACTGCAGTGTCAGCACCACAATTTATGCAGCAAAGCTTATACTAGGTCCTCGTGGAAGAAAGGGAACATCACGGAGGTATCGCCAGTCAGTACCAGATCTCAGAGAGTTGCATTTCTGCTTGACAGTTACATTGAAACTAAGTACTGAGTGCTGCTAAAGAAATCGGGCACTTATGAAATATGCATTTGCTACAAATGAGCCAGTATGCTGATATAGTAGGCTGGATGGCAATCTATTAAGCATCTAATATGCGTTAAGTGTGTGGTTGGAGTGCCAGTTATAACTATTCACAGGAGCTAAAAACTGCAATTTCATTCAAATGCTGCAGAAGGAGCCTCTCTGATGTAGTGATAGTAGTTTTCCAAACACTTCATGCAAGAAGGTATTGTTTTGCACTTTTTCTTGCTTCCTTTAAGCCTACCCGCAGTTAATGCATACTGTTCAAACACAAATACATATTTATTTTTCTAATGAGCTGAAGCTTATCAACGAGAAGACTTCAGTAATCACACAAAACTTGACAAATGGCCAGGGTGCAAAAACTTGGATATGGCGAAGCAAGAAAAAGTACAATTTTTCATTTTATCCATTTTTTTTTACAAGCAGTTTTTACAAGACTAGAATGGACAATGCAGAACACAAATAAGAATAAGTTGTAAAATGCCAAGAAGCTGCAATCGGCACTGTCATGGCCCAAACACTACAAGTTGAATATGAAACCCGTTGGCACCTCAGCCAGGCTAAAGAGCAAAAAGCCGCACCCGCTTCCTACATGTTCCTGCTCTCTGCTTGCCTGGTGGTGGTGATGAAAACATTATTTCTGGAAAGAAAAACATTTGTGCTGCCACTGATTCATTAAGCGGACTCTTTGCCTTGTGTCGCCAGTGCACTCCACTGTCATGAGCAACAGTGGCAGACATTCACTGCTCTTCCCATAGCTTTTTGTGTTACATCCTGTTACTTTTTAATATACTTTGGGGCAGGAAAATTTGGATCGCCTCATGGTGTGGCTTCCAGAAGCGAAAGCAGTGGAGACGTGTGTGTGTGCTATACAGACAGGCTGATGGTGCATGGTATTAACTACCGGTCATTCGTAGGCATACGTCTCTGACCATGTCCTTGCTTAATTGTGAAACTTTAATGTGGTTTAGTGAATTATATTGACACACACAGTAGTTGACGATGGAGCTGAGGCAGTTGGGCAGTAGTCAGCATAGGCGATGAAGCTGGTTGGCTGTGCCCGTGCTTGGACCACTCCTGGACTGCGCCAGCCTTCCCCATTAGGGCTCCAGTGTAATGGCGAAGTACATGTCACATAGTCAGGTGGAGCGCGCACATTTCACGACTGATCTGACTCCGGTCCACCGGTGACCCAATTCGCAATTCCACCAATTCACCAGTGATGGGGAATTCGCAATATCAAAGAATTCATTACACTGAGCTTCGTTTATGTTAGCCACTTCATTCTACTCCACAGGTGCTGATGGCCCTTAGGGAATAGATGCAGTGCCATTTCAACTGCACGGACAAAGTTTGGTCCTGCATAGGTGGATTGACGTAATGTAGAAGAGTATGCCAGATGTGTCCAGTGCATGTGCAGTGGTAGGTGCAGACAGCCCTCGGTCACACACCTGGCACTGCGCATGTGCTCTTGGCACCAGTAACCTGCTTTATGATGATAGCATTTCAATACAACTTTCCTTTCTACACAAAGGCATACAAGTTTCTAATCTCCATAAACTCCTGCACAACAGGTGCTCTGGTGTGCACTGAAAATTCAGCAACAGGCTTACTTCTGCTATTGACCGGCTATGCCAATCCAAGGACACAACAGCAGATTGAAACAAACAAAGCCTGTCAATCTGTTGTGCTTTATTAGACTGTGCATCAAATTACTTACACAATTCTCTTCCACTTTCACTCATTGTCACAGTCAGCCAATACATTTGTATTAAAAAAAGCTGGCAGACTTGTGGTGCTGTGACTCCCAGATGGCTCTGAAACAAAGCACCAAAAAAAACCCAAGAAATTATAAATATTTTTTAACTTCAGCTTTAAAATGCTAATACTTGCATTATAGCATTATTACTAGCAAGTAAGTTTAAGTGTGGTGAAACCATTCTGAGCATGGCATCTTCATGCCCTCATAAACATGCTCTGAAGCAGCACTTTTCACAACTCAATTCCAGACGACTGACAGATTTTTCCAGGGGTGTGTGAATATACATTTCCAATACAAATTGAATATGTTTGTTATCCAATTTAATAATGGATATTGTAGAATTTCAAGAATATTAAAAAAACAGTGATGTGGTTGCTTCCAACCACTTCCCACCCACCTCTGAAGTTGAGTTAGTTGGCAAGCTTAACCTTACATTCTGGGTAATTCAATAACTTCTTCCTGTAACTGACTACTGGTAACCTAATCCGGTTACTTTCTTTTTTCCAAATACAAGTTGTAAGCAACAGTACCACTTTCAGAACGTCAACATGGCTGTGAACACGTGTTAGCAGGGGTGTTTTCTTTGTGATAAAGCAAGAAGAGACCGGCTGTGCAGAAGCATGGAACACCATAATGTTTGAGCCACAACCATGTCACTGTCTCCTAATGCAATTCCTGTCCAGCAAAATACAGCATATTCACTCTGCAGCACCTGCCCTTTCCCCTGTTCTGTAAGATGGCACTGCAACTTGCATCCCACTACACCAAACGACTGCTTCAAGCATGAAAGCATACCTCATAAAGGCATGTTAAGCAAGGGTTCCACTGCAGCCAGCACTACAGCCAGAGTGTATAGAGGATAAAATAACAGTGCAGCAAAGATGAGCAAGAAAAGACGTGCGAGGCACAGATGCTGTGTATGCACACCTTTTTGTTCTTGCATTTCCAGTTTTTTTTTTTTTTTTTTTTTTTTTGTGAAACTATCAAGATTAAAGTTTGACACTGTGCCTAGGTCTCTACTGCAACAAGTTCACCAAGAGCTTGCCCTGCGATGTCGAGCTGCGAGCACCAATGAAACAGAAGCACCCCGAAGCATGCAGCTTTTATCTTCCAAATCTCAGGTTGACAAACATTTTGGGGAAGTTCAATAGAAATGCAAAGATGTGCTATGCCATTAGGTTTGTCTATCAGCACAGTGTCCCATCTTAAATCCTGTTTTATACTATGCAATCGAACCTGGATAATTAGAATTTTGGTTAAGTCGAACTCGCGGAATATCCCCTTGAAAATACAACATAGAAGTATAGGAAAGCTGCGTCATATATTGAACTCAATTTCACCGGTCGTTCGATATATCGCACCACAAACTGGAAGGTGCGCCTTTCCCAAAGACAATCACATTATCCTCGGACATTTGACGCGTGACGTTTCCAAGCCACGCGCAGAAGAAATGAGAGGGAACAGTCCAGCACCGGCTGGTCTAGGGCAGTGCCGCGCCCTTTCCCCAAGTTTGTCGTGCGCCAGCACATGACATTTGCAAGCCATGTGCGCGAAGGAACAAGAGGGAACCGGTTTGACAATGGCTGGTACAGAGCAGACGCAACTAGTGCAGCCATGGTGTTCAGGAGAGGGGAAAAACTCGATAGAGCGAAGCACAAAGGTATGCCCATTCTTCTGCCGAGCTTTTTCCCTCTTTCCTGGTCTTCGTTCGGAGCAGCACGCCCAATGCATGCACCAGCCAGCTCGGCCAAGGGCAGGCACAAAAAACCCTGCGCGCGGCATCTGACGTGCGATGTGCGTCTCATGTCGTGCTGAATGTGCATAAGCTATGGCGGCTGCGGACACTGAAGCGGCAGATGTTTTTCTTTTCTTTTCCTCTTTTTTTTTTTTTTTTTTTTTGCGAGAGCCATCTATCCTTATCGTGCTGAACCTGCGGTGTAGCGAAAGCTATGGCGGCTGCGGACGTTAAAAAAAATTTTTTTTTTTTGCTTGCGTGACAAGTTGAAAGCACGCGGTCAGCTGCAATCATGACACCGGCTTTTAGCACTGTTCACTTCAAACACCATTTGTAGCTATCATGCTCTCCAATGATTTTGTGGCAGCAGACTATGCCCGCCCCAAAGCGCGGCGTGATAAATCGAACCAGGCTTGTGAAATCAAGCCATCACGAGCACTCTGCCAAGTTCACTCCCCACCACCGCAGGAGCTATCAAAGAAACACGCCTTGACGTTATCGCTGCGCAGCATTTTGGTGTGGCACATCCCTCCGAAACGGAGGGATGTGCCACTGACTGGCTGTTGCACATGCAAGCGAAAACGCTCACAATTTTTGCCGCGGCGATGCAAACAACTGTTTCGAGCTGTCACGGCTGCTAGAGTGACGCAGTCCCAACAATTTAAAAATTTTTAGCTCTGTCACTGCCATTCATCGCTGAGTTCGCTCAATAGCTTGCATGTGAACTGGCCTTAATTAACACCTTTTTTTTTTTTTTTTTCAAATTCTCGGGGGCAAAAGTGTAGGGTGGGTTCATTATGCGATTGGGTTGATCACGTGACAAATACGGTGTCAATTTTCATGATCGCATGCGGCATCTCAAGCCGATTTCTGCATATCATATTATCGATATATCGAACTATTCGTGATCCCCTTCAAGTTCGATATAGATCGTTTTTGCGGCGAGGAGGAAAATAGCCTCGAACCGGTGCGCTTAGCATCACTCCTCCTCTCTGGTATGTGTAGACGCGGTGATTGACATGGCATTCTACGCAGAAAGTGTGCGTGCTATGCATTCTTTGCACACAAAGCGTCTAGAATAGCCAAATAAAAGTGTCTAAGTTGTTCAGCTAATTTGAGTGGTGCGCTATCTTTACAGTTTTTTGTTTTTATATTACCGTAAAAACCGGAATATAGGTCGAATTTTTTTTTTTTTAAATTGTGGCGAAAAGTCGCCTCTTGTCTTGTATACTGGTCATTACCGGAAAAACTACGGAGGTCTTGCAACAATGGGCGGCTGAAGTCAGCAGCCTCCATCACATTTTCATCACCATCGCCATCAGCAGCAGCGCGGCGTGGCATCGCCATTTTGCGTTTCCGTTGTCTGGAGCTAGCCACCATAGTCTAGAGTTATTCTGCTATAAGCCAGCTTTTGACTTTTGAGCGGAAGCCGACGACAATTCACTGTTGCCTTCAAGAAAAAGGCGATTGAGTATGCGGAGCTTCATGGTAACCTGGCGGCACAGCGTGAATTTGGAGCATCCGAAAAGGGCGTTCGGTACTGGCAGAGTCAGAAGCTGCGTATTGCTACCAGAAGAAAACATCATTTCGTGGGCGGACAGTACCATATCCAGAACTAGAAGCCAAGGTTGCGCATTTCGTCTGGGAACTGCATGCAAGGTCGCTGCCTGTGACTGCCGAATGCATCCGCGTGAAAGCGGTAGAGATTGCGCGTGCCTCGGGACTCACAAGGACGCAGTTCACAAGAGCTCGCCATCCTGGGTGCGGAGCTTCATGAAGAGGAAGGACTTTGCACTACAGCGCCGTACTTCTGTGTGCCAGAAACTGCCCGAAGAGTTTGAACACAAACTCATCGAGTTTCAGCGCTATGTGATTGCGCTCTGGCACCAACGCAAGTACATGATGGGACAGATGGGAAACGCCGACGAAACACCCGTGTGGTTCGATATGCCCTCAAGCCGAACTGTTTCCGAGAAAGGGGTGAAGCAGATCAAGCTTCTAACTACGTGAAACGAGCACTCGCGATTCACTGTGATGCTCGCGTGCACAGCCGATGGGAAGAAGCTGCCCCCTCTTTCATCATTTTTAAGAGAAAAAAATTGCTGAAGGAGGAGTTCCCACGCGATGTCATCGTTCGGGCCAATGAAAAGGGCATTATGAATGAAGCGTTAATGCTGGAGTAGGTCCGGCTCGTTTCGAGGCCACCTCACAGCCGACGTAAAACGAGCCCTGTGCGATGGCAAGACTGATTTCGTGGTCATACCTGGTGGGCTGACGTCTGTGCTGCAGCCACTAGACGTTGTGCTAAACAACAAGCCTTTTAAAGATAGCGTGCGCGAGCTCTATAATGAATGGATGCTGGGCGACAACCCGACCACCCCCACCGGCCGCCTGCGTCGTCCAGCGCTTGCAACTGTCTGTGGTTGGGTGTCGTCGGCGTGGAAATCTCTGCCCGAAGAGATGGTGCTAAAGGCCTTTAGAAAACGCAGCATCTGCAACGCGCTGGACGGCACAGAGAATGATGCTCTGTGGGACGTGGGCAGTGACAAGCACTCGTCATCCGACTCGAGTTTGGACGACTCTGATGACTCTGAGTAGACCAACGCTTGCGCACTTCGTGTCTTTTCTGTGTATCGTACACCTGACCAATTTTTCAACAGTATTGCGCGACCATCGACCCGCATGCTTGTCAGCGCCTTATTAACGGTGCTGAGTCGCGAAACAAACGAGGCATGCGCATGTGTACATTTGCGCTTACTCTCGCTTCTTTCGCTGCTCCATGCCATGATGATAAGGTGCTGACAAACGCGCGGGTCAATGGTCGCGCGATACTGTTGAAAAATTGGCCGGGTGTACATACGAGCAGCATTTAAGTGAAAATATATACTGTCACCACTGTGCAACCGGTTGGGTCGCATTTGTTTCAAGGTAAGGGTGTCTTTCGGTACTTTTGCCATTGAAAAAGATTTTTTTCATTTTTAGAATTGGTCAGTCAGGGGGTCAACCTATAGTCCGGTTTTTACGGCACGCACCCTTTTCACATACCCTATCCCCACCTTTTCTTCTTTTCGCCTACTTCTTTCATTCCCTTCTTCTTCGTTTCATTTCGGCCGGTCGCAGCTCGGATAGTAACAAATGCAGACTAGAAAAATCTTCCTGACTGCATTTTTGTTCAAATTAACAAGAGCGTATAAAGAGAGCATAGATGATAAATGCAAGAAAAAAAAAGATTACCCGTGGTAGTATACGTGCATGTCGCTTTTCCAATTACAACTCTTTCAGTAATTTCAAGCACCAACCGAAAATATTTCGCCTGTGCAGCCTTTCACGTGAATTCCAAATGCTCTGTTTGTAGAGAAGGGACAGGAAGAACAATACCCGTGCAACAAGCAGCCATCGGGCAACAAGCGGATGATATCTGCGGCAAAAATTTACGAGATGCCCCCTGGCAAACTATTTCGATGCAGTCACCTGAAATTTATGAGGTATGAAAGAACAGGCACATCCCACTAGGAGACAATGATTACTAAAAAAAAAAAAATGATTGTCAACTTATTATTTAGTGAAACAGTGCTACAACATTTCTTTTTGGAAATCAGCATCCCGCAAGCTTTTCCTGGCGATAATAAATGTGAATGTGGTCATGGCAACAATAGCCATTCCTTGAAGTAAGCAAATTTTGCGACAACAAATGGACTATAAAATAATTGTTCATAAAAGCAACTTTTGCTGAGATCATTATGGGACATTATTCCATAAAGTCACTAATCTATAAATATTAATAGTCCATTTTCTGTTTCATCTCGACGGATGTCTGCATGGTGGCAGCATCATATGAATTATGGCAAACTAGAATAGTACTTTCTAGTGGCACGAGCGACGGTGCTCGGGGATGCCGTTTCTCACTGACGCGCGAGATGGCGCCACTGCAACATCATCAACTTTCTTTTCTTGCAATAGTGCAATATAGTACCGATGCGCTTATCTAGTAAATGTGGTGTTTTTTTTTCCCTCGGCTGACATATGTGGACCTCCACCTATGATAGAAGACGTTTCATTCGAAATTATTCGTGTTTTCACGGCTGCAGTATGGTGAAAGCACTCTTATTTTGCTGGCAACGGCTCATGAGGGACGAGTTGTCGCACACTGCAAATCATTATGGTACATTAATTTGTACGGAATAGGTATCTTTTTAAGCTCTGCAGAGCCTGCTTTATTAAAGAGCAAACTTAAAGGGCCACTGTCCAGTGAAGGCCCTTTTAAGAAAAAGAGCCCAGTGTTTCGATCAGGTACCGGAGATAGTCTGTGCAAAATTCTACAGCGACACGCGCGCCGCAAAGCATCGAAAATACAATTCAAAGCTCCCTCATGCTCTCCTTTGAGAAGCCAGCTTCACCGCTTCCTGCGCTGGCCCGACGGGCCCCGATAATGACATACGTACCGGGAACGACGTCCATTGGTCCGTCTCGCTGACTGACGGGAGAAGGATGGGTGTCTACCGCTCGCAGCCAGCTCGCAGCGCGCTTTTCCCTCGCCACGGCCAGACTGAATCCAGCGGCGCGCGCTCCCTCGACCGTTTTTTTTTTTCGCGCTCGCGGAGAGCCACGCCCCACCTCCCGCCAAACGCGGAAGAGGAAGGGGAATTTGTATTGCGGAGGCTAGACGACATCGGGCAGGAGAGTGAAAAACCTTTGCGAGGGAACGGAAGGAGAGAGGCAGGATAGAATCGGGTGATTGCGGTGGCTGTAACTGCGTTATTAGTTACTCTTTTCAAAAACATTTTGCGGCCTTGCGTTCCAGGGGCGAAGTCTCACAGTCACCGGGGAAGAAAATATTTTCGACCGGAGGGTGGACAGTGGGCCTTTAACTGTCAGCAGCAGACTGGTAGCAGAGTGGCACAGTGCGCACGCAAGGCTTATCATCTCTGTTCAGCCTCGCAAGTCGCAGTGACTTCCACTGGTAACCAGGAATACTCATTTTAACATGATATCTGCTTAGTGTTTGGAAACTTACCGACTAGAAAAGTGAGGAGCAGCTTTGGGACGTTACATTTTTTTACATAGTGGTCACGAAAAAAAAAAAAAAAAAATACTTTTGAAACGAACCATCCGGCGATATTCTGTGGAGTCGCCTTTATTCTCTGTTCACAGCGGAAATATCTGCTATAAACCATCGCTGTAAGCGAGGTGCTAAAATAACATGTAAAAAATACATGAGGAGGGCAGTGCAGTTTTGTTTAGGTACATGACAAGGCTTCTCCACTGTTGTTTTTTGAGTGCATGGGACAAAGGTCATTAATAATGAGTTGTTTTGTGAAATTATTGATGACACAAACAGTCCTAATAGCATATGCTCAACTTCAGGTGCTTTGAAGCTTGATGTCTCTTGTCGTTTCTCTCGTTAATACGTTTTGTGACAAAGTGCATGCGGGTAGTTGGGCAGTCATTTCAGCTGCAACACTTTCACAGTTGCCAGAGCCCCCAAGTTAGCAGGTTTGCTTGGCTTGGAGCATACTCATTTTTCAAATCCATTTTTCTTCTCCCATCCTTTTTTTTTTATTTTACTTTGTCCCCCCCCCCCCTCTTTTTGCAACTTGTCTGCTCGGTGCACGACATATATCTACTGCCGGGCACTGCCATTCAAGCCTCCTGAGGCTTTGGCAGGCCCGCCTATTAATTGTACTGGAAAGAGGAATTAAAAATGTTTTATTTTTATTATACTGAGTACATCCAGAATACTGTCTGCCTGAAGCTCATTTAGACTAAAACAGGTTGTAAACGCATTCTCAAGGTCAGCCACAAACTGGAGTCACTCAAAGGGTACAAAAGGCCTCTGTTGTCCTTCAAGTGAGTAAAATTAGCCAAGTTTAATACCTGTGACTTATCTTTGCTCTTCAAAAGAAGATTAAGGCATTTCTCACAGTTAGTATTCAGAATGCACTTCCTGGCTACATAGCCAGAAATACAGGGTGTCCAAGCTAAATTTAGCCAAGGGTTAAAAAATAAAACATTAGAGATAGGCCAGAGAATTTACTTGTATACAGCTGCCAGCCATCTGGTGTGCCACAGGATTTTTTTTATTTTGCAATTAACGGTATTAACTATTGCCTTTAGACAATAAATGGATTTGCAAATTTGGAGAGTGCCTTCTAAAACCTCCATTCTATTTATCTCCGATAAAGAAAGCCTCACCATTTTCCAAGTTCTAAAGAAAGCCCGCGAATACAAAACATTATCAGCCTACCATTGGGAATGGGCTGTTGAGTCACGGCCGCAGTTAATTTCGGTCACTCAAACCAAGGTTGCGAGCACCACAATCGTGCTCACGAATGCGTTAGTCGCGTGATATTTTTTTGTAGTTTGCGGGCTTTCTTTTGAGCTTGGAAACACGATGCACATGAGGCTTTCTTTATCGGAAATAAATGTAATAGGGGTTTCAGAAGGTGCTCTCCAACTTTGTAAATTACATTTATTCTTTAAAATAAATACTTAGTAAATTAGAAAAATTATCATAATTAATTAGTTAATTGCAAACTAAAAAAATTGCATGCGGCGCGCCAGATTGTACAAGCGAATGCAGGCTGCATGGCCAGAATCTGCACAGAGCACAACTCGCCACAGCATCAATATTGCCCACATCCACATTCACAGGCTTGACAGAAAGATACGCCGGACAACCTGGCAAGAGCATAGGCACCGCATCAGGTGCCAGTGACGGCTTTTCAAGCAGTATCTACACTTCTGCCGTTGATCACATGCGCATAGTCGCGCAGGATGAGATGAAGCTCTAAATGGTACTCACACACTGCCCATGTTTCTGCGAGAGGCTTCTCCTGCCTTCACAAGCTCCGTTCCCACTTTCTGTCCCTCGGAGCAGTAAATAAAGATTACTAGGGAGCACTAAGATAGCCGCGCTTCGGCATCTCGGAGCAAAACAGTGCGAGTTGGTCTTTCTCCTGGCTATTTCAAACTGCACATGGCGCTTTCGAAGAACTCAGATGTCTTAGTTGCTGTGATGGAAGGCACAAGTAAAAATGCGAGGACAAAATCGCAAGAACCTGCAGGCTACACGGAGCACAAAGCCTTGACTCCCCTTTGCGGACGCGTGTGTGGTCCTAGTAAACGTAACTGCAACGCCACCAGCAGCGGTCGGTGGCATCCGGCATGCCCGACGCGCCCGTTTCCCTTCCGTTCGCGCCACTAGAAAGTATTCTATACTCCGTTTCATACATCAAGTGCAACACTGCCAAAGCTACAGCTCTTGTTTGCGCTCTCCGCATCCGTGATGAAAAATAGTGCCTGCTCTTGACGAGAGGAAATAATAGTTATTTTGTCTGCAAGCTTATTACATCTTACATTTGCCATCAACCATAAAGAGCACCTTTTTTTAGGGAGAAAGGATCGGATTCAGTGAATTTGTATGCTTTTTATGTCGTTTTCGTTCGTGTCGCATTTTCGCTGCCCCACAACCTTGCCAGCTGTGTCACTAGATGGCGCTGGCTGTGCCCTCCGTGCTGCGCATCTCTTTTTGAAAAAATGGTTCTTCGGTGCGGATTTTTTCTATACGATCCGCACTGCGAAGATGTCTAGGCAGGCGAAGCAAGTTATTGCAAACGTGTATGCTCGGAATAGAGCCCGTTTCCGCAGGAACCACTCGGCTATAAAATGAGCGCGTAGTGATACACCTCCTTTCTTTTTTTTTTTTGCGGACTACTTGCATAGCTTTCGCTGCGTTGCACTTGATGTATGAAATGGAGTATAGTTTACTATAATACGAACACAGCTATAGAGGCCAGTCACGAAAATTCCAGGATAGCAGCTCCTGCCGTCCACGACAGGCGTCACTCGCCGCACGCACCAAAAAACCGGTTCGTGAGTCATGCAGCCAATGCTGAAATCCGATTGCAAAATAGCCAATGCTATACTGACGTTTGAAGGCCGCGGCTTTGTCAACCAACAACAGTATAATGGATCCTTATGACTAGAACCCCAGTTTAGGTGCGAGAACTCCATGCAGTAGCCGCTCAAGCAGTAAACAAGCAATATGGATGTTCGGTAGGCACAGCAAATGTAGAGCGATTAGCACTGCTCCTAAAAATCATGAAACGGCTACATTCACTGGCTTGCATTGCTCGAACTATGACAGCACGTGGCTAGAAATCATTCAATGATAAAAAGTAGATCGAAAGTTGCCCTGCATTGCTTGCTTCACCGCTCTTGCGGCCTGTGGAGCGCCACCGCCTCTCTTAACCACATAAAGCAGACTTGCAGTCCCTGGCCGACCTATCAAGCACGTGAATTCTGGTCATTTCTGACCAACTCGCTTGACTGCTGCTGAAAATCCTTTTTCTTTCAGTCAGATACTTTCTGAACGCAAAAATTTGGATGCGAAAGCTTCCGAGATGCTAATGTACGCTGCTCGTCTCCTGTTCCGCGGACGTGACCTCACATACCAGTGTGACGGTTGTGCTCAACTTAGCTGCTAAATGGCGCCACCTAAATAAAATGGCAGCGCCCATGAGAAAGTCTATATCCAGGTTCGACTATACCTAGTGGCACGGGCAGAGACATATTATTTTCCATTCCTTTTGGGCAGCCTCATCATAATATATGTATAATCAAAGAGGAGACAACTTCGGCGAAGTATGGCGTGAAATATTTACTTGAAGAGCACAAATTTTGCCAGCAAGCAGACTAGTTCAAATGTGCCCTCCACTTTATCCTACAGAGCTTAAAAGGGCATTATTTAAATTTTTGCATCAAAACTTCTCCATCATAGATGTTTGGCTAACTGCAAATTCCTTTGCATGCTGGCTGTAGATCCCTTTCCTAGAGTTCTTGTGCACAGCTTTGAAACACATTAGATTTTTTTGGCTCATTTATGTCAGCCAGCACTGTAATGCGCTCCTACACATCTGTAGGAGTAATTCTATAGCCTCCAAGGGCTGCTTTGGAGAATTGCAAAACGGTCACAAGCACTTGCATCTGTTCCCACTTATGAGTGCAGAAAAATTTTACACCAAATATCTGGCAGCTTTTCAAAACAATTTTTGATCAAATAGGTGACAAAAGATGTATTCTGGAGCTTTCTTATCTCCATTTTTTTTTCTTTTCCTCAGCAATTTTATTGTTTCAAATTTTTCTGTCTGTCACCCAGAATTGCCATAAATGCACCTCTTGTCAGCTAACATGCTTGTTCATGTTAACACCAAAGTATTTTATGCAAATAACACAACAGATGAGGCATGTTCGCTAAAGATCACGAAAATGGAGCTCTCAGTTTCATTGTCTCAGTGTGAAAGGGTAAAGCCCACTTACCTGGGCTGATGAGATTGAAACGGCACAAATCCTCTGTTAAAACAACAGTAAATGTTGGGTACTCTATGACGACTTTTCCCTTCAGGCAGTCCTCCAGACTCATTGACAAGTCTAGGTTGTAATAGCTGTAAAAGGCATTAAAGAGCGGGTCAGAAATAATCTTTTTTTTTTTTTTTTTAAACAAAAGCAGGCAACAAACTGCTATATTTAGTCGCATAATGAACCTAGTTTTTAAAAAGAAAAGTTGATGTCTGTTTGGGGGAAGGGTTCACAATGCAGGGAAAATGTTTCAAGAGCTTTTTTGTGGGAGAGTTGAAGTTTCACATTACATGTTCATTTGTCCATCCATCAACAAAAGTATGCGGTCAGCCACAACTGTGTTGCCAGTTTCTGGCACTGTTCACTTCAAAAGTTGTTTGCCACAGCATATTTTTGACAACTTTGTGATAACAACGTTGGCTAATCACAGAAAGAAAACAAAGTGAATATGCTGAACACTGGTCAGATGCGCATATCTTATACAGTCAAAAAATTATATATATATTATATATATATATAATACACAGGATGGCAAGAAGTGTGTAACATGAATGCAAGTAGTGTGAGATGGGTCAGGCATTTTCACTCCTGGCCTTGAGCTTGCCACATTACCTGGTGGTCTGAAGGTCGCATGTTTTCCGCAGCATTTCAGTGTAAAGGCTGTATATAATGTTTTGGTCTAAACTAGTATGCTCATCTCCAATGCTTGAGTGATTGCTGGTTTTCTACTGGCAAAGCCTGGCATGCAGTGACACATCGAGCAAGACAACGCCGTCGACGCTCCTGTCAAGGGCGCAAAGTTTCTTGCAGCTATGCCAACTTTGCCGAACATGCCACCATTGCAGAAGCTGTTGTCAAAAGGTGAACATACTACGATGTCATCAGTTCACAGCATCTTAATGCGCTGCTGAGGTCTGTGCTGCACACAGCATGAAACAGAGGCTGAGGAACACGCCAAGAAAAGCAAACGCATTCATTATGCAAGTAAATATATTAACTGGTCAGGTGGCTGCAGTATATTAGACTAAGCAGTACAGTTTGATGCAATTTGAAGCTGGTCATTTCGGTGGTGCCCACGCACCTCTGATGTGTATGCTACATTCCTGCTGGCTGCTGCCGTCGCATTCTCCAGTTCATCGCTGTCTTGTGTATTCCGCTTAATGCGATGTGGACTGCCCAAAGCACAAGTGTTCGCTGTTGACATGTTGAGGAAGTGGAAGGCCCTTTCTTTTAAGGAGAACTGCCCAAAGCACAAGTGTTCACTGTTGACATGTCGAGGAAGTGGAAGGCCCTTTCTTTTAAGGAGGATGTACCAAAGAAAGTTGACGAAAACCGAGTTGGGGCTAGCACTGTTGATGCTCTGCACTTTAATGTGGACGTGAAGCCAGAGAAGGCGGCGACAAGTCACCCTGGAAGAGGTCCTGCTGACATGGTTTCGCGAAGTCACAATGGCCGGTATGAAAACAGACTGTAAGGGGCTGGAAGAAACGCCGACAACATCTAGCTTCCAATTAAAATAGAAAATTTCCAACCTTCTGGAGGATGGCTGGACCGATTAAAAGTGAGACACAGACTTGTGTACACAGTCCTCCTGGGTAAAAGCAATGCAAGCAAGTTGACATGTCAGCAGTCGACTATTGGCTGAAAATGTCCCCAGTGTTTATTTTGGAGTATGTACTGTGTGACATATTTAATGCAGATAGGCAAGCCTTTTCAACGTGCAACCAGAGAGGAGCTTTTGCGTGAAAGGCCAGGTTGCCAGGGCAGCCAAAAAAAGCAAGGAATGAGTCAAAGTACATTTTTACTGCAACTCTCGGCTGAGCCCCGAGCAAGAGTTGCAGTAAAAATGTACTTTGACTCATTCCTTGCTTTTTTTGGCTGCCCTGGCAGCTGCAGACGGGCTACAGACAGCTACAGATGGGCTCACTCCCCAGCCCGTCACTGATGCACAGAATGTATCTCGAGACGCACCCGACAGACAAATGCTGAGTCTGCCGAACGGAGACGGCCGGCTTCGCACACATTCTGTGGAATCGCACCAAGTACCAGGAAGAAGCTAAGTCTGATTGGAAGCAGCCGCAGGGAGCGACAATCAAAAGGAACAACTCTGGGCCGTCCAGCAGGTCATCAAGGCGCTGGACTCAGGCCGCGCGGCCAGTGCCCAGAGGACGAAGTAGGCCCCGTCCGGAGCGCGCATTCTACTGCAGGCCCCAAATAAACGTTTTAACAATCCAAATTACTGCAACTTTATTGGCTCGCAGAAACCGCAGCTTACCGCCATCAGTAAGTCCGATCAGCTGAGGTGTTTCCTATTGACAGGATGCTTGCCTATTTTATAAAAAAAGGGAACGAATGCATGGATCGACACGAATTTTTTTCCACGAGTTCCTCACACACCTGAATTGTAAAACGGCATCCAAAAACCAAGATTGTCAACCAGTGTTCTGCCCACACAAAGCAGACGACCTCCAACACCATCGCAGTCCGGCTAATACTACTACCCGCAGCCACAGGATGCGGGCATAATTCATACCATGTTGAAGCACCATTGCAAAGGACATTTAAGCGAGGTGTCTTTTGGCAAAAACTGAGCGCAAAGCAGCTTGTTAGATGCACTGCACTTCCTAATGATGTCTTGCAACAATTTGATCACATACACAATCCAGAATTGTTTATGAAAATGTGGATTTGCCATGGGATTTGTGGCTCAGATGGGAGACAATCAAGAGCCCCATGAGGGTCTCACGAGTGAAAGCTGGGATAGTTTGGAAAGTCATGCTTCAACTCGAGATCTCATAACGGCAGACTACGAGAGCCATTGAAGAGTTCAACACAAGCGACGAAACCACTGCACTATTTTATGCATTTCAAATAAGGCTATGTAGCGACACTGGAGGCAGAAAAGTGTTGATGAGCACCACGGACCTTTTCAGCCAAAAGTAGTAGTTAAGCACAATAAAGCTTGTGATCATTTTCATGTGGAAGTTGGCCTTTTTTGGATGACACGAATTCATCAATATACAACTATTTTGCGTGCTCCCAAAGAATTTGTATCATCGAGACTCTACTGCATAGACAGCTATATTTCGGGAATTCATTATGTAAATTTACTGTGATGCAAGCAGTTTTCGCCCTTTCGGGAAATTCAAACATTTTTCCTGGTCCTTGAAGGTCAAATTAACGATATTTTACTGTAGCAGCAGCATTCATTTTTTTCCTCAATTGCAGGCATAATGTGCACATTCAAAATATATATAATTTTCATGACTTTTCAGTGTTTACTGAATTCATAAGTACAAGCACTTTAACATTGCTATTTTCATATCACAACTCATTTGAATTTGCAGGCCTCCGCGAAATAACTACCTGACAGTATTTTGCACTGCAGCCCTAAAACCCCCTTTTTAACCTGCTGTTTTTCTGTACTACAGTAAAAGCTCGTTAATTTGACCCCCATGAATTCGAAAATTTGGATAATTCGAACTGGGGTTCTGACCTACACTCAATCTATGGTGCCAGATGCTCGTTATTTTAACAAGGTGTGGGCTTGCTCCTGCTAACTTGGACGGCGGATCACATCGAGGTACGATATGAGGCACAGCCAGCAATCACCGAAATAGGCCTTCCCCAGCCTAAAATTCCATGGAAAAGATGTGCCCGCACATGGAGTGCACGCTACAGCAGGCACAGAAACGATCAGAAGTGCCCCATTACCGAAACATACCCAGCATAGTTCCGGTTTTACTTCCTGCCATCCTACAGCTGCAATCAGGCTCGTACACTGACCAGTTGCAGCGTTACTGACTCTGCTTGGCACATCACTGTTTTTGTTTTTTTTGAAATAAAATGCTGTTCTAACGCCTACGCATATATTCTTTGTGTGCATCCACATGCTGTGTCTGGTACAGTGAAATCACTAAAACTGCGCGTTAGACATGCATAGGTTCACTGCACTGCATACTCGATTGCGATGCTCCACCAAGTGGACTATTTGGTGAAGCATCCTCCAAACATGATGGGGCTGTTTTGTTCACAATTAACGAGAGTTCACTGTATACCCCTCTATTTTGGTCCTACAGAGTGGAGCGTGTACATAACATCATCCATTTTGCCAAATGATTGCATGTGTACTCCTCAAGCGAGGCTTCAGGTCTCACCAGAGTGCACGTTCAAATATCAATCGTGCTGTGGAAAGACCAATTAAGAGCACATTATACTGAAATCAATAACCATGCAAGTTGGAAAGCTGCACTAGTCAGTATTGATTCATGCCTTCCTGGCTGGCAGCACATTGCTGCTTACCTTTTTCGTCATGTTCGAAAAATGAAGAGCACAAATGCGTGATAGTACAGAACTTCATTGCACCAATGTACATACCTCCCCGTAATAGGCACCACAGTAAGTTATTCACAACATCTTTTGGTTTGTGTACAGCATTGTGTTCATGTGATGTAAACGCAGTGCTTCTAACCGTGACCGATGCCAGCTGTGCGCAGCAGTAGTCATTTCGACTGAATAACCAATTATTGCAGATGCAGCTGACCGACGTCTCATTTTTTTCAGCCATGCACTGGGCACTTCGCAGGTCAGGATGACTGTAGAGCTTCTTGCATAACCCACATTGAACTTCATGACAGCTTCTGCTATGGCTGCTTCGACACTAAAGAGAGATGCATGTCTCTCTTTTGGTACCAGTGCCCATATGAGAGATTTCAAGCATTCATTGTTTTCCTGCATTTTCTCTCTTGCACAACGCTCAAGGAACTTTTCATCCGATAAGCGTTGGAAAAATTGGCAGCAATGCCTTGCAGACGTGATCGGGAAGGTCGTAACGATGCCTTGGTAAGATTCGACACTTCATCATTAAATGTCACATGGTAATATGTTGCTATCACAGCCTTTGCCATTGCCTCCATATTTCCAGTATGTGACTTAAGCGGCCAGGCATAGTATCAGCTTAGTTTGCTTACTAGTTCACCTGTCAATCAACCTTGACCACCAAACAGCTGTGAGTAGGACCCTTTTTTGTTTGGAGAGCAGATTTCTCGGAGCAGTTCCCATGCGATTCTAGACATGATTTATGCAGTCCTGTCTTACATACCCATACACTTCGTCCTCCTTCAATGCAAGTCTGTTGCCGTCTGAAAGTACAGTGGTGTACCTCACGTTGTGCCTTTAAAGAGAGTGTTGAAACAGCATCAGGGCTGCTTTAACCTCCATTTCACCAGCCTTCTTATCAAGTGTTTTTCTGACAGATGTGGCTGGTTTTCCCTTTGTGATAAGAGGGGCCACCTGTCTTTGACCCATGCTCGTACTCTTCAAAAAATTTCTAAGCACCATGTAGTCCAAAACGAGCCCTGTAGAGTTCGATCATTGTGTCCACTCCGATGCGTGACGAGTGGCGGTGAGCCACACAGGACCCATCATAAGATACGGCTATGTGACCGGAATTATCCAGGTTTCGCTCTTGCTGCACCATGCGCGCTGCCTGCTCTGTCACTTTCTCGGCTGCACGAGCCACAGCAGACGTCACCTTTAATTTGATATAACCCTGCCATGTTGCCGTATGCAGCCCGCGGTGCGAAATATTCATAGCTGTGAAAATGTCACTGAGCGCACTTTGTTGCCAGTGCTCACATTCGTACTACACAGCCAGAATGTTTACTGCAAAGGGGATGTTTTGCGTACCGTTCACACACGGTGAGCTCCACACCAATGCCGCATCGCCACAGTTACAACACAACAGGATGAGTATGATAGCAACACTGTATTCTCGATCAACACTGTTGATTTTGACGCTGCCACCGCATGTCTTACATTTCGCTTTACCAAGAAGGCTATTCAGCGAGTCAAGGCAAATCATCGTAAGCTGGTATGGTTAAGTGGGCAGACCGCAGCATCGCTGGCGACCAAGTCAGTTTTGCCGTGTCAGTTGACGACAGCTCTTCAAGTTTCGAGTCGGCATTCTTTGTTTGTTAGAGTTTGCAAGTCATCAGCATTTCTGTCTCTACAAACATGGCCGACACCTGGAGTGTTTCCACTCGACAGGCTCGCTAGGCCTACTTGCACCGTAGGCTCGCTCGCTGACTCCGGCACTTGACGCTGAATTTTGCTCGTCATCGACGTCTTGCAACGCCCTGATCAAAGAACTGTTCCTATTTTTACCGTACCTGTGCCTTGAGGCAAACTTTAGAGGCAGCGTCGACATCGGGATAGACTTTTCGAGGTTGATTACACTCAACAAAATGGCATCCGGGCGCATCACCGCAGCGGGTAGCAGATGATGGAAAGTGGGCTCAGCCAATCAATCATGCGGTCTCCTCTTTGTCATGCGCACGGACAAGCGTCGCGTGGGTACTGTTTATTTAGTTGCTGCTTTTTTTCTTTTTTTTTTACTGAATCAGTCGGTGGAACAGGGCGCCGGCGCACGCATAATTTCAAGAGGAAAAACCCCTCTTTCTAACGATACCAAGGTTGCATGAGCGTAGATGCGAGACGGAAGCGGTACATTTTGAAAATGCATTGTTTTGGCATGAATGCTGGCTCAAAATCAGCCACCATGCATATTATAAATTCAACTCACGCCTTAAATATTAACAGGAGATGAGACACTTGGCAAATTGATGTTATTGGTACGCCGTCACAATGAGTCATTGAAGTTTCTGCATGGCATCGTCAATTTTTCTTATTGTGTCTCACATTCCACATATATTCCTTTAGATACTCCCCGGTCAAGTAGAAGTCCTCATAGCCTTAAGGGGGGACGCGGGTCTTACGCCCGTATTCACAAACGGGCCTCGACTCGACGCTCCATCTCCACTCCTTGGAGCGGAGAATATAGCCGCCCCTCCACTCCAGGGCCGATTCAAATTCATGAATGCCCCTCGGCGTTTCCTCCGACAAGTTCTCCTCGAGAATACCTCCTCCACTCGAAGCAGATTAAGGTGAACTCTTGGCCTGAAAACTGCGTGCTGAAGTGTGTAACATGCACAGTTTTTCATGCCAAGTCTTCTAAACAACTTTTGCAAGCGACCTCAACGTTAACAGCGCAGTGGACTTGTTTTACGAGCTGGATAAAAATGGCAACTGTGAAAAATGGCCAAAATGCTTTTGCATCTGGCAACAGTCACTGTTGGTGAAGTAGGGGTTACGCAGAACATGACGTAGTCTTTGAAAAATGGTGTGAATACTTCAGTTAATTTTTTTGTGGGAGATCTACTCTCAGCCTTTGCCGCTTTGCCTTTTTTGTTATTGCCAGGCTTTGACAGACTTTTTTTTTATTGCCAAGCTTTGACAGACATCAAAATATACTGCAGGAAAAAAAAAGTAAACACTGCCAACTCATACGAGCATGGCTCTTTCATAGGGCTCGGGCGGCTCGGTGAAAACACGTGTGCTGCTTCGCAGCGCGTTGCAGCTCATGTACACTGAATTCGACTCTCCAGAAGCAAATGCCGCGTTCGGTTTCCAAACAAGTTGAGAGCCCTAATTGAAAACATTCTTCAAAAGCCATGCCCTTCGTCTGCCGCGAATATCCCTCCGTAGGACGGGCACACCAACGCGCTCCCTCGACAGCGCCGCGCGTCCGAAGACGTACTACGTACCCTCGGGCGACGGACAAGCCATTGATGTGCGTGGTACAGCACAGATGTTCGCATAGTCCCACCCCGCCTACGGTGCCCCCCAGCTTACCGCATGCAACATGCTTTTCCCCTCACAAATTCGCCGCCGTCTGCGGAAGTGCGGAGGGCGAGCCACAGAGAGTTGCGCCACCGCTGCTCGATTCTAGAGTCTGGCTGCGGGCGAGCTCACCATTTACGGTCAAATCGCGCCTCAACTCTGCACTCGGTGGGCTCAGAAAGTTGTCCATTTATCCGGTGACGACTTGGAATGTGTCCGCGCCACACACGCACAATGCGATGATGCGACGATCAACACAGCACTGACGTCGGTGGCTGATCACGGTTATCCATGCTCGGCGTGAGCAGCAGGGACGGACGGAGGCGAGCCATGGCCACATTCGTAAAACGATAGCGTGCCAGAAGTCCCGGGTCACTGTCACTCTCAGCTGATGCTTTAGAGAAAGGTTCAGTGCATCCTCGTCGTATTTTCTTTCGTGAAAAGTTTGATATACCGTTAGAACGAATTCCACACTGCAGGCGAGCGATGCGATGTCGGCCATGTTTACGAGCGGAGTGGCGGTCGAGGAGCGGCCAAGGTAGTGTCGTCGCAGACTAGAGATTCTCGCTGGAGGTGCAATTCGAGTGATTGCTTTCTGAAACGAAAAACAGGCCTCGAGGGCCGCTTGGAGTAGAAGTTCAAGTGAAGGCGTCTTTGTGAATACGGCGGTTAGAATAGTAAAAAATGGCCAAAAATACGATTTTGAGAAAAACGCATTTTCGTAATGTTTGTACTTTCAAGCACCTGTCCTAAAAATATCAACGCTGAATTCGATCAAGAAATATAATAAAACTGACTTTTAAAGTGCCATGGGAGCCACGAAATGGCTCAGAAGGAGCAAAATTTGTTCAAAATTCCCGCGCGCGCCATGGGCGAAGCAGCCGGCCGATCGCCGCCATTTTGGGCTTGTTTTGAAGCTTGTTTCTTTGTGCGCATTTTGCGGCATGTCAAAATGGCGTCACCCAAGCCGAACGACTGCCAACGCAGGTTTTCCGAAAGCCGTTCTTAGCCGTCTAGCACGCGCGCTCGCGAGGCGGGCCCCGCGTCTCGCGCTTCCCATTGGTCACCACGACTGGCGCCATTTTCTTTTTTTGTTTAGTTCGACACCGCGGTGGCCGCTGAGCACATTTCTTTTGTGCTCTTCCGATCGTGTCAATCGCTCTCACAGTCAACACTGATCTTTCGTACTTGCGCGAGTCAAGAAGGTATATAAAAAAAATAAAACGAGAGCGTCCGGGGAACACGCCGCTGAAGAACGACGACGACGGCGTGCTGCAAGGGTCGCACGTTGCGCCCGATGCGGCGTGTACGGCGGCATAGAATCGTCACCGAGCGCTTCAAGACAGCATGAATATGGTGTGCTTGACTGTTCAGTCGATATTGATCAACTCCATCGACGCCGCCATTCGCAGCTTTTTCAAAACATCACTTCTGACAAGCGATCCTGACAGTGCACCATTGTCTGCGTTTCTCAGCCGAGACTTCCGTGGACGATCGTTTTTTTTTTTTTTCGCAGGGTGCATGGAAAACAAGAAATTTCGCGCAGCAGTACGCAATGAAGCGCGAATTGAAGTTATTGCTCCAGCAAAGGACTCTGCGTGCGGCTTTGCGTTTGCTGTACAGCAAAGTTCCATTATGGGACCGTGACCAGTTTATTAGGTCAATTCGAGAAATATATGCCACTGTGTTTTGGCCTTAAACCTTGTGAAAGTTTATTAAGAAAAACGGCGATTTTCAGTAAAAATGTCACTTCTGTGTTTTTGACTGCTTTAGTAAATTTCAACCTTCCTCTTTCATATATAAAAAAATCAGAGCCACAAATGATCCGGAAATTATCAAAAACGGCGGTTAAAGTACCTGCGGTGGCTCGAAAATGTGCAAATTTGACCCATTTTCAAGCGCGCGAGGCGTCAAATCGCGAAGTTGTACGGCGTAGGAATTTCGTGCGGCGCTAGGCCTACGCGTTTTCTCCCCAAAGCGGGCTTTGCCGCTGCGCATGCAGCAAAGAAATAATAATAAAAACAGCATTTCTAACCGCCAAAACCGCGTGCTTGCACGTCACGTGGTTCGATCGTAGCTACGCCATTGGCTCCCAGTTCGCGAAGCGGCCGCTGCAAACATTTCTGCTTGTTGCTGATATGGATGCCAAGAAGGAGCATGGCGTTCAACGTCAAAAGTTTCGGACGAAGCATAAATACAAGGGAACCCGCCACAAAGTAAAACTGCGTGTGACGGAGATGCCCGTGGCACCTAGGCCTAACCTCGGCGGAGGGGACGCTTACGGCTGGATGTTCCAACTTCATCGAAAGCATAGACAGCTTCATCAGTGCGTCTCAGAGAAAGATCGGGATCTTTGAAAATGAAGGTAGGGATGGTGATGAGTCGGCGACTGCTTTTATCATCGAGATCGGCGCCGTGAACGTCCTTGTGAGCGGCGCGGCATGCCCGGAGTGCGGACAGTGCAAACTTTCGATCAAAGAGTTGCCGGCAAAGTGAAAAGGACTCGCGTCATTTCTGGAGTTGCATTGCGGAAATGAAGCATGCCCCACATCGACTGTTTCATCGACGTATTCATCGCGACGAGCGACTCCGGCGAGCGACGTCAACGGTGAAGCGCGTCCATCTGCCAGCGCTAGAGAGAGCTTCGCCGTCAATGTCAAGGCCGTGGTTGCAGCGCGCGCTGTTGGAGCGGGACACAACCAACTCGTCCGATTTTGCTCAATTCTTGGCTTACCTAAACCAATGCATCACAAATTGTTCAACGCCATCATGAAAAAGGTGCACCTCGCGGCTACGAAGGCAGTGGTCGAGAACCTGGAGTTTGCTCGCAAAGTGACAGCTGAGGAAGTTGGATCCGCCAATCTAGCTGTAATGTTTGATGGCACTTGGCAAAAAAGGGGACACAAAAGTCACAATGGCGTAGGCACTGCCATTTCTCTAGAGACAGGGCTTTGCCTGGACTTCGAAGTTTTGTCTAATTACTGCCAGAGCTGCAGTACCCACACGGAATTTGCAGACAAACGGGAGGAGTAAATATGGCAAGCTTTCCACATGCCAGTTTGTGAAAAAAATGTGGACTGCTCAGCACATGCCATGGAGACGACTTCTGCTCTGAGGATATGGAAGAGGACACAGTCCTACAGTACACCACTGAAATTTAAAACCTTTCTAAGTGACGGAGATAGCAAGGCCTTTACAGCTGTGTCAGCACGAAGTGTGTACAGTGGTGTGCCCATAACAAAAGAGGATTGCACAAACCATGTCGCCAAGCAGCTTGGGACTGCACTACGAAAGCTCAGCATGCCAAGAGGTCACAAGCTTACAGATGCAGTCATCCACAAGCTGCAGACATACTTTCAGATCGCCATCACTGGTAATAGAGGAAGTGTGCATGGCATGTATTGTGCAATTTGGGCATCCTTCTTTCATTCCTGCTCAACAGATGCAGCCAAAAGCCACAAATTTTGTCCAGATGGAGAGGGCTCATGGTGTAAATTCAAGAGGGCAGAGGCATTGGGCCAGGCAGCCCCAGCACACACCCCCATTCTCACCAACAGCCAGGGCAAGGCAATGCTGCCCGTATATAAGAGGCTCACAAATGAACAGCTGCTCTCTCGCTGTGTGAAGGGGAAAACGCAAAACGCGGCTGAATCGCTCAACAGCAAGATTTGGCTGTTGTTGGTTTGGTTTGGTTTGTGGGATTTAACGTCCCAAAGCGACTCAGGCTATGAGAGACGCCGTAGTAGAGGACTCCGGAAATTTCGACCACCTGGGGTTCTTTAACGTGCACTGACATCGCACAGCACACGGGCGCCTTGCTTTTCGCCTGTGCCCCAAGACGAGGTTCGCCTCACGCACAGTTGTCGAGATGGCAACATCACTTGCGGTCTTGTGGTTTAAGGGGAGACACTGGTCTTAAAATGAAAATTTTTATTTTTAGAGATATAATAACGAAATTGTGCGTGTGTATGTATTTCTTCCTCCTGTTTTCAAAAATGTAATTAGTTTTACTCTATCTCAATTAGTTCTAATGTTATTGGGAAATAACCAAAGCCTAATTTGGTAATTTCTTACGGGTCGTTAGGACAGTTTCCCTCAATATTTTTTCGTTCCGATTAAAATGTAGTTGTAGCCAAAGACCTGCCATGTGGAGCTATGCTATTTATATTATCATTGATGTACATCACAGTATAAAAATATTCAATTATGTAGATGCCCCACAATTCGAAAATATAATTAGAGCTGACATTATTGTTCAATAAATTTGATATGTTCAACTTAGCAATATAAAAATAGCATAGCTCCACAGTTCAAACCTTTCTGAAGTCAACGGTATAAGATTTATTAAAATTGCACCACAAAAACCCAATGAAAAGTTCCGTAAGGCTAGTCATGTCACCAAAAAACATGAAGCTGAGAAAAACTCATTTGAAGTTTTGACACTGAGCGCAGAAAATATTGGGAAGAATCTTCGACAACGGATGTTACTCAGATGTTCCCTATCAGTTTCCCTACAAAACAAAACAAAAAGTGTCTTATTCCATCCAAGGAAACATTTAAAAAAAAAAATGTCGAATGTGTAAGTGTGATGAAATTATAGAGGTTACTTTCGAGAAATTTGGGGTTGACTTTTTTTTTTTTGAGGTGAAAGTGAGGACTGGAGCCAAGGAGACGAGAGCTCCACCAGGCAAATAGTTGGGGAAGAGAACTGCTTCGCTTATTCTTGGGGAAGAGAACTGCTTCTGTTCGAAATCGCAGTTTTCGCAGACAAGCAGAAGCTTTACAGCAAGGCCGTACTCCTTATCTGTTGCCTTGCTCAAACGCAGACTTCCTGCGCCGCAGGTTCCGCACTTCGTTTGTGCGAAAAAATTGTTCAAAACCTTCAAGTCCACAATCACGAACTGGGTACCGGCATCAGCTGTCTGGTAATCCGCACTGACGCCAAGAAGGTCAAACTTGCGCTGGGTTGCCGACTTTTCCGACAGAACGGACTTTGCTTGCGCCGATCGCTCAACACGCTGCGCCTGCTCGGTCGACGAATAGTACACAGCATCAACACGAAGTGTACCACGATCCGAGATACGATTCGTGCTGCAACTTGGTCCCGCGGTGCCGTCATCGGGCAGCGTGCTTGATGTACCCGGCGGATCCAACGAGTCCGGCACTGCAGGCCCCGGCGACGCACTGGTGGCCGCTGCCTGCTGTTTTTTGTTCCACGGACGTTTCTTCCGGCTTCCAAAAGCTCGTTGCGTGCTCGGTTTCAATCGACTGTCTCCCGGCATCTCGATCGCAAAGAGAAACTCCCGGCACAAGGCGGAAACACGGCGTGTAGAGAAACACGAGCGCAAAAACAGACGCGCACGAAGCGACAGCCACAACGGCAAACGCAAGAGAAAGAAAAAAAAAATGACGTAGACGGTCACACCAGCCAATGGGAGGCGCAGAACGGCGCGCGCGCGAAGCGCGCCGCGTGCGAGCCAATCAGCGACCCGAAACCGGCCCGAACCGCCGCTCGGCTTGAGCGACGCCATTTTGAGATAGCTCAAATTGCGCACAAAGAAACCAGCTTCAAAACAAGCCCAAGATGGCGGCGATCGGCCGGCTGCAACGCCGGCGGCGCGCGCGGGAAGTTCGAACAAAGTCTCTCTTTTCGGGGCCATTTCGTCGTTGCCGTGGTGTTTTGGAAGCCGATTTTATCGCATTTCCCGACCGAATTCAGCGTTAATAATTTTACTGTAGATGCTCGAAAGGATAAACCTTCCGAAAATGAGTTTTTCCCAAAATCGACTTTTTGACCATTTTCGACCGTTTTAAGACCCGCGTCTCCCCTTAATAAGGGACACAAGGCCTTTGAGAATGTGCTGGAAGAACTGGGTGTCCTTCCCTCAAGAGAACTTGTAACTCTGAGCAAGAATTCTGATACATTCAGAATTTCAAGAATGTCCAGAAAGCAGACAGCTGAGGCAAGGGCTCGTCGCCGCTGTCTAGCTAAGAAGGCTTGTCTCGCGGATGCTACTAACAAAAGCTCTGAGGGACGAACATATGGTGCAGGGGAATTCTGAAGCTGTACACTGTAGGAGGATGCCCTGGCCTGTATTGCCTCCAATTTTCATGCACATAGTCTAACTAGAACAGTAGTAAAGAGCATTTACAACTTTCATTTGCATTTTTCTCAACTTCTTATTTTGAGTGAAACATGGTTATTGCATGCAACATTTTATGCATTTGTCGTACTCGGATCAAGACCAAATTTGGCATGCATAATATTTTGGATCTGTAGAATGCAGTTATCTAGGTTTTATTACAATTGGTGAAGTTTGTAAGTATGAAAAGTTCAAATATATTTATACACTAGCTTCTGAAAAGGAAGCATGAGATAAAAATTCCAGTAAAATGGTGCATGCTGCAGGATCACCATTTCCTTGCTTATTTGCCTTTAGTGAAGTATAAGGAACAAGAAAAAGCAACTTATACTGCTTTCTCATGCTCACTGGCATGTCCAGTAGGTTTGTAAAATGCACAGTTTTTCACCTGTTCATGGTACTTAGAACATGAAAGCTTGAAATTATCTCAGAAATAAAAACAGATTTGGAAAGAGGGGATCAATCTCTATAAATGGTGCAATTTTCATTTATGTGACATCAATATTAAAAAAAATTGGTTTCCGAGGAGCGTCTCCCCTGAAGAGCAGAGTTACACACTGATGGCATTCACATTGCTGTAGGTTACAGTTGTCTGAAACTTCAAATGTGTTTTTATCATTTCAGTGTTTTTGGGCACTCCACTCAGCCTTACGAGGCTTTTTTCTAGGTTGTTTTTAAGTGACACTGACAAATTGGGTATCATTGTAATCATACTAAAAAGATCTAGTGGGTGATGCTATTCATATTGCACTGATGCAATTGTGCTAATTGCAAATTAGCATGGTAATGAGAGCTCATTAGAGAAAAGTGTATGTAGTAAGAGTTGGTCCGTTTCCTTGCCTATAAGTTGCTTTCAAAGTAATAAACATAGCATCACCCCCTAGAGCATGTCTTTGGAATTTAGTCTATGCAATTAGGTTTTGTGTTTGGCAAGTAGAAATTGCCAAAATGCCCCATAAGAAGTACCCTTTGATTATTTTTTAAGTCTACTGCAGTCCTTGAACCAATGCAGCTATCAAAAATCCAAGTACAGATTTGAAATTAGCAAGAAAAACTGACCAAGACTGGAAAATTTCATTCAGATTGGACAAATAATAAAGAAACTTATTTTAAGACCCACATCCCCCCCTTAATATTAAGCCTTACTTTCCTCAATCTGATAATTTTAAATAGTTTTTTTCCATGCACTGTTGAATTCTGGAACTCAATCTTTGGAACAATTAGGTCACTGTCATTAAACTATTTTCTGTTAAAGGTTAATTTCACCTGATTTTACGTATTTTGCTGCTGTTAGAGTGTATATTGCTGCATTCTTATTTTGGTACTGTTATTCAGAGTTACATTTTTGTCCTCTGTCTTATTTCTCATGATTCATATTGGAAGGGCACAGTGCGAAAAGACCCGGGACGAAAGGAAGAAGACGTACACGACGTACGATTTCTCATGAATTTCTAAATTTGATTGTTTACTTGTTTTTATATGACGTTTGCAATAGATTTGTATAACCCACCCCTGCAATAACCTCATAAAGGCGCTGCAGTATGTTAAATAAATAAAAGTAAAATAAATAATAGTTGTAGATTGTAGAACTACTGTTTTCCAGAAGTTGATTTTTTATAGGTTTTTTTCGCATTAAAGACTGGTGCCCTCCCTCAAACAATGCTACCAGCACACAACAGTTTCTGGCAAAAAAAAAGTGCTACAGCATTTGAGGGGGATGCAGGGCTAACGGCCAACTTTTGAACTGTTGTACCGATTTCAATAAAATTTTCGGGGATTGCTTACCTTCCTTTTATTATAATATATTCCAAGTTTCATCACCTTAGCACAAATATAAAAGTTGTAGCTGTCATAATTTCCAGAATCATAAGATGTACTATTCATTTCTGCTTAGATAACTTCTAGGTAGTTTATTGTGCAGGATAAGGCCAATTGCGGGTTCTTTATGGCATTTTTGTAAAAATCTGAGCACTTTTAAGTTTTCTAACAGATGTACTCTCGCAAAAAGCGCAAACTGAGAACAATGAGTTCAAAGATTTCAGAACACGCTATTCAAATTTATGGCCTAAATTAATGTCAAAGTGGCCTAGTGCATACGTTGGGCCGTCCTTTTCAACACGACACTGCTCTGCGGCGACTGCTCAGAGTTGCACTGAACTAAATAATGTGGAATGATGGAGCTGCATGAACACCAACTGGTGCACTCAGTTAGGCAAGACTGCATGTTGAGGGACAACTGATAAGGCTGCTTTCAATTCCATAGATTCACAAAGGCATGGGACCTACCACTTTTCTGAGGCTGGCTTTCCTTCAGCAGCCAGAAGGACAGACACCCCTTGCATTCCAGCAGTTATGTAGCGGTGCAGTGGACCTCGCAGCTCAGGCCGGCATGTCTCAATGGTCAGATACTTCTCGAGACACCTTCCCACGCTTTCCTTTTCATGTACTCTGCACAGCAATAACAAAAAGCAATCAAAGTAAAGATACATGCAGTAGAGTTCACCCCGCATGTAGAAGCCAATGCTATTAATTTGCCCGGGCCATGCGAGTGGGCCAAGTGATCCAGTCCATCAACCATAATGTGATACGTAGTACAACCACTCCTCTTTCCCAATCCAAATCAGCAACAATCCAGAGGAACTATACCGGTAACTCCCTTAATATGGCCCTCGAAAAAGCAAGCACTTTAAACCGTAACGATGTGTTCACAAAATGACCAAAGCCCAACATTGAACGCCAGCCTTTTTTTGAAACTAAATACTTCAATGCCCTTCCAAACATAAACAATATTCTGTGGAAATACCATTCCATGCTAACGTGTAATGAACATCTCAAGAAAATATTCCCGGAGGCACCAAGGGTAACATACAAACGCAACACAAACCTTAGAGATATTCTAGTACATTCTAAACTCGACAACAAGCATCCAGTAAAACCACATCCTTGCTCTCGACATTGATGTAAGACGTGCAGTCATATACAAAAAGACACCACAGTTAAAAGTAATGCAAGCGATTTCACTTTCCAGATAGAATCAGCCTTTAACTGCACATCTCCAAACGTTGTCTACCTTCTAGAATGCTCCTACTGTCATAAACAGTATATCGGAGAGACAGGGCAACCAAAGAACATTAGGCTTAATGGCCATCAGGCAAACACAGGCAAAAACCTCCCGAAAGCAGTTTCCCGGCATTTTAATAAGAAAGACCATAAGTTTGAAGAAATTAAATTGTCTATTCTCCAGTCAGGCTTTAAATCTGCAAAGGACAGAAAATATAGAAAGGCATATCTAATTCATAAATTCAGAACACTGGGTCCAGCAGGAATAAATTTCTCTAAAGGAACATTAGAATCCCTTAAATATATTCCCTCTGCATCATAATTATTTGGGAAAACAATCCCACATAGCGTTAACTGCACAGTTTATTCACAGCACATGTACACTCTACTCCCCTCTGCAATAGCATAAGCTGCATGTTTCTCCAAACAGGTTTCCTCCTAATCACTTGGTACTTGAATTTGCCCTCGGTCTTTTTCTTTTTTCTTTGGCATCATGTCAGTTGTGGTTCACTGTGTGGCTATTATTCTGCTTCTTTGTCCTTTCTCTCCCCCCCCCCCCCCCCCTTTACAGGAAGTTTTAACAATTGTTCCCCTGTAGATATATTCCTTATCAGGGCCCTTTGCAGAGCCTGTATCTGAACCAAACTTGCTTAAGTGGTGACTAATCATCCACCCCCATATTGTAGTCTTTCCTGGTACTGTTGCTTTTATTTCTTTTGCAGGCCACAGGATCCCTGGTTCCAGGCTAAGGAATACATACTGAAGAAACATTTAAATATATATATACTATATATATATATATATATATACAGTCAAACCTCGATATAACAAACACGCATATAATGAATTATTGAATATAGCGAACTCTTCCGAAATATTTTTGTCAAACACATGTATTTTTAACTTCCCATAGCGAACGCGGTTCGGCATAAAACGGATATTATGAACTTCGCGACGCCAAGCACTACCTCACTTTAATAGCAGGAGGCAGGCTTTGTTGCACTACATGTGTGTTATGTGGCGCAGCAAACGTTCAGGATTACCTCGCAGGCGCTGATAGCGCCACAGATGCCACGACGGCATCGGGAGTTGAGAGCCGAAGAAATCTATGGCCTCCGAGATTACCTCCGCGTGCCTGTTTGTGCGCACGGAGGTGATCTCGGAGGCCATAAGAAATCGTTTGCATCTCACAATCGCTGGCAGCGCCGCTTCAGCAGCGGCGGCAGCGGCACGATCGAATGTTGTTTTTTGCCTTTTTGCATGGAGGAAGGAAACAACTTGCTCTTTTGGTTTTTGCGCCATTTGCGTTTTTTGGTTTTAGTGTTAGCAGCGGCGTGGCCGTTGTAGCGTTCGGCGGAGGCTGCGTCGGTCGTCGTGTCGAGTGTGGTGTGCGGGTGTGCGTAGTGCTGCGATGGCGGTGAACGTGAAAAAAAGAGCAGAACTGACGTTAAAGACCAAGCTCAAGATAAAGGCAGTTTACAAGAGGAGACTGATTGACACTCTTCTCGTGAAGCTTCTTATGAAGCAGGACTTGAAGATTGACTTGCTGGGAGCATTAAAGCGGCATGGGACGGCGTGAAAGGCGAAACGATTGCCAACTGCTTTCGGCACGCAGCTTTTGTGCACACAGAGGCCCGCGCATCAAGTGACAATGGGGACGAAGCAGAAGCAGAGCTCCGCGAGCTCGATGAGGTGACATGCCCGCAACAATGACTGCAGAGGACTTTGTAGGAGGTGATGACATCGCGGCGACCACGGCTGTACTGGCGGACGCCGAAATCGCTGTGGAAGTTTCTGAACATCCCGCAGGCGAAGCTCAGGCTGACCGTGCAAACGATGAGAACATTCCGACTTCACAAGAAGCGCTTGCTGCATTGGATTTACTGCGCTGCCACTACAGTGCTATTGAGAGCAGTGGGTTTGCCCTTGTTGAGCATTTGCAAACTGTGGAACAGGGCGTGATACGGAACGCGATCAACACAAAAAAGCAGGCCGCGATAACACAGTTCTTTGCGCGTAAATAAACGGACCTGACTCAAGAAGGCACCCTCCAAGTTGCTGTGCCTTCTCCGATTGAATTTTGCTGCTCTTGCATGGATTTTCTATAAAATTTTATATTACGAATTATGGATAGAGCGAACTATTTTCCGATTTTTTTAACTGTTCATTATAACGAGGTTTCACTGTATATATTTCACTCCTTGACCTACTTTCTTCTCGCTCACTTTGCCCCTCTCCAGCTTCTCTTCTTTGGAAGCAAAAGCGTATTTAAACCCCTGCCAGTGATGATCGCAATGCCCAGACGAAGACAAGTTCACTTGTCGAAACGTTGGCTCGACCTGCGAACTGAGGCTTTCCCCCCTCTACCCTTGTTCAGTGCTCCTTCATAGAACAAACTCAGTTTCACAGCTCCGCCCGAAGATGTGTCCCTGGTGGCCGTCGCGTGAACTAACGGCGCTGCAGTTGACACTTGCTTAAAGTCCCTCAAGAAACTAAAAATAGCGCCAACATGCGAAGATTGTCGCCCGCCTCCTCTCCGCACTCCTTCGGCCCTCCCATTGGCAGAGCGCCATCACGTGTTTTCGAGCGCTTTTTTTCTTGCTTGTTGGCTGCCCCTTTCTGCACTTGCCAAAAGAAGTGAGATACGGTGTGAAGGGGGAAACAGTCCAATGTGCAGGCTTGGGAACCACAGAAACAAGCAACTGGCAGGACCCAGTTTAAAACCACTGCTCTAGATGTATCTATAAGTCCTGTCATCATTGCTAGATATATCTGGCCCAATTTTGGTCATTTTCTGCCAGCATGGTGAAAAAAACCTCATTGGACAAAAAATGATTAGTAGCGGAAACACTGCAATAACCTCCAGGTCCACTTGTAAAGCGCTAATCGCATGAGGCGACAATTCACAGCGACATGCCGTCACGTGGTGTGCTGAGGGCTGCCAAAGCATTGACACTCGTAGCTGTCGCTCAGGTTCTGGGTTTTTAGAAAATTTTGCTTGTCACCTGGAAGCAGCTCGCGAGGCAGCCAATCACAGAAGGCTCTGGGGTGCTCAACTTCCATTCTGGCTTCTTTTGCGAGTGAAGTTTGTTTTCCTACTCCGGTTTGAATGAAAGAACCCACAGACGTTCACTTTGTCTTATCCGTGCATCGAGACAGTTCAGTAAAAGCTTGGTAGGGTAATAAACGAAAAGAAAAAATGCTACTGTGGCTAGATATTGTTAATTTTCCAAAGGAGTGGGAGAAAGTGCTTCTTGAAAGTCTGCATCGCAGTATAGTTTGGCACACCACTGAGCTGTGCCCCTCAGAAATGTGATGCGTTACAAAAATATTTTACTCCTTTTATCGTACTTCATGCTGTTTAGTGTTACAAATAATATACTAGCGTAGTTATACTCCCCTTGACTGAACGACGAGGCTGTGGTAACAGAGCAATGCTGAAAACGCACCACTCTGTCGCCGAGTCTCATCGCTTCGTGCGGTATGCACGACTACAGGCATTGCCGTCGTCATGCAACACATCACCAAAGGTTGTTCCCTCATGCGGTTACCACTTAATGGCCTTACTGGAAGGAACCTCAAATGCATACACATCTACATGCCATTAGAATACAGCATCACACCTATAAAGCAAGGAGGTGGTTTATCTACATTTGATGCAGCAACAAGACATCAAAATACCTAAACAGGAATACAGTGTTGTCAACATGCAGACTACAAAGACGTCAAAATACCTAAACAGGAATACAGTGTTGTCAACGTGCAGACTACAATTACAACAGGAATGATTTTCCTCATCACACATAAATAGCTGCAATACACACACAACTATACCTCTGGCTCTCGTGGACTTTGATTTGAGCAGCAGGGAAGACCCAAGCCACATGCCAGTAGATAGAGCGCTCACGGAAATTGAACTGTGACTTGTTCTCCTGCCGCTTGGTAAAACAACGTGGCAGCAGCTTCACCAAAGTGCCACGGCGTCTGCACTCGGTTTGGAACTTGTGCAGAAACTAAGAGCAGAGGAGGGGAAAAATGTGACAGTGAGAAAGCCGATACTGCGGCAACACAACAAAGCAAACAACAAGTAACAAGCAGTTTGGCTGCCTTCCTCCTTTTAAGCTTTCAAAAAGTTTCTGTACTATTACTGGTGACTACTAGGGATTTGGTCAGTTACAACATGGATAGCTGTTTTTACACAGCAAGAAGTTCACCAAATTTACCCAATCAGTCTGCCTTTCAGATATAGTGAATGATCACCGAAGCACATCGCCGAGCTCTTGTCTGAGGCAGTGCTATCTACTGTAACTTTCTCAATTTAAAGGTATAACTTGATTTCGCAAACATTCAAACAAGAAAGGAACTGCATATGCCCAGTGATACTATGACATTTAAACAACTGATAAGCACCAGCAATTAGAAAGTAGCTATGCATTTGCAGGAAAAAATAATGAGATCAACTTCCAACTTCGCTCACCACAGCCCAGTACTAGAATAAACAAACACTTACATGGTACAGTAAAGCTTCGTTTATTCAACCCATGTTAGTTTAGAAATTTGGATAATTCATACTGGAAGCACTGTCCAAGCCGACGCCAAAGTAAGTCTATAGTGCTCCATGCTCGCTAATTTGGACATGAAAGGGCTTGCTCCAGTTAATTCGAACAGGACATCACGTAGAGGCACGAATCAATCACAAGGCCAGCAATCACGAAGAAAGCTCCCCTAGCCTCAATTGCATGGACCCAAGCACTTAGCATGCAGTATGGCAGACAGGGGACGATCGGGAGTTCCCTATTTCCAAAATATAAGCTCATTGTCATAGTTTCGGTTTTGCTTTCCTTAACTTCATTCAAACCATTTTGCAGCTGTAACTGGATGCAACCTTCAGCCAGTTGCAGCGCTTCAGAAGCTGCTTGGTGCGTCACCACTTTTTTTTTTATTTAGGCATGACGTCATGCTTTTTCTAATGGTTACGCATGTAACCCTCGCGTTCATCTACATGCTGCTTCCAGTACACTAAAACTGCACGCTTCACTGCTATGCTTCACCATGTTGACTGCGCAGTGAAGCACCCTCAAAACGTGGCGAAGACATTTTGCTAAGAGGTAGCACTGTTACTGCGTCGCACTGTGAAAAAGGTAGCAGAGGGCTTTACTATTTTGGAGCACTTCTTCAGTGTTCCCGACAGTATGCATAAAGACCACCATTCTCACTTGGCTGTCACCTTAAATGCAGATAGCCATCAACAAAGTGTTCATCAGATCAAATAACTTTTATGCAAACAGTTTCAAGCAGGTTTTTCAGACCCATTCAATAATTCGAATGCTCGGCTAATTCATACATTTGCTCTGGCCCCTTGAAGGCCGAATTAAACAAAGTTTACTCTAGCAGTAAAGAAAAAAAAGAATTTGTTCAGAATAAATATTTTGAAAAGCAAGCACAATAGGAGAGTTAAAGCCTTCCGAGTGAGCAATGCAGCTTCCTGTCTGCAAAATATCCCATGACTCAACTCAAATATGTATTGATTTATACCTGATGACAAGGAATGCTAATCTACACTTTTATGTGGTGAAAGTAAATTCTGAATGCCTTTATATTCCATTCACCAGTTAGATTTTTCAATGTTAGCCGGTTTGGATGATACGGTTTCTCTGATAATATATATTTTTTCCCCACATTTTCTTCTAAATGTATCAATGAGGTATTATGGTGCCAAACAAGTAATATGTTATGCACTGGCCATTCTCATAACAGCATTGTAAAATTGCTAATAACATTTGTTTTCAAATCAGTCTTTCGCTGCTCATACCACAGCTCATAGTAGTTGCGTTTTCGAACTTTTTGTAGTTTACGGCTAGCATGTATGACGACACGTTTCACAGAGGGTGGCAGAAAGTGACCCAGGTTGCCATCAAAATTTCTTTATAATGCACTTTACGAGCTGTGCACAGAAATCTAGGTGCTCAAACCTCATTTAATGTGGCTGTAACAATTTCACATTTGACCAAGCTCTGCAGAAGAAACCGTATGTGCTGGGGCTTTCCTAGTTGCTGAAACCCTAGCAAATGAAAATTAAACAGCAGGAACATAGAATGAGCATGTTCAACTAATCAAGAGTGAACTGAAATTGAAACTATGCTTTCCTTGGACCACTAGTTGAAGTTCCAGGCTGATATTTGATTGATTCATCAACTGAGCTAAGCCAGAGCTCGTGATATTGTTGGACTCTTCACTATAGGGACTGAACAGCTGGACGGGTGGCGGCGCTTCGCATGTTGCTAGAATGTGCCGACTGGGGCCGGCGCATTGGAGCGCGCTGTTTGTCGTTGCTTTGTGTGGTAATTGGAAATCCTAATATTTAGATGATGTTTTGCGTGAATACACACTCAGTAGAGCAGAAAGGTGGACTAGTTGTGTAAATAGGCACATTTAGTTGGGTGTACGTAGTAAATGTGCTTACGTATTGCTCACTGTGTTGCGTACGCTGCAAACACGACACCTTTAGTTGGCCGTGCCGCAGCGTTCACCACAAGCGGTGTGCATGGTGGCACTATCTAATGACATAGTTGCACTATCATCATTTTTTATTACAAGGAGAAAAACTACGCAAAGTGAAGAAAATGAAAGCCACAAATCAAAGCGACAAGAAGCTTGAGCATTCATTTCGACCACATACACCGCTTATATAGGCCTAGCAGCTTGAAATTCGCGAAGTTATCTAGAAAATTAGGGATATTTGTAGCTTATACCTTGTTGTGTGGGCAAGAGTGAGTGTAATAGAAGAAACGCCACCATTTAGAGCAAGTCACCGCGTCAGAGAAAGCAGTGGCGAGGTGTATTCGTTTCAAAGCGGGCGGCCAGCACACCGCTATAATGTCAACACATCCTGCAACCCACGCAGCAACGGGCGTACGCCAGGATTTGATGCGTGCGTGAGCTCGCTTGACAGGTCGCATTATGTACGGATCTGCGCATACACATTCGCTACCTGCATCGTCGCTGCGTACGCATCGTCACTATGTATGCTCAACTAAATGTGTCTAATATGTGTGGTGAAACGAAGTCTGGAAAAACGTGGTGTGTTGTTGGCTGCACTGACAGCTACGCGAACTCGTCGGGCACTTCGAAGTCGATTCATTTCTATGAGTTTTCACGCAAGCATGAGTGGTGGGTGACCAGAGCACAGTTGTTTGAAAGACAGAGGCATGCATCTATGCACAGTCTTTGTCAAAAGTGAGAGCCCAGGGGGTCTGCTTCTGAGTCACTTCGTGCGGCTTGAAATGGGTTTTCAGTGTTCCGAATCTTTTGGTGGTAAGAAGATTTTTTTGTCCTACCCTCTACAATGGGGAAGACCTCCACTAATGCTGCATCAGCGCCCCTACACGGCTCAGAAGCGAACCCCCCGGGCTCTACACTTTTGACAAAGGCTGTACTTGGTTCCTGTGTGGCAGTAGAAAGGGTCGCATTTTTAAGAAATCTGGTTGCAACCGGATGCTTTGTGCCTTCTGTTCTCCAGGAGTGACGGCACGAGAGTCTCGGAGCCGAAGCCGCACTCCTTCGTCTGTAGTCATTTTACTGACAACTGAACATCGGAGGAACCCAACAGCCTAACTTACAATGTGAGCATTTTCCTGGCCGAGTACAAGAAAAGCCCAGCAAGGGAAAGGAAAAGGCAGCCACCATTGTTGTTCCAGCCGCGTTACGCTTTTCAGTGATGGGCAGAAACAATATTTGTGCAGCTACTTTCGCTGACATAGAGTATTTACTTTTTTCTCTTAACAGAAAGAGCAGATAGGAGACATGAAGAATTGCTATTCCCATGAAGTTCTTGTCCTTTTCCCTCTCTTCGTTTGTCAACCAATGAAAACGTGCCGAGAGCTCTGCGTTAATACTCTTAAAAAATTTAACATTTGTTTTAGGCAAGCCCTTCTCGCCTAATAAAATCATTCATTGCAGAGCTCATTCAATACCACATGGTCACAAAAGCTGCTATCAGCTTCATTATAACAAGCGAACAAAAAAAAAAGATATTTTCATTGATGGAAACGAGCATAAACGCAGTTTCTTTTTATTTCGAAGGCATGCAGATTGCCGTTTGGAGTGTTAATATGTCCCGCACACATTTCTTCTCTAGTAAAAAATATTTCTCTGTTGTTTATTACGCATTCGCGTTGCACTTGACAGTGGTTTACATATTTTCTCAGCAGTGCCCATTCCCTGGCCCACCTAAATGCACTGTTTCTCATTGGCGTTTTAGTGAACGCGAGATTTTCTGACTAGGATGTAGTAAGACAAGGCAGTTTTACCTCGGAGAAATTGCTTGGAGAAAATGCCGTAAAGCAGATTTAACAGTTGTCCGGCAAGCTGCAGTGACAAGGTATGTAAAAAGGAATGGCTTAATAATAATTAATAATAATAATAATAATTGGTTCGCAGGAAATGAAAGGCACAGTATTTTTCACACTTGCTCTGTGGACACCTGAACCATGCCATAAGGGAACGGAGTAAGGTGCGAGTGAAAGGGGAGAGAGAGAAAGGGGTGCCGTAGTGGAGGGCTGCGGAGTAATTTCTTCGACTATCTGGCGATCTTTAATGTGTGCTGACATCGCACAGCACACGGACGCCTCTTCGTTTCGCCTCCATCGAAACGCAGCCGGCAGCGGTCAGAATCAAACCTGGGTAATCCGGCACAGTAGTCGTGCATATTCACTGCACAACTGTGGCAGGGCAGGAACCGTGTCCAGTTATCCGGAATCATTGACGTCCAAATAGAAAACTACCCACGTGGTCGTATCCCCTCGCATTCATCGATATGCGGCTTCAGCGGTTAGTATTGGCCCCACAAGTTCATGGTACACTATGAAAGTAGAACACCTTAGCGAACGAGCCATCAGAAGGATGCCATTAGCAATAAAACTCCCTCTTAGTTGTCTGCCGGCTCATCTTACAACACATTACACTGTCTGTTTTTATTCGACTATATTTAACTGTTTTGGCGTTACTGGACTACTGCCTTCAAATGCTCAAGGCAGGTGCGATCAATCGCACTGAACTTGTTGCGTTGGGAGAATTCCTAGACGAGCAAAAGCCAAATACCCCCAAGATCCCTCTATTACAGCAGGTGTCCGAAAAAGCAGGGCCGCTCAGAGCAGGAATATTAACCTTTCTTTTCACAACCTCAGCAGCGTATCGAGAGAAACGTAATTATATTATAACATTTCCAAAGTCAATCATCTGTAGCAGCTTCGACGTGTTCAACCAGAGCACTGCCGTATATGTAAAAATGATGCTGAGGTGGTGTTACTGATTTCACTATATTATGATTACGTTTGGTAGTCTCAAGGCCAGGTTCAGTGAGCGATTGTAGCATAATTGTGCAGGGAGTCCTGAAAGTATGCCTTTTGCTTTTCTTACCAAAAAGAAATCCTACTTTTGCCTTGTTTGTTTATTTTTCCCATTTTCCAGCTCTCGTTGCAAGGTTAAAGCTGGAATGTCATCTGCTATTAATCTATACTGAATTGTTTGAGCCTGTTAGCAAAAAAGACAGATGCAGCATCTTTTTCATTTTACAAGAACTCTGATCATTACAACTACAACTACTACGGCGCCATGGCTACACGGCTCGTCAGTACTTGATCTTCACGAGGGCTTCAACAAGAACAAAAATAAGATGAACGCACAGTGCAGGTGCATTTT
The DNA here is from genome assembly GCF_055883805.1 of Amblyomma maculatum. Classification (NCBI taxonomy): domain Eukaryota; kingdom Metazoa; phylum Arthropoda; class Arachnida; order Ixodida; family Ixodidae; genus Amblyomma; species Amblyomma maculatum. Next base: position 1,625,593 of record NC_139344.1, on the reverse strand, counting down.
CAATCGCCGAAGTCGTGTTCAAAAGCACCTAGCGAAGGCGTTCCTAGCGCATGATGAAATCGTGCTCGCAAATTTTGAGTACATAGCAGAAATAACATGCGCTGGATGGTTAAAAATAAAAAAAAGCACACTCTGCCGAGGACGGCTCTTTCCTTTTTCAAGACTTCCTGGTCGAAAAATACTCCTTGCGATTACTTAAGCTCTCAAAGACACATCGCAGAACGACAAGTAGGGACACGCTCGAGTACGCCTTGCAGAACGAACTGGCTGTGCCGCTCAGCTGCCTCAGCACACCGCTGGCAATCATTTTGCCGCGGGCAGCGCTGTTCAGCACAGGCGACGGTGGCACCATACAATGGGCGCCCGGTCCCCGGTTTCAATAGGGAACCCAAGATGGAGTTTGCTCCGCGACGCCAACGCTCAGTTTCTCACAGAACAGAGAACTATAAAACCTACGCGCAGCTGCGGCCACGCAGGAGCGCATGCACACGGAGCAGAAGAATGAGGAGAATGGGGGCTCTTTGCAAGAGGGGCTCATTTTTGTTTTTGGTTCCCTGGTTGACAAAGAGGCTGGTTGGAAACATGTTTTCATTGCGAAAGCAATACTACGTCAGCCTAAGCAAGACCTCGGGTAGCCACAGCTGCGCCGTAACGAGGCATAGCTATGGTCTCCTCATAAAAAAAAAATCAGCCTGCCATGACATTTGAATTCACGTTCCCCCTATGCAACGGGCAGGAACTGCCAACTCGGGTCGCTCCTTTCAGATGTGAGGGTCATATCAGAATCAGCCTACCAGAACCGTTTGCATTCTTGTTACCCCTACGACACGCAGCACGTCCATATGGCTTGGTTGAAGCGTGACTTTATATGTGGGCTGGTAGCTTACCTTCTCACATCATTATACCCTTAAAGGATGAGCTTAAGTGTCCCCAATAATGTAGCACTTACACTAATAGAGCGTGATAGGGGAATAATGTAGCAGGCAAAAGAAGCTTCTGCCGTCGCTTTCACAATTCAACTAGGGCTAACCGGAGCTAAGCTACACCTAATTTTTTTATCGGTGCTTTCGGAAATGAGAAATTATGATTAACTGATAGACTGTCATCACTGCGTGCCACTTCAGGTCCTGAAAAACGATCGCAGCAAATATTGTTTTTAAAGAGTGCTTGTTGGCAGGCTCCGAGACATAAAAAACAAAACACAAGAATGCGGATTCGCTACTCGAAGGCGAGAAGCAGGCGACAGGTATTTTGAGAGACCCCAAGCAGCACCTTTGTGTCATTAAGGTGTGGGAGAGTAAAGAATAATGAGGAAGCCCCGATGTCTCTGTCCATGATGTTCAGAGAATGAAGGGTCAAGCCTTCTCGTGGAGAATGAATGATACATGTGTACACAGCGATGAGTGCTCCGGGCGCCAGTTGGGGAGCTTCCCTTTGTGACTGCTTACTTGAAAGGGGCCCCTTCAACTCTTCAGAGGGGTTCCTTCAACTCTTCAGGGACAAAAGTTTTAGGCAACTCCCCAACAAGGTCAATGGAAGTAAACATTCCCACGCATAATGACCTATTCGCTGCATCAGGGTGATAACTACACAGGATGCTACCGGCGTCGCGGTGCCCGTCTTCGACACGTTTTTGATATGTTCCTTACAATGGCACAAAACACACCACCTTACCCTTTGGTTTTTGCCGACAGCGGCCAGGGGAAGTTTGCTGCAGCGGCGCTGCTGTCCGAAATCAATTACCTATCTACCTCTAGCACTCACTGGTTCCTAACGACCTGGGTCATTCACCAGAAGCCGAAGCATTGCCAATCCTATGGCAGTTTTCTCTCTCTCCACAAGACGAACAGCAAAGAAATGCCTGCCGACTTTTCATGCAGACGGGGACATCACTCCACGAAAACATTTGTCTTTTTAGTTCTACAGCTTCTCTGTGCAACCTTTAATGCAGTTATCTCTTCGAGCGAGTGTGCAGTTTTGCGCTCCTGAAGAAGGGTCGTGTATAAGGATAGAACGATTGATGTATCTGAGGCTGACTTGGTTCCGCGATGGCCGCTGCGGCCCCCAGTAGTGCGAGATACGATCGGTATGAGCTACTTTAACAAAAAAAAAGCAGACAACCACTCTGTTACCGTTTACCACACAAGTTGTACGAAAAAAATGTGCCGTAATTTTATCATTGTACTTTTCTTTTTGCTCCCTTTCTCGGAAAGCAGCGGCGGCCAGAACGCAGCAGGAGGAGGAGAGCAACAACCCTGCGCGTGCAAACCTCTAACATATATCCTAAATGAGTTTAATATTCACTGCAAGTCTAACCAATGACCAAAAATGTGGGCACACTATGATTTTAATATTAAAGTACAAGTAATGTAAAAAGAACTATATGTGTAACAAGCCGCAGTAGTGTCACTGCCAGACACTGGCAGCAACTAGAAAAGTGATGAACAATGTTACAGTCATTCGATTAGGAGAAAAGCTCGATTGAGGAAAACTCAGAAAACTAGAAGGCCTTTCAGGTATGATCTGGATCAAATTCCATTAGAATATGCTGTGGAAGTGAGCAATCGATTTCAAGAATTAGATCTAGAAGACAGAGAGCCCGAAGAGATGTGGACTGATGTTCGTGATATAATACAAGAAGTTGCTACTAAGGTAGTTCCAAAGCAAAAGAAATGCAAGAAAGCAAACTGGTTATCTGAAGAGGCTTTGCAAATAGCTGAGGAAAGGAGGATGGCAAAAGTTATGGGGGAAAGAGAAAGATACAAGGTTCTCAATGCGGATTTTCAGAAAATAGCAAGGAGAGATAAGAATGCCTTCCTGAACATACAGTGCCAAGCAGTTGAGGACAACAGCCAATTAAGGAACACAAGAGCTCTGTACAAGACAATCAAAGATATCAAAGGAAGCTTCTGTGCTAAGATGGGCGTGATAAAGGACAAACGAGGCAAGGACCTCACTGATGCCTCAGAGATAAAGAAGAGGTGGCAGGAATACACAGAAGAACTGTACAAGAAGGACCCGAATGTGCAAACCCAACATAAGACGGTTGTGATTACTGATCTCGAGCCGGGCATCCTGAAGAGTGAAGTTGAATGGGCCTTAGCCAGTCTTGCTAAGAAGAAAGCCAGCGGAAGTGATGGCATTCCAGCTGAGTTGCTTCAAAACCTCAACCATGACGCTGTTAGCATTCTGCATACATTATGTCAGAAGATTTGGACAACTCTGCAGTGGCCACAGGATTGGAAGAGGTCAGTTTACATCCCCATTCCAAAGAAAGGCAGTGCCAAAGATTGTTCCAACTACCGCACGATCGCACTTATTTCGCATGCTAGCAAGGTGATGTTGAAAATCCTCCAAGGTGGTAGGCTGCAGCAGTATGTGGATCGGGAGCTTCCGGACGTGCAAGCTGGGTTTTGCAAGGGCAGAGGAACTAGAGACCAAATTGCCAACCTCCGCTGGATCATGGAAAAAGCAAGAGAGTTCCAGAAACCCATCTACTTCTGCTTTATTGATTATGCGAAAGCGTTTGATTGCGTAGATCACAGCAGATTGTGGCAAGCTCTCCAAGAGATGGGAGTTCCAATTCACCTCATCTGTCTCCTCAGGAACCTGTATGAAGGACAAGAGGCCACAGTCAGAACTGGGCATGGTCTTACCGATTGGTTTCCGATTGAGAAAGGAGTGAGGCAAGGCTGCATACTGTCACCCTGCCTATTTAACCTATATGCAGAGTGCATCATGAGGAAGGCCGGTCTGGACGAGTCTTCATATGGAGTGAAGATTGCTGGAAAACGTATCAACAACCTTAGATATGCGGATGATACCACTTTAATGGCAGAAAGTGAAGTGGAACTCAAGAGACTTCTGATGCACGTACAAGAAGAGAGTGAGAAGTTTGGGCTTAAACTGAACATCAAAAAGACAAAGATCATGGCGTCTTGCCCTATCAAGTCCTGGAGCATCAATGGACAAGAAGTGGAAGCTGTGACAGATTTTTCTCTTCTTGGGCTCCAAGATTACCTCGGAAGGAGACTGCAGCCATGAAATTAGGAGACGCCTGCTTCTGGGAAAGAGAGCAATGGTTAGCCTTGACCGCCTAGTAAAGAGCAGAGACATTAGTCTGCCAACCAAGATCCGTATAACTCGTGCTATGGTCTTTCCAGTTGTGATGTATGGATGCGAGAGTTGGACTGTGAAAAAGGCTGACCGCCGAAGAATTGACGCGTTTGAATTGTGGTGCTGGCGAAGACTCTTGAGAGTTCCTTGGACTGCCAGAAGATCAAATCAGTCGATATTGTCGACCATAAACCCTGACTGCTCATTGGAGGGTCAAATTCTAAAGTTAAAACTCAGCTACTTTGGTCATCTGATGAGAAGAGAGGAGTCACTGGAGAAAGATTTGATGTTGGGAAAGGTTGACGGTCGCCGGAGAAGGGGTAGGCAGCGAACGCGATGGTTAGATGGCATCCTCGAGACACTGCAGATGAAGTTATGTGATGTTAGGAAGATAGTGAGAGACCGGAAAGCGTGGCGTGAAATGGTCCATAGGGTCACGAAGAGTCGGACACGACTGAACGACTGAACTGAACTGATAATCAGTAGTAGAGGAGGAGAAGGAGAAAAGGAGGGCGGAAGGCAGGGATGTTAACCAGAAAGAATGAACTCCAGTTGGCTACCCTGCACTGGGGAAGGGGAATGGGATTAAAGGGGGAGGGTAGAAGAGGAGAGGAGGTGAGAAAGTCACAGTCTGTCAATCAGGCTAGTCTCTCTTAAAAAGTGAAAGAGTGCCTTGTAGGAGTCGAGCGCAGATGACTTTTGTGGCCATGGTCCCAAGATCTTCCCTTCCGTTAAGGGGTGAGCGTCCAGACGATCCAATGCAGTACACAGCGTAAGTTGTTCAGTTGCAAAAACAGGGCAATCACAAAGGAGGTGCTCAATCGTTTCATCAACGCCACATCGTTCCCAAGCAAGGCTGTCAGCCATCCCGATCAGGAAGGCGTATTTGTTTGCTGATACTGTGGGAATGCTATAGGACACAGTTGTGTGTAAGGAGCTAGTACATACTTTGTGCAACACTAAAATAATGGAACATATTGAAGAATTACAGGCATTCAGAGAAATATCTCTCTCCCATTTGAGACATTTGCAGAAAGAGCCAAACACAAAAACATATAGATAATGTAATGCAATACTCACACCAGGAAAGGTCTTCTGTTGAGGATATACACCCAATGCCGGCTTGGTTCTGTATACAGTGTCAACAACACGTGTGGATTCTTCAAGAAAGCGATAATCTGGAGAAGAAAAACACACACGCACAAAAGAACAGATGTTTACAAACAAAAATGCAACAACCTGGGTGGATTATTTTCTAATGCATGCTTGTAAGCTGTGTAGTGAGGCTTCTTCAGCACTCACAGAAGTCCTATCCACTGGAAAGTAAAGGACCGAAAATGTTGCCTTCAGGAAATTTGGAACACTGGGGATGCACTATAAGACACATAGGGTGGCTCAGAAGCAAACCCCACAGCCAGCTTTGTTTTTAAATCTCACATAATCCATACTTAACCTTCATGAAGCAGCCATTGCTAGGCCATTCAAACTGAAGCAGCACGAGAGAAAAAATTTCATTGAAAGTATTTACAGCCTGCAGGCTTAAACAACACGGTGATCCATATGTCTAACCAATATCTTATGCATGATTATAAAAAAGAATGCAACCGAAATTTGGTGTCTATATTTTTAACTATGACGATTCAATGCTGCTTATGACTAGGCAGTAAAACAACTAAAGCATCTTGATTCAGCAACACTATAATACCGCTTAGCCCCGAGGTTTCAAGCAAGTGGCCGGCAGGTTGCAATGTGGCCCACTTTACAGTTGAATCCTGGTACAAACGAACGCCGCTTCAATGAAATTTTTGCCACAACGAAGTATTTTGTGTTTCCCGTGAAACCCCCATAGGACTTAATGTATTAAAATTTCCTCAAAAACCTTTGTGAGCACATGTTCGCTTCTACAAATTTGTTTTGCAAATTTTCGCGAGTGAACGGCCCCTCCGTCTTGTCTTTCTTCAGAAGGTAGGTGTTGGAGAGAAACTTCCTCGTTCTCGTTTATTTTTTTGCATCTCATGATCATCTCATGAGCACGTCATGATCACATGCGAGCAGTATTGGCTGGCAAGCGTTCGCGGCTTCCAAGCGAAGAGGGGCTGCTCGAAAGCGCTTGTAAGCTGCGCCAGCGTGTAAATATGACATCATCTGCTAACGTCTTCGGCGGCGTCGTCTGCTAGGAACCGAGCGCGTTTCAGGCAGCCTGAGAATTGGTGGGCGGAGCTTCGTGCCCTGTCGGAGAAAAAAAAAAGAAGCGAGGCGGGCTGAAAAGCGCTGCAGGAAGAAGCCCACTCCGCATCACCATTTTTCTTCTTTGTGTGTCCTTGTCATTCGTTAGTGCATCATTCAGCGTGGTCTCGTCTCGTCTCTGCTAGTGGCTGCTAACTTCCTAGGATGTCACCGCCAGCGAAGGAGCAGAAGTTTCTTCTGCTAGAAGAAACAGCGCGTATGATCGCTGAAGCAGAAAGCGGGCAGATTTTGGCATCGCGCCGAGTTCGTTGTCAACGATACTGACGAGTAAAGAAAGCATCGGCAAGGCATTTGCGTCGGGCACTTCAGCCAACACAGGCCCTTATACATGGACTCAACAGCACCGGGTTGAGTCAGCGAGGTCATCATTACTCAACCCGGTTGGTGTCTACATGAACTCGCTTTCTAGCTAGTAAGTATCGAAGCGGCGCTTAGAGTCGAGATTCGAACTTATTGTGCAAGTTTCTTACTCGTATTTGATTCCGTTGCCTTTTACTATCGAGAGTTTCGATTATTCTTTTTTATCGTTGATGAGGGCTAAAAAGCATTCAACTTCGCTGACGCTCCTCGCCGCTCCGGTTGCTTTTTAATCCCAGAGTTCGCCATAACTCGACTCGCTGACTCGACAGCGTCTACATGCTTTTAGACAAGCGGGTCAAGCGAGTTAACCTACCCCCTGCAAGCGAGTTAACGCGACCCGCTCCGTGGCTATTTTACTCGACCCGACTGCGTATACATGAACCCGACAACTGGTTTTTTACTCGACAGGCTTCCTCGACCCGACTCTGTCGAGTCCATGCATACAAGGCAACAAGAAGGTGATGCAGCCAACATACGAGGAGCTTGATAAGGTTGTCTATGCCTGGTTCGTCGAAATGCGAGCCAAGAACATCTCGCTTAGCGGAAGCATTGTTCAGCAGAAGGCCCTCAATTATGACTGTTTGCTAGGCCTGGATGACTTTAAGGCCAGCACAAATTGGCTCAATCACTTCGAAGCAAGGCACAACATTGTGGGAAAAGTTTTATGTGGAGAAGCAAGTTCCGCGGACATTGGAGGCGCATCGAATGGGTGATAGACAACGTAGCTGATATTATGAGCGGCTACGTGCTGTCCGATATTTACAACGCGGACGAGACGGGCTTATTTTATGAGATGCTGCCAGCGAGGACGCTAGATTTTAAAGAGCAGGGTTGCCAGGTTCGCAAGCACAGCAAGAAAAGGGTGACTGTGCTGCTGTGCACTAACATGGATGGATCGGACAAGCGCCCTCCGTTAGTTATTAGCGAAAGTGTCAAACCGCGCTGCTTCAAGGGAAACAGAAGCCTTCCCGTCAAGTATGTCGCTAACGGGTGGTCGTGGATGACTCGTGCCATATTTGCGGACAGTCTTACGGCATTTGACCACGACATGAGCAGGCAGAACCGAAAGGTTTGTTTGCACTTAGACAATTGTTCTGCCCATCGCATTGACGTCAAACTGCCAAGCGTTGAGGTGCGATTTTTCCCACGGAACTGCACTTCGATCATCAGCCGCTGATCAAGGCATCATCTGAAGCGCGAAGTGCGCTTAGGAGAGGCTGAGTCAGCGGATTCTCTTGAACCTCGAAAGTGACAGGGAGACAAAGGAGAACCTATTAATGGCTCTTCAGATGATGGCTACTGCGTGGAACATGACCCGGTTCACCTTGATCTACAACTGCTTCCAGCACGCAGGGTTTGTTGACCAGGAGGCGACCAGTACAGCTACAGCAGCAGAAGATGACACTCCATCATCGTCGACTCCAGAGATCAGTATGGCCTGGAAATCCCTCCAGGATGAAGGAAACGTCCCTGCCAATATCGAGCTGGACGATTTCCTCAACGCTGATGCAGATGTGCTTGTCTACGTATAGCTAAGTGATGAGGACATCATTAAAAGTGCTGGCGAGCCGCCATCCAATGCTGGAGACGACTCCGTCCAGGATTCACCCGCCTTGGCAACCGCGTCGCAGGCGATGGATGCCTTCAATGTTGTTAGGAAGTTCATGGGCTCTCACGATGACGACGTTGTGATGGCTCTCTTAACAGAGTGTGAGAGAGAGAGAGAAACAACTTTATTTGCTCGAGCTAAATACGACGTCTGCTTAGACGCCGTCGATGGGAGTGGTTCCCTCTTCACGGAACCCATATGCATCCCTGGCCGCCTGGCCCCTGGAGATCAGGAAGAGCTGGTCTTCTACGGCGGGGCTGGTTAGCAAGGTCTCCCATCGCTCGGTAAGGGAGGATGAGGGATGGGGTGGTAGGGTAGTGGGGCAGGTAAGAGGTGGGGGGATTTCCTTGATGAAGTTGCATACTCCAATGATAACTCCATTGCATACTCCAACAGAGTGTGAGAGCCTCAACTGTACTCTTTTTTCCGTAACCATGTCCCTCATAATCAATTTTTAAACTCTCTGATGACATACAGTCATAAATAAATACCCCTCAATGTTGGGTTACGCCGGACACCATCAATATACTTGCCTTTTATGAAAAACAGTCAAACCCCCTTATAACAATACCAGTTTTAACAATACATCGGATATAACAATGGGCAGCCGCTGCACCGTCAGGTTTGCCATGTGTTCTATGGTAAAATAAGCTGCTTATTACAATGGTGTCATATTATATTATCGGTTATAACAATCAAATAAGGCCCCCGAAAGTCAACAAAAACGTGGAAACGCGGCTACCACAAAAACGTGCGCGTATGCGGAGACGCCGACAACGCCGATGCAATGACAATTAAAAAAAAAAAGAAAACAAATAGGGACAGAGTGCTTCGAGCAAATGCGCTGGTCAGGTGTGCCAAGGAAGCTTGCATGCCGCGGAGACACGAGAGAGGACAAAACAATTCCTCATGCGGAGCAGGAGGGAAGGCATAAGGCACTGCTAGGCACGGCCATTCTGAGAGAGAGCTTTGAGTGCTCCCCCTAGAGACTGCCAGTCGCCTAAGGAACTCGCACCCTCTGCCTCTGCACGGTACAGCAATTCATTCTGAGGGTGCGCTGGCCATGGTGCGCTGCAATATCCTCCCCTATTTGCTTTGACCAGGCCTCCACTTTGCGGTTGCACGTTTTATAGCGGGCCCTGGATTTTCCATGAACAGCAATGAAGGATCCTTCTTCAGGAAGCGCGACACAACCGGCGCAGAAGAGGAAGCATGGCAATGCCGTTAGAAGTTAAGCGGAACATTGTATGCAAGCACAAGGACTGCGTAAAAGTGTACAATTCGGTGTGCAAGTACAGCCTGACGCAACCAAGTATCGACAATTATCCGCAACGCGCTCAAGATTGAGAATCCAGGAGAATCCAGCTCCAGGATGATTAGAAAATCGCAATGTGTAAGCTGGCACCTGGTGACTCGCTCCAAACTACTGTCAGTAATGTGTTGAATGTCTTTCATGCGTGTGGTGGGGCTCTGAATTTTTTACCCATGAACTGCCAAGTGACAATTCTATTCGTTTTTTAGACTTAAAACTCACGTTTAACGAAGGCCACATCTGTTGGAGCTATTCACCCAGAAGTAAGAAGGCGCTTTTGCCTTATGCCTCCTCGCACTCTAAATTAGTCAAGCGAGGTATAGCCAGACTTTGCTTGAGCAATGCCCTGCAAAAAAGCTGCCCTCATGCAATGAATGATAGTTTTCGTGAACAGGTGCTTCGCCTGAGTGACGCAGGCTATCCGGCTGACATTCTGCGTGCAGTTGCCGAGTCCGTGCTGCCAAAAATAAAAAAAGAAAATGGGGGGGGGGGGGGGGGGGGGCGTTGGAAAATGCTAGGCTTGAAAAGAAGAAAGTCGAGGTAGTGCCTTATTTGCATGGCATCTCACATAATCTCAAGAAAGTGGCAGAACGGCACGGCGTGACTGTGGTATTCTCGGCACCCAGTAAGCTTTCTGGTCTGTGTTCGAGAATTGTGAAAGGTAGAGAAAGGAAAGCTACCAACAGCTGCACTGTCAAGCATCTGAACAAGTTTGTCGGGTGTTCCACACGTGTTGTGTACCAGATACCCCTCTCTTGCGGCCGGGTTTACATCGGCCAGACCGGTAGATGTGTGAATGATCAGGCACGCGAACACAATAATTCCTTGAAAAGTGTGTCAGACCCAAATAACCTTCCGCATCACTGTAGACAATGTAAAGACTATGTGCCGGCTTTAGACAAGATTTCCATACTAGGCAAAGGAAAGAGCAAAGAGGAAAGGGAAATACTGGAAGCCTTTCACTTTAGGTTGCAAGGCAGTGATAAGTGCGTTAGCGCTCCATCTCTGTTCCTTATGGATAAAGAATTTAGGCTGATAAAAAACAATGTATGCGTGTAGGCGGAAAAAGTAAAAAAGAAGTTTCCCTGTGTCAATGCATTTTGGTTTGGGGGGGGGGGGGGAGGCTGTTGGTTGAGCGTGTAAAGGGGTCTCATCATGTGGGTGTAACGCGCTGATACGCATGTGTCGTTTGGCTTCCTGGGTTTACCACTCTCCAATAAAACTTCAGTTGTTAGTCCAGCGCTGTCCTGTGTACTCCTTCTTCTTGTGTTCCGTTTTGTTCGCTGGTTGCATTATGCTTGATTCGAACCAACTAGCCCGCATGGCCACCCTGTTGCGGCTGGATGATGCATCGACGCCTAGGTGCGCACTGCCGCCTGGTGGCGCCTGGAGGAACTGACAAACTTACAACATTTGGCTGGGGCGCGCGCCAATTGAAACGGCCGGAGAGAAACGCGCGCGGGGGTAATCTCGGAGGCCATGCTTGATGCATCGACGCATCGACGCCTTAGGGTGCCTCGATACCAGCGCCGCCGTACAGGGTGGTGACACCCTTTGGCATGCCCCGCGCCGCCGCTTTCGCCGTGCTCGCCATCTTGGGGCAAGTCGCTTTGGGCCGTTGCTGTGGAGTGTCCGAAGCGGTTGTGCTGTGCGCTGGGCGATTAAACTGTTTTCAGTCGCGAAAACTAGCATGCCAGGCTGTTGTGTTCCATTGTGTGCTGGCTCAGCAAAAAAAAACAGCCAGATGTTTTCGTTTTCTATGGGATAAGAGACGGAGAAATGTATGGGATGCGAAAGTGAAGTGTGAAGACTGTGAAGTAAGCCACAATACCTGTGCTTCTTTTATGCATTCATAAATTTTTTTTAAGCGAATAGGTGCATTTCAATCGTGTAAAAAGGTCTAGCGCAGACACAGACCACTAGAAAGATGACAAACACACACAAGCGCTTGCGTATGTGCACGTGTCGTCTTTCTTGCAGTCTGTATCTGTTTATACGAAACCGTTTTAAAAGATATTTTTGTACTCGTCTAACGCAGTAACGCACTTCTGTTTGGAATGACATTATCTCACGCCGCTTCACCCATCTGCTTGTAATCACGAACTTTGTGCGGGTTTTGGCTTCCCCATCTAGCATTGCGCGCAACAGATTTTGGACTGCCTTTTTCAGCGTTGAAGCAGGTCGAAGCATCGCATTGCCTGGCATCGGGAGTAGCGCACTGTGTTTTTTAAGTGTAAATTTTGAATTTTCAGCGTACGTGAGGGCTTATAAACTAAATATATGGACAATTGCATCTGCTATGTTGTAGTCACTCGGGGAAATTTAGTGTAACTTTCAGTGAGTGACACTCGACTTTAGTATCATTCGCGTAGTGTCACACAATAATATCTGTTGTTGAGGATCTGCCTTTCTGTGTTCATAGCCGCACCAAGAACATGTGGAGAAGGTCGAGCCTGGTATTTGTCAAAGCAATGCACCATTGTGCCCTTTCGATCGCTCCCCTTTACACTCGATCTTGAAAGCTGGTGGCAACCGCCGAGGCTTCAGATTCACACAGATTACATTCCCTCTGTCCTTCCCGGGAAATAATACAATGGAGAGCGACGGATGGCATGTCATCTCGCGACAGAGTAGGAAGTCAAACGCAGTTTGTAACAATTATTTTGGTCGCAAAAAAAAAAAATAATAATAGAAGCACCCTTGAGTTGGCCGCGCTGGAATTTGGCAAGTGGGCTTATCGCTAGTACAACATTTCGTGAAACAGAGATAACAGATCCTCTGAAGCTGTTCTTTTTTAATTATACACAGGAGCAGTTTTACGCGAGGTTTTTGAGATTCGCAATAATATAAAAAGTTGGGTTCTCATGAAAGTTAGGTCGTTTTAAGCATATGATTGGCAGCTCGACAAGTCTCAAAAAAACTGCTCTCGTGAGCTGGAAGGTGTAGCGGCATCATCTTGTGAAAGCGGTCGTGAGGAAGCAAGGTTCTTGCACAGTACAAAAGTTCATCCAGAATGCAGCTTTTCCTTCCCTGTACAATAATTACGCATCGCGAGGCGATGTTCACACCCTGTTGTCCCCGCAAGTACTCGTTTGAGGTTAAGCCAAATTTAGGTGAAGCTAAATTTGACCGCCTGACACCCGAATTAGTGCTGTCGCTTGTTTGGCATCCGTGGAAATATTTTGTGATCATACATGTAAATATCGCATTGCTTTCATAATGTTTTTATTATTTCATTCATTTGCGTGCACACAACAAAATACGCAAAATGACTGTTTCGTCACCTATCTCATTTCAGCGCCAGTTCGAGGGCAAACACAGTGTATGGATGGCGGCTCCTCAAGTCAATGGCTGTCCCGACATCGTTTGATTGCGTGTAAAAATTTATCGGAACAAAACGACATCTTCCATTTGAAGAGTCGAGTAAAATCCTATAAATGCCTTATCGAACAAACCGTTCCGATTCCAGTGGTTGATTGCGCGGAATACCCAAAGCTTATGAACAGACTGTTAGAGCAGTTTGGGACGATGCGCTTGCGTATTTACTTCAGTTGGCTAAGTCAGCCAGAAAAATCGAATGATGGGTACAGCAGCAAAACTGTAGCTGGCGTCAACTTTTATTAAAAGATGTCTCCGAAGCGTGCATCCAAAATCCCCTTCAAAGTCTTAATGAGGATTGTTTTGGAATAAAATGCCGTGTCCATCAGCATGCAACATGTGTCAAAGGTTGATTTACACATCGTTTTTTTCTGTATCTTTTCTATGCTCCACTGGAATTTGTTATATTTGCAAGCAAGCGCAGAAGCCTTAGGATTAAAAATGGGGAGGAAAACGAATGTCTCATCAGTTCACCAAACTGCAACAAGACCTTGCAGCTGAGAAACATGCATGCCTTTGACCACTCGAGCATACGCTCGCAACGTTGATTGACTGCCGGCTTCACGAGTGACCGTTAGGCACTCAAAGACTACCACCTACACGAGGTAGTCTTGACGAGTAACTGTTTCAGAAGCAAAGAAAACTATCTACACGAGCATAATGCGTAAATTCTAAGTAGAATGGAACGCATTATGTGAACGCAGCAAGAACATCAACACTCCGCTTCGGTAGTAAACACAACACTTGAATTGTGAAACATTTCGGACACACCTTGCGGTCAGTCTTTGCTGGAAAACCAGCTAAAAATGAGGCTACGTGACACACTCGTAACAAATTTTTCATCAATGTACACGCGCAAAAAACGAGAGAACCGCCAGCGGAGATACGCCGGGAGCAGGCTGGACGATGCATCGACGCATAGGCGCGCACTGCCGCCTGGTGGCGCCTGGAGGAACTAACGAACCTACAACATTTGGCTGGGGCGCGCGCCGATTGGAACGGCCGGAGAGAAACACGCGCGCGAGGGTAATCTCGGAGGCCATGCTTTGACATGTGCGGGGCCACCACTAGCGTGGTTTCGGCTGGGGAGTAAGCCCACTGCCCCCTTCTAGTACACTTTACCCTGGGGTTTAGAGATACCAGTGGCCGGGTGAATGAACCTGCGGTGGAAGCTAGCAAAAAACGATTGGAAAATTGGTGACTTAAAAGCAGGAAAGTGACATAATGTTAGTAATTTGTATAGAAACAAAAATTCAATAAATGGAATGATGGTATAGTTAACCGATCTAAAACAATAATTAAGATATAAGGAAAAATAACGAGCATGATAGCAACTGCTACCCTGCTACCACCCCGTTTCAAAGGAGACGCTCCTATAGGAGGTATTCACGTGACGTCATCCGCTAGGGGCGCTGGCGGCCAGCGCAGAATTCGCCATACACGTGGTCGTGTGTGTGGGCGCCGCACCCAGCCGCAGTATTCAACTCGTTCTGATCCGTGGGGGAAGCCTTTCGCGCCTTTACAAAATTTATTTGTGTGCCAGCGAAAACCATGCGAGCGAGTGGATACACCCGTGGACTTCCTGGAACAAGAAAAACGACTGTCTGGACAAAATGTTCGACTTTGTGAAAACACCGGCTCGTACAACCGCGGTAACTTCGTCGAGGTGTGTCGTGTACTACAAGACCACTGCTTCGCGTTGAATTCCCTGACATCGGTGCTTGCCATGTGAAGTGCGGTTTTAAGCTTTGCGACAGGTGAAGAAATTAAAACGTACTAAGCCATGAATGTGTTTTAATTTTTGGCAAGAAAGCGAGGCCAAGAGCCACACGTGCGTGAGGGTGTTGATGACCGGCGTGCCGTTTTTAGAGGTGAGCACACTGCGACGTGTCTTTTCGCTTAGCTAACGCTGTCACCTCCTCCGACTTGGAAGTGACATGTTACAACTTTATCAAGCGTTATCGCTGCACATCGCGTTGTTGCGAACTTAGGTTCCATGGGTTATGTACATTTCAAGCAGAGCTACGTAGCCGATACTAAATTTGTAAAACATGCTCTCTGGGTGTGCCGTTTATCCTGCGAGTGCGTGACAGTACTTTTTTTCTCGACCTTCTGTCGCCCAAATTAAGCAACTGCATTGATTCGCTTTACTGCTGGAACAGCGCCTGTGGAAGCTTCGGCAGTTTGCCGACTACCGCCACTAGAAGTGTACGTTTCGCCGCCATATGCCAGCTCTGGAATTGGGGAATTTAATGCGCTCGCTGTGTTTTCAAGATGTGTTCTGCCTCAGTGGCAGCTAACAACGGGTTTAACGAGCTGCAAGTCGTTTTTCGCGAAATGGGTAACCGGCCACTTTTGCTGCCGAGCTGTTGCACGGGTGATGCATAGGTGCAACACTGAACAGCGTGTGATGTCCCGGAGCATCAAAATATCGCTGCAGACTCCATGCGCATAAAGGGCTCAACAAAGAAAAGTGGATGCGGACGTATTTACCAGCATGATAAAACTTTACGGATAACTTCCAATATACGGCGGGCACCTGACAGCGAACCTGAAACTGCGCGAGCCGACGCGCGCTGATGCCACCGGCGACCTCCGACATCATAGAGTTAATACAAAGACTCTAGAGGGAAAGCTGCCCGTTCACCCAATGCATTCGAGGGGTGACCGCGTGATTGCCGCCATTATCACACTGTTCATTGGTTGCCAGATGAATTTTACTTGCTAAATCTGGCACATGAAGATGGTTTGAAGCTGGCAACTTGGATCGTGGGAAGATGGCGGCGTGCAGCTAACCGACGGCGGGCGGCTACTGTTCAGTAGGTGCTGTAAACAACGGCAGAATCGTCGCGTGTGGAGCATTTCTAGTGATATGTTGCGTCGCGTACCTACTGTAACATCACATAGGTGTCCTGATTCTTCTGAGTTGTTATCGCAAGGCCGGCTATCCCTGCGATTGTTTCGCGCTTCGCATGCATTTTGTCCGTCGAGCGCACATGCATCTCCTCTGTGCCCGATCACCTGAAAATATGTCAGAAATTTGCTTTGGCGCAAGACGACGACCACAGTATATTAAAAAAAACAGTGACGAATTCCACAGCAACGGCCCTTGGTCTATCCGGGATGGCTAGTTCTGCATACAGTAAATGTCAAAGGGTGCTCGTGTGTGTTTACTGTTGATCTGCTACTTCTACTCGCAAACATGGTTTCCAATTGTTCTACATCATTCCTTTATGGCCAAGAAGGTGCCTGAAAGATTATATAATATGCTTGAAACTTGAAAACAATGTATAGAAATTTCCTACAGTTGTGTTATCGGCAGCGGTTTTGAAAACTTTTGTTCAAACCTTTGTTCATTTTTGACGCAGTGAGCAGAAACTGTGCTGGCCACAATGATAAATTTGATGATGGCGGCGAACCAGTGAGAAGCTCGTTTCCCTGCCCAGCTTTCCCTCTAGAGTCTTTGTATTAACTCTATGTCCGACATGGCGGACGAGGCGGGACGATGCTCGCGCCATCTGGTAGTACGACCTCAGTGAATACCTCCTATATTCCGTCCGTCCATCTATCCATTCATCGCGCATGTGCAGAGCATTTCTGGCTTTTCTGCAAATGATTTATTAGGTAGGACTGATGGGGGCTCCAAATGGCGGATGCATATTCAAGCTTACTGCGAACAAACGTTTCATATGCCAGTTTTCGTATATTAGGAGGGGAAGTGGAAAGTGATCTGATGAAAGCTAGTATACTGTACGTGAAGCTTCGGAAGTGATTTTTGTGATATGGTAAGCTTCGGAAGTGATTTTTGTGATATGGTCTGCCCACGTGAGTTTGCTATAGATAGTACTTGCGATAACTCCCGAAAATAAGGGTAAGTTACGTTTGAAGCTGCATTCATAATTGCTATTATAAAGAATTTCGGAGCAATAGCTAGGTATTCCAAAGACTTGTAGTCAACACCTGGCGCCACTAAACAGCCCCTTCTCCAGAAAAAAAAAAATAAATAAATAAATCCCCCTCCGCTTTTTTTTTCTTTCTTTTTTTCTTTTTTTGCTTACGTCCGAAGCAAGATGACTATTTTCAAGACACGCTAGAAGGTTAGAAGACACAATCATAAATGTTACACATTTAGACTTTATAGCACGTTTCACTACGCAGTTCAACTCCCATTGGGCAGTTACATCATTGCCATGCAACCAATGCACAAGAAAGAACTTCTTTCCCCTTCGCCGGTGCAAAGCATATTCCGCCACTTACCACTAAGAAGGTCCAAATCTGTGAACCCGTCCAGTGGAATGTACGCCGTTTTGTCACGAATGCCATCGCACTCGCCGATTTTTTTGTGCTGCTTCACGCAAAGCAGGGAGCACGACCGGGCTGAACATTTCGGACAGCAGTACTTCGAAGGCTTGCCGCACTGGAGGCACGTCCTGCGTAAAAAAAAACAAAAAATAAAAACAGCGCAGTCGGCGTCGTTGCTCTACCAGCTTCAGGACACACACACAACCCACGTGCACATACCTTTCAGGCGCCGCCATGTTTGTTTTGGTTCGCGCTTGGCTGCAACGCTACCCGGCTACCCTTCGACGTCAAACCCGTCAAACTGCGCTTGCGCAGTGGCACATAGCGCTGCCCCGTGGGCCCTGACGCAGCCCTGACGTATGCTAACTACGTAATGATGACGTCATCAAAACGCACTCAAAAATATTTAAAAATTAAGCAGAGCAAAATTTTGTTTACGTATTTAGGCAAAAAGCATTAGGATGCTTTTTGAACGACAATAAAAATAATAAAAGCGCTACCATTTCGCTTATCAGGGATTGACGGTTGCCCGGCAGCGGCCGGCCACTTACTCCTCTCTCTCTCTCTCTCTCTCTCTCTCTCTCTCTCTCTCTCTCTCTCAAGAGCTCACCGCATCAAGGCTGCAACTCGTCGTCGGCTCGCGCGTAATGTGGCGGGGGTGGGGGTGTGCAGCGGTGTCAGCCTCAGCCGACCAGTGCTTGTTCCGCTTGTGCCACCGCGTCTGCGGCGGTAGCGATTTGTTTACGTCGTGGGGACTTACATCTCGCCGATGCAGCATACCCGATCGTGCGGATGTACTTCGGCGCTACCCCGTTCAGCGGCAGGGACGCTCCCGAGCGCGGCCTTAGTGATCCACTCACCCACTTTGCAGCAGCGGCATTGAACAGCACAGTGTGATAGCCCTGCGCAGCGATCGATAAACCAAGAGAAGCAGCCGTGGGAAAGAACACGATGGGGGAAACTTGTGCCCCTTTGTTGGCCGTGTTGTTGTGTTTGGCCGCAATGCTACGAAACGCGAGCTCTCTCCAACCCAACGAAAAAGTCGAGACAGGAGTGCAGAAGCTTAAGAGTTTGTACATAGCAGCGGTGTTTCCCATGAAAGGCCATGGTGGCTGGTTAGGCGGCCAAGGATGTCTTCCAGCTGCGCTTATGGCACTGGAAGACGTGAACCAGCGATCGGACCTTTTGATTGGCTACAAGCTCAAAATTGACTGGAGGGACAGCCAGGTGCGTCGTCCTTGACACACATTTACTGTGCCGTCGAAACACCGCGCAGCCAGGCGACCTTTGACATTTTCGTAGAGTACTTCTTTTGGCAGATGCTTGATTGATAATTTAAGTCAGTATCTTCCAAATGGTGCATCTAGATTATTTAAGATAACCGCAGAACTGGCCACGTTAGCTTTGCGTGGTCTGCTCTGGCTTACCAGTTTCGCTTCAGTGTCGACAAACAGAAAGTGAAAACGTTGCCTCAAGGCATGCTCTGCGGAGTTCATTTTAAGATGTGTCACCCTGGTAGTTTCCCGCTGAACATTTATGTAGTCTGTGTTGGAACACAAATTGCCTCCTTTTATGCTTTTCTCTTTTTCTGCAGTGCAATCCTGGCCTTGCTGCAACAGTCATGTATGACCTGCTCTACAATGAGCCACAAAAATTGATGCTGCTTGGAGGGTGCAGTAT
This sequence comes from Amblyomma maculatum, assembly GCF_055883805.1. Classification (NCBI taxonomy): domain Eukaryota; kingdom Metazoa; phylum Arthropoda; class Arachnida; order Ixodida; family Ixodidae; genus Amblyomma; species Amblyomma maculatum. The sequence goes on along the minus strand of NC_139344.1, from coordinate 1,606,589 downwards.
TGTTTGCTCTACAGTTGCAGAAGCTGCTAAAATGTGGAACTTGGTTGTTGTAAGTTGTTGCTGCACTCTTCTTACTTCACTGAAGCATGAGTACATTGGCTTAAAGCCACATTGCTTTGAGGGATAAATCAGCTAGCTTTGTCTGGAGCAGATTCAGACATTGCAGCTTTGATCAGTGCACATACCGTGCCCCATATGTTACATGCTTACACAGTTCATACATGAGTTCAGATTTTTTTTCTTTTTGCATTTGCTGTGGAATACATCCAGTTCCAGTCATATTTTTATAAGCCTTCATCAGTTGTAATAGGACTTACAGAGAAGTGAACATAGCACAAGTACTTTGAAACATTCTGCACAGAAGAATCTGAGGTTTAGTTAAGGCGTACAAATTCTAATTTTCCGAGAATTGACTCTGGGACTTTCATTGCATTTTGAAGAGTTCAGAGGCCAGCTTGTTGACACCACGAAAAGAAAGATGGAATTGTGGTGTCCAAATTGAGTTACCAAGTTGCGCCTTTTGATTTTAGCAACTTGTCATTTGATCAGTTTTAGTTTTCTTTATGCTCTAAATATCATTTATCTTGTAGTTCGTGATAAGTATTACTCTTTTAATGGCCTATGTGCAAAGAGCTGTAGACTAAACTCTTGGTAGGGTTTTAATACATGCTGCCTTAAGCAGTGAAGCCCAGGAACCACAGATCATGTCCATAGCCACTCCTGCATGATGATCCTGCTTTCTTTTTCACGGCATTGTTGATGGCATTTGCGCAAGGACCTTAAACATTCCCGGCCATGAAATTTTATAAAGAAAGCATTTACCTTGACGGGAACAAGCTTCTTTTATACTGTAGCGGTGATAAGTCTGTCTTGGAGCAAAGTAAGAAAGCCAGTAAATAGAAGACTTGAATATTGTTGAACTATCATGTAGGAAAAGCCACTTCATATCCAAAGTTGAGCATCCTTTGAAAGTGCCCGTGTCTAGGGTTGCAGGTGATGCCAAGAACTTCATCTGATGCCTTGTGAAGTGCATGCCTTCTTTTTGGCTGCTAAGTTTACAAAAAATCGATTAACTGGATAGAGTTTGTTGTCTACTTGCTTGCAGTTTCTTGTGCTCCCTGATTTACATTTGTAGGGATTCTTCATCTGTGTTAACACTGGTTGATAAGTCATTGAAGCAAAATGATTCACCAAGTGTCACATATTTGTTAGCAGGTGCTCATATTAAAGTGGCAAACAATAGTCATGGCTAGTCAAACAGATTGCATGTTAATCTAAGTGGTCTATGCATCATTCTAACTTGAATTCCTTTGCAGAGTGCTAAGCTATATCTTGTTCTTTAAACCAGGGGAGCAAGAAGTCAATCCTTTCTGATGGAGATCTGTAGAATGGCTTTCCCTGATCTTTCTGTTGCTGTGTTTTACTTGTTACTGCAGTGCAATGTGTTTTGAAGTGCATCTGTATTCGTGTAAATACTGGTGCAAATTGTTGACCATTTCAAAACAGTTGTTAAAAGATTTGTGCCCCATTGCATGCAAAGGCACAGCTTCTCCTCTAATTGATTCTTTGTACAGCATGTACCTAAGCACTAGTATTTGTGGGCCCTTAATAGAACAGTCAGCTACATCTGCATGGAGATATTATATTATTTTGTTGTCATAGGTATCCAGCAAGCCCCTTTAGTTCAAAAGGTGACAAAGTGCTTCCTAATGGTCCCCAAGTTCCTCCATTCAGCTTTTATTCTCTGTGTTTTATTTTCTGGCTGTGTTGCCCTTTTTATGGCAGCAAATGACTCATTTACTGCTGAGAAAATTCCCAAAATCGGATTTCAATTTTTAATTTCTCTGCCACTCAAGTCAAACTTGTGGTGTCCACACTGAAATGGATTCTGTGATCAGTTTGAAAATTAATGACAGCCTCTCCTCGGCAGTCCAAATTCTGTCTTAATGTATTGCAATTTACTTGTGGAAATGGCTAGGAAGTAGTGACTCCTGTATTTCATTTTCTGACCTTTCTTAACCTATGAATGCTCTACTTTTAGCGAAAATAGATTCTTTGTCGTTACAAGGAATGTATCAGTACAGGCCAATTTCAATTTTTCCCCAGTATCCCTTCAAAAGTGTAACCTGTCTGCTGTCTGACAGCTCCTTCTTTGTGTAATATTGTGCCTTCATATTTTATTGTGTCAGCATTAGGACCCCCACACCCTGTGTTTGTTTGTTTGTTCAGCCCACCTCACGAGCATGTGTCTGGCAAGTGGCAAGTGGAATGGCCACACACTGCTCAGTCAGCTGTTTCCGAGTCAGACTCGTAGGCCATGCAGGTACATTCGTATGTCTTGGTTAAAGTGGGGCTTTATGTCAGGTAGTCTGCTAAATAATGCGGTAGATTATGACTGTATGCTAATAGGTATGTACAACTCAAAACGAAACTGAAACACAGATTTTTTGCATTTATATATATATATATATACGTAAAAATTATGCTTCAGTATTGAGTACACAATGTGGGTGATTCTTGTCAACAGAATGCAATATTCTGGAACTCTTCAATACTGAAAATAAGTTTCATGCATCTTCTGTGCACCCATCATTTTCATGCCTCATTTCCTAAGCTTTTTTTAGCTGCGTTGACTGTTACTGCTGAGCTTTGAGCCATTAGCATTTCCTCAGTGTTGGGTGTGGAACCTTCATACTTATAATCCGTGTATGATAAACGCCAGTGAGTATACCTTGTAATGATTAAAGGGTAAAGCAGTTCACCTCCCAGTGTTCTTATCAGACTTCTTAAGTGATAGCACAGGGGACAAATCTGTGGGCATTTTTACAAAGTCTTGGCAAATATGTGGAATACCCTGTGCGCACAGTGCACTTTTGTCACATAACTGGCTTCTCTGTAGTTCCACAATGTGTCAAATTTTGGTTATCTGATTTACCATAGTTTTAAATGTGTTAATGGCAATTGGCATGCAGTTTAACTTGAAATGCTTGCAAAGTTTCTTGGTTATGAACTTATACGATCAATCACCATGTTTTACCAGCTCTTTTTAATGGTTTCACGCATAGTTATGATAAAGCTCATAGTTCCTCGTTGCAAACTTGTAAAAGTTTTCAAATCAGGTGTCATACAGTGAAGGAATGGTTGCCAGGAAGCAGATACCAATTCTTGATCTAAATGCATCTGGTGTTAAAACATCTCTTGAGCATTCTACTCGTATCCACATAGCAGTCTTTAGTCACATTTCAGCCCACAATAGTTGAAGCAGCATTGCTTTCAAAAAAAATTTGCAGATAGTTGAACTTAGTCACAGTGAGACCATTGTTTTGATTTATCATTTGGTCAAATCGTTCCCAATACTTGCTCAGTCATTGCAAGCCCCCGAGAAAGAAGTGGGTGAATTGGGTAACTTGGCCCCTGTTCTCCCGGTAGAAGAGATGATGGCTTGAGCGATTGGAGTCTCTGCTATCAACCACCTTTGGGGATACGTATTTCCATTTTCTCAGAACTTCAGCTACGGTGAGGGCTACATTGTCTTCATATGCAATGACTGTCTTTTTTCACAAGTCATATCCTTCAAGTTCTTCATTAACCTTTTCATGTTCATTGTTTTTCTGCCTTGTGCCTCTTATAAAGGAACATTGAACAGATGTCGTAGAATCACTAGTAGAAAGAAGTTTTATTGTTGATGTACTTGATACCCTAGTTGTTGAGCCTTCAGTCATCAGTTGACTAATTTGTAGCCTTTTGAAAGGCTCTCATTACAGCTTTGATGTTTTGGCGGAATATATTTATCATGGCCTGAATGTAGCCAAATGTAAAGTGAACCCTTGGTAGTATGCACAGATAACAATGTCCTTTAGTTTATTTCACCTTGCTCAGCAATGGAGCCTAAGGATTCCACAGCACACACATCCCTTCTTTAAGTGTGTTTTTTCTCTATTTTTTGCATTCTTTTGCAGCTGGCTTTGTGCACTTCAGTTACATGCATGTGCCTAAGTGTATGACTGACGCACCCACATAATGTGTTGCATATTTCATTTTGCCCTGCCAGGAATTGATTGGTGTTTTAGTTATTCGTGAGCTAATGCTTTTGTTAGAAGTTTGTTTTGCGTACCAAATCCACAGAACGGTTTGCACTGACATAACGGTCGTAATGTTTTGTGAATTGGATCTGGAGAAGAAATTTGCGCATTTGTCCCATCCATTTATAGCCATCTGCTCTGACCTGCATGCCAGAAGGTTGTGTGATGCATCATCATGGTACATACAATATCACATGCAGATCAACTATTCAGCACTGTCTGCCTGAATACCTAAGGTTTTCTTTTGTGCCATGATAAATTCTTTGCTTCTTATTGGTCAGACATATTCATTTATTTCAAAGCTCCTGATATTCTCTGTTGTCCTCATTACTGGAAGTTGTTGTGTCAGTTCAATAGTTCTGTCTGATCTCTTTGCATGAAATAAGCCTTTCAGTTTAATTCTTGCAAAGATCTGTCTGATCTCCTGTGAGCTGTGCATATAACTTGCAGTTTCTGTGCAGGTTTTCAAGTAGTTTTTGTTCGAATGCTGAAGTTGGAATAAGAAATTTGTGGGTATTAGGTACAGGCACCCTGCAGATGTGTACAGGTATTTGCACATGGATAATGCAGCGATATCCTTGCACCACCATATGTTGTTCTTGTTCGTTTCCCGTCTGTGATGTACATAAACTGAATTGATGGGAAGAGATCAGTAAGCATTATTTTCGGCATTGACGAAAAAGTAACCTTCCTCATTGAACCGCAATAGGCTAAAGGTCTGAAAGGAGATTATAAATCACAGAAACCTCTTCATGACAACCGATGGTGGTGGTGCCTCGTAGATGCAGGGTGCCTATAGTAACTCAGAGCTCTTATGGTTTCATGGGAACGCTCGGGCCTGGGCCAGTATGACGACCTCTTTGCAATCGAGATCTGATACTCAGGCGCATGTAGCAATTCACTGGAGCAGGGGATGGGGCTTTTATGTTCACTGGTTGTGATGGAACCCATTGCTGTACAAGCCTCGAGGCAGTGATGTGCAAGTCGCTACCAAAACATGCACATTTCAGACTCTTTAGCATTCTAACAGATTTTTTTTTTCTGTCCTCCAGCACTGCTGCAGGTTACAAACTGGGTGCTTTAACAATACCATTAACTGGCATTCAACTTCACTGCAGTTACATGAAAGCTACAGTAAAAAACACTCAGCTCAAAACTGTTTCTTTTCACTAAAGAATGGAAATGCATTTTTACATGTATTTTATCTGCATACATAAATTTTTTTTCTTGATTGTTATACTTTTACTTCAGAATGTTTATTTCTTGACTGTGTTGTACTTCTACTTCAAAAAGTGGTTTATGTGATTGTTGTGGCAGCAATGGAAACATGTGCATATTGCTTGTTTACTGCAACTGAATGTTACAGTCATTACACTGTTTTATCTGTTTGGTTGTGTGGATCAGTTCTCGGTGAATCGAAGTCGTAGCACAGCTCCACTTCTTGTCACTTGCCATGCATGAAAATGCATTTTTACCTTTTGTGCCTCTAAGGGGTTGACTCATGAAAGCTTCTTTTGTATTCAGTGTTCCCTTCATAGAAACAACATAGCGTATATTACCTCCCTCGGCTTGATAGCAGTGGCTAGGCTTGGACAAGTGCATTAGTCATACCAGTTAGATTTCCTGTGCCGCCTGTTATTCTTTTCGGATTATTGTTCTTGTAGGTTAGCAGGCGTTTTATAAACGACTTCACAAAGTCTGTGATAAACATAGAATAGCTATATTTCTGTGCTGATTGCTCTTGTTGAAGGCAGTATAGCTATCACTTTGTTTACATTTACATTGTGTGCTGAAAGTAAAAAGCCCGGGCTTAAATCTTAGGCTTGCCAGTGAACCACAGGCTCCTCCATTGTGTGCAAATGATTTCTGCTTTGGTACTTGGCCATCTTGCTACCTTGCCTCCAACCAAATGGCTCGGCCTAAGAGAACAGGTGACATGCCTCACCAAGCCAGCAGGTACTTGTACCCACTGAGAAAGCTAATGAACCAAAAAAGCGTACATTTGCAAACAAACGCATGCAAAGCTCTTACATAGCAGTTCCCTGCCATAATTATGGCTGGCACCCCCTCAGCATTAGTGTAATGTGATTGGGCAGCTCAGAAAGAGTTAGGGTAGAACTATACTTTAATGATGAGAAATGATAAGTTATGCCATTAGTTAAAATGGCGAACTGAGCTTGTATTTGAGTATTATGCAAGAACAATCCGGGAAATGCTGTGTGTAGCCTTTGAGCTAGTTCGTTTTTGCTTTAAACTGTAACATGGTGAATCTAGACTTTTATTCACTTGTTGATATACGAGTCTCTCAATAAATATGGTTCAAAGGTCAATTCAGATGCTAGAATAACTACACCTGCTTACTTGGATTTTCTCATCCAGTCAATATGTCTGTGCACATGCATGCTTGCGTGCACCTTGATTCAACAGTAAGGTCACTAAAGACCTTAGGTCCTCAGCAACCCCAAGTGTTGGCAGACCTCTGTGCAAGGACCACTGCTCTCACAATAGGCTGCTGCTGTGTAAAGGTTACTTGTCACCTTTACTTTTCAGGACAGATTTAATTTGGTTGATGGCAGAATGAATCAATAGACAATTGGGAATGTGAACCAGGTGACCTTTTTTTTTTTTTTTTTTTCATGCAGCATTCTTCCCCTGAAAAGGCCAAGTACCAGCTTAGGGAATGCCCAGTGGGAGAACCAGTGGGTGCATTTGGTGGAATTTAGGCCCATGGTAGATGCTGCACCACTAGGCCACTTAGCATAGTGTTTGGAGCAGGGAACACATATATTTGTGGTTTCAATCTACCTGAAATGTTTTTGCAGAATGACAGAAGGCTAATTGTGAACTTTTTGGGGGATTCCGTTTTGCAGATATCGTACGGATCTAGTTCACCTGCATTGTCCAATAGGAATCGCTTCCCAACATTCTTCAGAACACATCCATCAGCTACTATTCACAACCCTACACGCATTAAGCTCTTTCAGAAGTTTTCATGGTCAAGAATTGCGATCATTCAAGAAGCTGAAGAAGTTTTTATATCTGTAAGTGACCTCGATTTTTATTATTTGGGAAACGTAGTGAAGGTTAAGAAAATTAAATTGTGGGCTGTAACATCAAAAGTGGCACATGGGCAATGAAGGTTGCCATGGTGGAGTGCTCCTGTTTAATTTAGGTCGTTTGGGGTTCTTTAACATGCAACTGATGGTGCACAGTACATGGGCATTCTTGTGCTTAACTTGTAAGGCTGCTGAGGCCAGGATCGGATCTCTGACCATGGGATCAGCAGCTGGCTGCAATAGCCACTGAGTCACTACGGCAGGTTTAGCTCATAAAGAAAACAGGAATGGCCTTACATCACCTTAGCTGGAGCCAGCACTGCTTGATCAGTTACAATGTCAGAAAACCCCTGCACCGGAGCTTAATTTTAGTGCCAAAACACTTCATTGCTGTTTTAACCAATTTATGCAATTTGAAGGGATCAACCCTAAATGAGAGTGTGTATAGCCAGTTAACAAACATATCTTCAGAAGCAAGAAAACAACTCGGAAGAGTGTAGTTGGTTTTGTTTAAGTTTTTGGAGTGTTCAGTGGTTGCTTCCTTTTTTAAACAGGGAGCATAAATTTTTCCTCATTCTTTTCAGCATCTGTGTGCACAGTGAAACCACCTGAGTGTGGGGCTGGTCTCATTTCTGGTTACTTTTTGTCAGATTTATTGTGGAAGTAAGCTGCTTGTCCTGTGCTCTGCACATAGTGACCAATGGAAAAATGCTGTTATTCACTTGCACAATTAAATATCTGTGTAATTGTGCACAACCTCAAAAAGTCTCTGGATGTGTTTCTTTTTGATGCATCTAGTAGTCAAGAGAGTTTTCACGCAACTAAAATCAAAATATTTTTTAATCTCTCCTTGAATGAGCATAGAAATTGAACTTATGCATGCTTCTCTCTGCCAGGTTTCAGTGATGTAGCTGTATACACTAAAACCTTTGAGCACTTTGAGGGGCTTTAAATGGCATCTGGATAACCTGGAGGTCAAATTATCAAATGACTCCTAACAACTGCCAAAAAATGCATTCTAATAAAGTTTCTTGGTGAAAACCTGGGCATTAGGGGCGAAAACATGTGGAAGTGACTACTTTCCCTGGTTGCCCTGAGTACTAATCGGAGCATGTAAAAAAAACGCTTGTGCTATATTTTTGTATAGCAATGTCGTTTTTTTCAACTGACATGAAAATGAAAGGTAAGAATGTTTCCATTGCCTCTTGCAACATTTCAAAGTCAAATGTTCCAGTGATATACCTAGAGTAGCAACCCTGGCTGTACCTGTAATTCTTTGCAGGTATCATGTCTTGTAATCTCATAGAAGGTTCTCCAGTGTTTTGCTTCCTGTCTTTTCTAGACCGGTGAGGATCTAGAGGCACGTTGTAAAGAAGCACATATTGAAATTGTTACCAGGCAAAGCTTTCTGACTGATCCTACAGATGCAGTCAAGAACCTTGTGGTGAGTGTTTTTGTGCCACAACTCTGAACGTCTTCTGCTCATTGACCTCCCATGTTGAGTGATTATAACGAGATTATCTTCTTTCCCTTCTGGTTCTAGAGGCAAGACGCTCGGATCATAGTTGGCATGTTTTATGTTGCTGCAGCACGACGGGTGTTTTGTGAGGTATGTAGAAATTTGCAGGTTGAAGGATGTCCTCTATTCTAATTTGTTGCAGACAGCACTGAACGAAGTTGTGCCACTAATGCAACACATTCAACAATTGCCTTCAGGAGTTTTCCTTTTTTTTGGTGTGAGTTCTAAGGAACTAAGGCAGGCCTGTTGGTCTATTGAGTGTATGGGTGTGTGTTGAGTGCATAAAAAAAAAATACAAGACAGAGAGAGGAAAAAGATGAACGAGATGAAAATGTTTGTCTATGCATATTTGCTCATAGTAATATGATGGCCTTGTTGCCACCTAAATTGTTCACAAACATGTAGAATATAGAACACAGCTAGAATGGCTCATTCAAGCATATAGCAGTACAGTAAACTTTCATCAATTTGTCCTCCAAGGGACCAAAACAAATATTTGAACTAACCGAAAGTTCGAATTATCCAGTAGGTCTGACAAAACTACTGAAAGTCGTAATGAATGCCTCTGTGATGGTTGTCTGTATTTAATAATGACGATTTTCTCTGGTTTCATAAAGTGCTTTGCACATACTGTTACGTACTCTGAAGCGCTCTGAAGGGCCTCCTCTGCCCTTTTCACAGTGTGAAGCAGTACCAGAACAGCCCCGTCATGTTTTGTGGATGCTTCAGTTTGCGCGGTTAGCAAGGAGGTTATATTGATCTTATGTAGAAGGTATATGGAAGTTCTTTATCACCTCTTTGCATTGATTCATCCTCTGTGCTTCCCCCTGTACAGTGGCCGTAGTTCAGTGTAACCTGCTTGGCAGTGCAGCATCGTGGTAAAGCCCGAAGTGAGGTGAAATTGCACGTGAACAGAGTGCTGTTTCAGCGTACTGGAAAAAACACGTGGATGCAAGCGAAGGATATGTTCACAGTGTCCGTTGCCATAGACGTACATGGACGTCAGCTGTGACTGCGCTGCTAGATAAAATTATCCAAATTAACAGAGGTGCGGTTTAATAAGATTTTATTGTATGTAATGTAATTGATCCCTTAAAAAATCCTAAGAGTTGTCATTGTAGGGGCATACAATCTGGAAGTTGATATTTCACTAAACTGAAAAATGAAACATACAGAAGTGAATGGGAACACTTCTGTTGGTTACCACAGAGGGTGTTCAATGGAATTACAATGTAACCAGTTGCTCATTGAACAGTACTGCAAATTCTGGTTGAAAATGCATATCATCTCAGTTGGTTGCGCAAGTTAATGCAGAAATGTGAAGAGCATGCATTGCCATTCACGTGGTTTGCTTATACCTGTTCATGTAAGTAGTATGTCTGTCAGCCTATTAAGTTGGCTTGCAAAACTTGGATGAAGGGGATGTGTGTTGTTACTATTTATTCTGGATGGACTAAAGTGACTAGGGGCATTTTCACCACCCTTCCTCCAAGTGACATATATTGTATTGAATAAGCACACTGCCCCCCCCCCCCTCTAGTTTTATTCTACAAGAAAAAAAAAGGGGGGGTTCAAAATGCATTCTTCATGTAGAGCTTTCAGCTTCAGGTGCAAAAAGCAGTGCACTTTTATTGAAGTTCCATTAAGAACAAGTTCAATTGGGGAAGCCATCTTTTAATGATGTTGAGGCTACTTTCACAAGAACTTGAAGCTTTTCAAAGGAAAAAACAAACTGGTGTCGTCAATATTGGCCATATCTACACGTTGTCTTTGGTGGTGTTGACAGATAAGGGCTAGTTGATAGGTGTTGAGAGGGGTTATTTTGTTAAATAGAACAGAAAGTGGAGGATTGCATTCCCAGATAATTACGTAAAACCTTCCCATCACTACCACTAAAGCATTTTAGCGTAATAACGTTAAAAGCCCAGTTCTCCAGACAATCTGACGTTGTGAGTGTTGGCGTGTGAACTAAAAATCACGAGCCTGCCTCTTTATGTCATTTATGTCACCAGTTTGAACAGCTAAACGTACTACAACTTTAGCTGTAAATTTTCAGCAATGAAACGGTCGTTTGGTGTCAAACGAACATCAACAGGGTCACATGTAAGCCTTGGTTGTCAGTATATTTATGCAGAACTAAGGTGTAGTAGGTTTCTCAGTGTGCACTGCTTATGATGTGGAGCCTAATGGATGCAGTGTTTTGATGCAGTCACATCCTTCGGAACAAGTCATCCCGTACTCATGGTACTGCAACCTTGGTAACCCATGCTGCAGTCTGAACTGCGTATCCTCATTACTTACTGCTGAAAATTATTTCTTGCACACTCCTTGCTCTCTTGTCATGTTTATGTGTTTCAAACTTTGCAACCCTGAAGTAGCAGTTAAGTGAACGCGGAGAGTTTTTATGTTGTGGAAATGTCATGAAGATAGCGGTAACACTGCAGTCATGTTTTTAGCTGTCTATACATTTTTTAAGGCCAGGCTTCATGCAGCGTGACGAATTGTCAAGCTTTGTCAAGGATTCGTCAAGGATTTGACGAGTTGTCATGTGCGACCCAAGTGCTCCAGAGTGCTTTTTTTTTTTTTTTTTTTTTTTTTTTTTTTTTTTTTTTTTTTTCAATGTGAAAGCTTATCTTGTTGGTTTTACAGCTGTTGTCCACATCCCCTTGCATGAAAGTGACTACAGCAGGTTTCTGCCATTATTTTTCTGATGTGCAGGCATACAAACAGAATGTGTATGGCAAGCAGTATGTGTGGCTGCTTATTGGATGGTATGAGGATGGCTGGTACACTGTCCAGGACAAAGGTCACAACTGCACAACAGAGCAGATGAAGGAGGCTTTGGAAGGACATTTCACCACTGAGGCCCTCATGCTTAACCAGGGAAACCAGGAGACTATCTCTGGGATGGTAGGTGCACCACCAATAAATAGAGCAGAGCTGCGAAATCAGCCAATAGAGAACAACAGTTTTTGTTTTCTTTTTCACTTTGAAGCTAAGCTTGAAACAGCATTTGTTGGTAGACTTGCTAGCTAGATTTCAAGTGCTACTCAGCTGCTTTTCTGGGTCGGATACTGTTGTCACTTGATCCTGCGGCGCCTAGTTATGTACTGTCATGCTTAGTATGACTTGAAACACCCAGCAGTGTGGCCACAGCGCTTTCTGGAGGCCCAGTAGAATTGACTAGCGGAGCCAGTGAAAATGAAGGGAAAGGATTTTGCCCTTCCAGATGTCAGTGTTCCCACCTGTCTTTGCAATACCAAAGTGTTTCGTATGGTCCAAGGATTATTGCATCACGAGCTACTGAGAGACCATGCCTATGTGACAATGCAAAGCACATGACGCAATGGATCCTGTTTTACTCTCTTTAGCATTTCTCATGGCTGCTGCTTGCACCTGTGATGGAGCATGTTTGGGGCCAGGGCAGCTTGCGTTTCACATGCAGTGTGATTTTGGCATGCAGTAAATGCTCCATGCCGCCAAGGCTAAACACTTTCCGATTGCGTTGAGCAGACGATGTGGGGGATGTAGCTAACAACTAGAGCAGCAGAATCCTTTCCACTTCATATTCAAGAGCACTGCTTGTGACATCACCGTCTAACCTGGAAGCACTGTGACCACCTTTTCGCTGATTGCAAGCCAATATTGATCGCAGTACAGTGTCATCTGCAGCTCACCTCCTGTGAGTGTTTGTAATGGCACTGTTTTGTGTCACTATATCACGCTACATATTGTTTGTACTTTGCTACATATTGTTTGTACTTGTTTTTTTTTCTGTTACTTTGGGTGCATACGCAGTTATCAGTTCTGTATACTGCCTATGCATCCAGCACCCGCTGCTTATAATCAAACCAATGACTTTAACACGTTCACTGTGTCATGGGTCATCAGTAGGGCCAGAAATACTGAGTCATATATGCTGCATAATAGCTCTTTAGGTCAAAGAGCCCATGAAAAGCAGACAACTATTTCCATCTCTTGGCAGCTCAAAGAAGCTGGTTTTGCCAGTGTGAGCACTCATTGGTTGGCTACAGCGCACAGGAATTAGGTATTTAAAAATTGTCACTGCAGTGAATGTGCTAATAAAACTTGTTTATTTTAAAATTTGCAACATATGTAGACAAGTAAATTAAGCAGCAAAATGGGATCTGAACTTTCAAATTAAAAAAAAAAAAAAAATGCTTATCCATAATGTGTTGCTCCTGCTTAAACTTAATTTTCTTCTAGTAGGCCATGTGCAATCACTTTAATGCAATTCAAGATATTTTGATATGTATGGCACAGTGGACATAGGGAAATAAAAGTCCAAATAGGACACAGGTGCAGCACATTCCACAACTACACAAACCTGGTAGAATGCTTCTCCCAGGTAAACCAATGATTTGTACGAGTTTAAACTGTGCACAGAAGTGGCATTTGACTGGCAGTATTGTTTTATACCACATTTGTTTGGGGTACTTGCCGATTCGGTCAGCAAAAACTGTATATTTGCATTTTCTGTAGCAATGGCAAAGCAGGACAAGCTGCTGTCCCAGTGATAACACTGGTGGCACCATCTTGTTTTGTTTGCAACAGCTCTGCCATAAAGATTTGACAAAAGAAGGAAAGGAGGCAGGCAGAGTTGTTATGCAGAAGGTTTGAAGATGCGTTCTCAACTGCGTTGTCAATAATAATCACCTAAACTTAGTTTGACCAATACAGACTAAGTTTGAAAAGTTTTGTCTTTTCGAGCTCAGAATGCAACAAGATGGTGCCAGCAGGGCTATTGCTGGGACAGCAGCTTGTTTCGCTTCGCCGCAGCTGGTGTGAATATTCAAATTCTTTTGATCAAATCTTGCAAGTAGCTGTAATAAATACAGTAAAACCCCTTTATAGCAGTCACTGGGACTGGCAAAAATCTTTGCTATATCAGTTGTTGCTGATAACAGTGCCCTGGAGGTGCCGTTTGGTAACTAAATTTTTTTGTTTACATCTTGGTTTCTGTCAATAAGAAGGCAATAGATGAGAAATGCACGTGGCAGTCGAGTGCTGTGAATGTTTGCTTGTTTCTTCTTCCCTATTTCTCGCTGCACTTGTACTCTCCATTACTTTCTGGAAGGATCGCGCGGCCTTCTTTCCGCGTGCTTGTAAACAGCTTTACTATTTTTTTCTATGCGCAGCATGCTTCCCCTCACAGCTCTAAGGCTTGTGTAAAGTTGGCTTCTCCTGAGTGCTGCTAAGCCTAGTGGTAAAACCATTTAAAAGAACACTCGGTGTTCTTGTTTTTTTTTTTTTCCTTGAAAAAAAAAAAACAAAAACAAAAAAAGAAAACAATTCCCTCGCGATTCTAGGTAGCACGCATGCAGCAATTTAATTTTGTGAAGCCTTCGCTATGGCCAGACGCACTTTACTATAACCAATTTTATCAAAATTGTCTTTACTATAAAGGGGAGAAATGTACATTCGTCTGTCAAACATGAACTGAGACCAGTTTCACTTTACTATATCCGAGTTTACTATAGCGGGGCTCTGCTGTGGTATAAAGCAATACTGCCAACCAAATGTAACATGTGCTAAATTTGAGCTTCAACAACCCACCGATTTAGCTGGGAGAAGCATTCTTTGGGGTGCGTATAATTGCAAGACATGCTGTAGATAAGAAACGCTTCTCTAAAAAGTTTGTGTAGTAGCAGGAGGTGTTCTTTTCTACAGTGTGCCGTGTGTACCTAAATTATTGGAGTGCTCGAGGCACATTTCGTGTGTTTTGTTGAGGCAATGTTTGCTTTTCTTGGCTAGTTCTGTTTGAGTAAAAATATTCATAGGTTTAATTTGTTGAACAATAATAATCAGCCACTGATCTGATAACGTCACATGTAAGAAACTTGGGGCCTCGAAATGAAAATGAGACAAAGAGGAATGTACCTACTGCTATAAATTGTAGTTTGTTTCATTTTCGACAAAAGAGTAATAGGTTTGCAGTGCTCAAAAGCAAGCCTATTTCTTCTCCAGTAGGGAGACGCTCTTTTCTTGCTAGTTTTTTCTTTTGTGCTCAATCTTTAATTTCTTGGGAGCATGGCCATGGTGTGGGCACCATTACATCCCTAGTGGCTTTCATCGTCACTTTTCCCAGATGCCATTATCATACAGATGTACTAGCATTAGCAGGTACACCGCTTCATTCTTTTCTGTTTTTGTGTATTGTCTCATGTTTTCTGAACATTAGACTTGTCACTGCTGGCTGTTGTTCACGTGGTGTGTTCTTTTTTTTTTTTTTTTTTTTTCTACTTGCGCAGAGCTCACAACAGTTTCTGGAGCGGTACGAGCGTGCGCTGGCAGAACAAAATGGAGGCCTGCAGGGCTACAAGCCTGAAGGGCACCAGGAGGCACCGCTGGCCTATGACGCCATCTGGGCCATCGCCCTGGCACTCAACAAAACCATCAACACATTGCGCGAATACTCCATGAGCATCGAGGACTTCACTTACACTAACCGCAAGATTGCAGACGAGATTTGGTCTGCCATGAACGCCACACAGTTTCTTGGCGTTTCGGTTAGCACCCTGGATTTTGTGTTCTTGATTTCACTTACGCGACCTGCATGTTTCACAAATAGCTTCTAGTGTGCCGTGATATGTCACAGTATACCAGAGCTACTTTGTATCTGCTGTGCTTTGTGGAACACGCAGCTGGCACCATGTTAATTTCTAATTGTAAAATTTTGCCAGCATACAGTCATTCTTGTGCTGAATTGTCACATCCTACACAAGGTGCATAGAAATTAGTGCATTAACTAGAAAAAAAAAAAAAGTAGGGGGGACACTTAAACTTCGTCTTTGAGGTTATGGCGCGGTAACGTTAATGGCTCCCGATACGGCTACCCTTGCGTACCTGTATTCGCGTATATGCACTTTGCTACCTTCTTCACCACTAACCCTTTAATTTGTGATATGTCACACATGCTCATTAGCATGTAGTCACAAGCTGCCCCCTTATACGAGAGACCACCTGACAGATATGAAGCCCCACTTCAGCCAAATCATTACGAGTATGCTTGCATGGCCGAGGAGCAGCGCATCTTGCACAAGATCCAAATGTTTGGGTGGGTTCAATTCCCATTTCAAAGGAGAAGCCAGAGTGCAGAGTTGCAGCTCATGCCACACCATATAGGATTGTGATGGCACACAGCCCTATGACCAGTCAGTGCTTGGCCATGCCACCTGCTAACTGCCGCGTACCACAGCCGTGCCCGTGATTTTTTGCTCAAAATGCTGTCAATGCCGGATTTTCTACAGAATGGGGCATTTAACACTGCCGCTTTAAAAATTGTTTGTCTTGTAAAGCTTTTCTAGCACTACCGTTGCTAGAGAAAGTACTTTGAATGCTAAACTTTTAATCATTATTACAATTGTCAGAAACCATATGTCAGAAACCCTTTAACTAATGTTTACTGTAGATTATTCTTTCTGTCCGCACCAAAATGCTCGTGTATTTAGATTTAGCTGCACATACAATAAAGAAAACTGTGACAGTCATTATCAGCATGGAGCTTTGCACTGCTTGCTCAAACATCAATCAATCAATCAATTAATCTGATCAGTTGTGCTATATTGTGCGGCCACACTGCAATTTATTTCTGCAAAACCTGGTTTTCAAGTTTCTCTTGACAACCTCAGATCAGGTGATTTCTGTGGGCAACCATGCACTTTCGACATGGCAAATATTACCTGGTCTTAGATTCCTGCTTGCTCTACATTTGTCAAACTACTGTGAAGCTTATTTTTTTTTTTTTCAGTCAAATTTGGCACCTCAGATCAGGTGTCTGATCTGATCTGATCTGCAGATCAGATGTGGTCACCACTTACAGTTGCTGGTGTATGTACTGAAAGTTTTCTCAGGTTTTCGCCACAAGTTTTTGCAATGCCGTTGTTGCTGTTCATGCAAAACACTGCATTTGGCAGTATAAGCTAGTTTCATCTTGGCTTCCTGACTTTCTGTTTTTTAAATTGCTTTGCTCAATATTTTGAGAAGTGACTTATCTAGGAAAACGAGAAGTGCTATAATAAATCTTATGTAACCTGCAGGTCATCGTAAAAAAAAAACAAAACAAAAAAAAACTTGTATTTCTTTTTATGGACATCTGAAGAAAGACAAATAATGCATGTACCATACATTGACAATAATCCATGAAAGAAGCACTTGTATGGACTCCAGACTGACAGGTAGACTGTCAATTCTTTAATTCATTGTAGAACCCCTTTATAGTAAAGTCACTGGGACTAGCAAAAATCTTTACTATATCAGTTATTGGTGATGACATGGCCCTGAAGATGCTGTCTGGTAATTAAATGGCTACTTACTGGGCACATCTTGTTGCTTAATGAAGAAACACTCTACAGTACCCTCCATCTCTCTCTTGTCGTCTCTTCATGCCATTTTCTTTTTTCATTTATAAGATTTTTTTGTTTACTTCTTGTGGAAGTACCTCTTAAGCATGAGGGCAATGTGGCTACGAATACATTCCAGTTTGATTTTATGTGAAAACCAAAGCCTTGCATGAATTTTTTGCATGAACACGTCATCATCTTCCACTGTTTCTGTCCTTTAAAAGGTCATAGACAAGAAATGCACGCGGCAGTCAGGCACTGCACAACCTCACATGCTGCGCCTCCACTTCTTGCCACCGCAGCCTCCTGTTTCATGCTGCACAGTGCTGTGAATGTTCGGCCGTTTCTTCCCTTCCTTATTTCTCGCTGCATTTTGACTCTTTCCTACTTTCTGAACGGACCACGCCACCTTCTTTTCATGTTTGTAGACAGCTTTACTTATTTTTTTCTATTCGCCGCATGCTTTCCCTCACGGCTCCAAGGCCTACGTAAAGTTGTCTTCTCCTGAGTGCTGCTAACCGTGATGTTAAAACCATTAAAAGAAATAAAACACTGTGTTATTTCAAAATAAAATAATGTTTTGTGATCCTAGGTAGTGTGCGTGCGGTGATGTCATTTCGTGGGAAGCCCTCGCTGCGGCCAGATGCACTTTACTAGGTATAACCGATTTTTACCAAAAATGTCTTTACTATAAGAGGGGAAAAATGTACAGTCTCTGGAAGATGAAGAACTGGGACTTCCGTTTTGTTTTACTATATCCGAGTTTACTGTTAGTTGTGCTCATCACGTTATCTTCTGTGTTGAGATTTTTAGACGGAATTCTAATTAAAGGGTTCAGCTATACGCTCCTGTAGAGCTTGTTAGTGATTGGGAGGGAACTAAATACTTTTCTGGATGATCACATTTTCATACACTTTCGAACAAAATGAACGAATACAATGTCACTAATATGAACCGAAAAGCCCGCATCAGCTTCTATTGTTCGCTTTTCTTTTTAGGGATTTGTTGCCTTCTCTGCAAAAGGAGACCGCATGGCATGGACGCTGATAGAACAAATGATTGGTGAGTGAGCTGATATGCTTTGAAGTGGTTCTAATTATTAATGAAAGTGCCATTTAATGAAATGCTGTATTGCTGCACAGGTTAATTGGTTTGTTCCACCTTTATTTTTTTTCCACCTTCAGATGGAAACTACGTCAAGATTGGTTACTATGACACGCAGACTGACAATCTTACTATATTGAACCAAGAAAAATGGGCAGGTAAGCAAACACATGCATGTGGTTTTTCCTGTATAATCGGTATTGTATAGTTAAACCAGGATGTATCGTATTGCATATATCGAACTGTTAGAACATCTCGTTGAAAATCCTGTGCAAAAAGTGTAGCAGTTTTTTGCGTTTATAAAACCATACTAGGAAAGACTGAAACCAGTGGAAAGACGCAGATAGAGAGAGGCACACAACACGGCGCTAGACTGACAATTGAGTTTATTTCTAAGAAATTCACATTCGTATATACCCTCCAGTGAAAAAGAAACGCATGCACGCGTGCCTACAGAATTAATATATAATTATAATCACAAGGAAAATTACTGTAACAGCACTCTATCAGTGTGTGCTGTAAAGAGCTTAAGAACTGAAATTCTTTATCGTACAAGGTCACAGATGTTTCACTGACCCAATTCTCATTATTTTTAATAATGTGTTATGCTTCCAGGGTTCTGCATTGGCTCTTTCTGTTTTACCTCGCCCCAGAATGATGGTTTCCTTAAGCAACGGCCTGCATTTATGCTTCCGGCAGTGTTTTGCCAAATTGGCCCCCTCGTCGGAAAGTACAGATCGTTCATGCTCACGAAGTCGGGCATTTAAGTACCGACCTGTCTGTCTAACATACATATTCCCACATGATAATGGAATGTAATACACAACTTGTGTTGCACAGGGTACAAATTTCGTCTCTTGGTTCACCGTATTCTGTGACCTTTCCTTATTACTAATTTTCCTGCACAAACTAGCCAATTTACGTGGAGCGGAAAAAAATCTACTTGAACACCTTAACGATTAGCGATCTTTTGATGTGAAAGCGTGTGCACGTTAAGGCATGACTTCGATCTTTCTTTTTTCCACTTTATCTGTCAGCTTCGTTTGCTTCGTCATAAGTGCCTTTAGCAGTTTTTCAGAGTTCCCTTAAATTACGTGTATAGGAAACCCTGATTCTATTAAACGTTTCTCTTGTTGCAGAAAGCTATCTTGTACGGTGTGAAAGCAGCTTTTCTGCAATGTGTTCTTGAGACACAGGTTAGCTATACAGTCAAACCCGGATATATCGAACTCGAAGGGGATCGTGAAATAGTTTGATATATCGATAATTCAATATACAGAAATCGTGAAAAATGATACTGTATTTGTCGCGTAATCAACCCACTCCCCACTTTCGGAGAATTAAAAAAAAAAATGTTCGGTGGCGCATCCCTCCGTTTCGACCGTTGCATCCACAGCTCATTTATTGGCAGCGCGCCAAGATGCTACGCAGCGATAACGTCAAGGCGTGTTTATCTTTTGACTATACTTTTGATAGATCCTTAGGTGGCAGGGAGCGAACTTGGCAGAGTGCCCATGATGGTTTGATTGCACAAGGTTGGTTCGATATATTACGCCACGCTTGGGGCATAGTCCACTGCCACAAAATCATTAGAAAGCGTGATAGCAGCAAATGCCATTTGAAGCGAACAATGCTAAAAGTCGGTGCCATGATCGCAGCTGACCATGTGCTTTCCTTGATTTATAGATGTAAGAATGAACGACTCGCAAAAAAAAAAATAAATAAAAACCCTGCTTCTTCTTAACGTCCGCAGCCGCCATAGCATACGCTACACCGCACGTTCAGCACGAAGGCAAGAATGAACGACTCCCGCAAAAAAAAAAAAGGAAGGGAAAAAAAAAAAAGAACTGTCGCTTCTTAGCTTCCGCTGCCATCGTAGCTTATGCATGTTCAGAACGACACGAGACGCACGTCGCACGTCAGCCGCCGCGCGCAGAGGATTCACAACACACACTGGAGAAAGCGTCTACCATGGGCTGAGCGGCTGAGCTGGCTTGTCCGCGCATGCATAGTGCGTGCTGCTGCAAACGAAGACAGGGAAAGAGAGAAGAAGGGGAGAGATAAAGCTCAGCAGAAGAAAGAGTGGGCACACCCTTGCGCTTCACTTTATCGCGTTTCTCCCCTCTCCTGAACACTATGGCTGCATTGGTTCCCTCTCGTTCCTTCATGCACATGGCTTGCAAACGTCACGTGCTAGCGCGGCAGTAATCACCGCAGATGCGCGCGCCTTTGGGGAAAAGGTGGTGGGGGAAAACATGTCCATGTCCTAGACCAGCCGTCGCCGAACTGCTCCCTCTCATTCCTTCCGCGCATGGCTTGAAAACGTCACGCGGTAAACGGCCAAGGGTGATGCGATCGTCTTTGGGGAAGGCGCATCGTCCGATGCATGGTGCGGAGTTCAGTATATCGAACGACCTGTGAAATTGAGTTCAATATACGACGCAGCTTTCCTATACTTTTACATGGGATTTTCAAGAAATATTTCGTGAGTTCGATATAACCAAAATTCGAATTATCCGGGTTCGATATATCCGGGTTCAACTGTACTCCTTTTAGTTAGCTTTGAATGACATGAGCTGTATGGTAGCAAGGCCTTTTCTGTACGTGGAGCATAGGCCCAGCAAAGGTGCCCGTTGTCTTGATACGTCAGAATGATGTCTAAAAACCTAATACTGTTGCGGTCTGGTAGTTCGTGAGTGAATGTTAGAGCTTTAGAACATGATCTAAGGTAGTTCAAAATGTCAACGACTGCATCAAGCAGATTGTCATTGGGAGGAACATTCAAAAGTACTAAAAAGTCATCAACATATCTGAAGACTTTAGTCACACAGGTCTTTTCCAATCGTCCTTCAAGTAGGGTGTCAAAACAGGCTAAATAAATATTGGTTAAAACTGGCACTGCACTGCATCCTATACGTGTCCTCCTCTCCTGTACAAACACATCACCATTAAAGTCAATCATCGTTGAAGACAGGTAGGCCTTGAGAAGTTTCAAAAAACCACCCACAGAGCATCCACACAGGTTTTGAAACTCAATTGCACCAGATTCCTCGATCAAGTCCCGCACTGTCTCAAATAGCTGGTCATTGTCAATTGTCAAGCTCCTCAATGTCAACAGAGATCATGGTTTTCGATTCTTGAATTCCTTGCTTGAGTGCCGATGTTAGATCCAGGGAACATTTTACTGCTAATGTGTCATATGGTTCCAGGATAGAAAGATTGATTTTTAGAAACTGGCAAACCACTTTTTGCCACGATTCCCGCTCTGTGACAATTGTTCTAAGTGGGCATTGAATTTTGTACGTTTTCGTTGTGAAAAACGCACTAAGCTTGCTGCCTTTACACGATTTGACTGCCTTTTCAAGCCTCTCAAGGTTCAACGTGTGGAGAAGGTTAATAACTTCTGCTTTTGCTCTAGTTAGCCTTTCCTTAGTCTTGATAAAATTCTTCTGTACAGCGGCCAGCGCTTTTACATTGAAGGCATCATTTGGCATAACAACAAAGCTCCCTTCCTTGTCAGACTGTAGTAGCGTTAAACCTTCAGCCTGGAAGTGGTTTCTTTTATGTCGAGTTGGGCCCACAGAAGGTCAACTCCTTCTGAAATGCACCTTGTCCTTTCTTGTGAAAGTGCTTTGTCTGCGATGTGGCATACGAGCTGATAGATATAGTACACCTTCACAAGAAAGGACAAGGTGTATCTCAGAAGCAGTTGACAGCCTTCTGCATGTATTTTGGACAGACAGGTCAGTGCTTAAATGCCCGATTTCGTGAGCATGCAAGATCTGTACTTTCTGACGAGGGGGCCAATTTGCCAAAACACTGCCAGAAGCATAAATGCAGGCCGTTGCTTGACGAAACCATCATTCTGGGGTGGGGTAAAACAAAGAGCCAATGCAAAATCCTGGAAGCATAATACAATATCAAAAATGATGAGAATTATGTCAGTGAAATATCTGTGACCTTGTGCGATAAAGAATTTTAGTTCTTAAGCTCTTTACAGCGCACATAGATAGCGTGCTGTTACGGTGATTTTCCTCGTGATTATCATTATATATATTATTTCTTTTGCCACGTGCACGTGCATTTCTTCTTCGCTGTATGAATGTGAATTTCTTAAGAATAAACTCAGTTGTCAGTCTAGCGTCATGTTGTGTGCCTCTCTCTCTGCCTGCATCTTTCCGCTGGTTTCAATCTTTACCAGTATGTACCAACTGGCCCAGCTCTCCACTCTACTGATCGAACCATATGTTACACTTGTGCAAGGGGCACTTGTTATGGCACACCCACGGTCGCTTTCTGAGCCAGCCCTGGGCACCTTGCTGGCAGCATTGTGAAGGTGAACTTTGGGTATGCTTGAGGGTTGCCTTTGGTCTGGCATGCTTATTTTCAAATCGACATTGCTATCAAGCAGGCAGGGCAACATTCATTGCGCCAGTTATCAGGTGGTGAAACCAACCTGGCTGACCAGAGACTTGCAGCATCTCTCGCGTGGCCTGTTTTGCTTCTGAAGGGATTGCAATGATCAAATGTACCCTTAGTTTAATTGAGGTATTGTTGCATATACAGTACACCTGTAACAAGCTTGCAACTCTGATAGTCGGCGGTAGGTTCTCATTAAACACTGACCACTGTGGCTAAGTGAGCTAGGCCTAGTGAAATCAAGCTAGTAGAGTCTTAATGATGAACATTTGTTGCCGTGTTTTTTATCTAGAGCTATTTCACAATTCTCTTTAAGTTCTGTATATCTGGGATCATATCCAAAAATTTTCTTATCTTGTTTTAGTGCAGTAGCACCTGCATTACTGCAGAAACCCCATATCTGAAGCCAATTTGACCTTTGTGAGTGCCGACATGGGAAAAGGATTGGGAGGAGCACAGTTGCAGCATGGAGAAGCTAGTCAGAAGCACACACCATATGTGCAATAAAACGGAGAGCTGAGCTAGTTGGTGCAACATGTTTTAAAACACACAGCGCAACAAACGAAGGACAAGCGAGTAGACGAGAACAGCGCTGACTATCAACTGCATGATTCATTGATGGAACACGTATATGTACAAAAATGCTCAGACAACCAAGTGCACATGTTCGCAGATAAAACAATTCACTTCAACCAGTTTCATCATGATATGAGATTTCGCGGGGATGAATGATAACCTGTGGGGTGCTTACGCGCATGTCAGAATGAGATAGGCCTCTTTTAATTTTCTTGTTAATTTTTCTCTGTTT
This sequence comes from Amblyomma maculatum, assembly GCF_055883805.1. Classification (NCBI taxonomy): domain Eukaryota; kingdom Metazoa; phylum Arthropoda; class Arachnida; order Ixodida; family Ixodidae; genus Amblyomma; species Amblyomma maculatum. The sequence goes on along the minus strand of NC_139344.1, from coordinate 1,583,238 downwards.
TTACAACACTGTTGTTTATGTGTGCCATATGTAATTGTTACTCTAAACGATTTAATTGGTGAGGGAGCTGTCAGTAAATCAATATTGTGGGTAGATTATATGACTTCGTTAGTGTATCTCTTCTGATAAATGTGGCCAGAATCAGTTGTTGCGGAAAGAAAATGAATGCAGAATACCTCGGCCAAGCTAAGTTTGCTTGGGCCAGATTTGTTGGCATCCTCATAAACATGGTTATAGGCATTTGGCATGTGCTTGTGTGTGTGTGAAGCTGATGATGAGCTCTTGACTGATAACAGAAGTCCAGTTTAGGCTAGTTGGTGCACGCTGGAGTCTAAAGGGTGCAGTGTCAGGAGCGTGGATAAAGAAATGCAGGTGGGCGGGACAAGTGCTACTGCCCGTTGCTCCTGTGCTGTGAATAACAGGAAGTATGATGACTATCAACCTCAAGATTGTGTATTTTGTATCATGAGCAGATGGGAAGCCACCACAAGACCGGACCATTATTGTCCGCGTGCACCGCAAGGTCTCACTGAGCCTGTTTGCTGGAATGTGTGCGGTGGCCTTCATCGGAGTTGTCTGGGCTGTTGGCTTGCTCATATTCAACTGGATATTCAGGCACTCCAGGTGGGATTGCAATATGTGCATTTTTCCTCTTTCCTTAACTGTCAGTTCCTTATGCTGGTGCTGGTGCCGCTTTTTTTTTAACTTTACAGGTTTTCGGTTTAAAAACTTTCTGTTTTGGTTTAAGGTGTAGTCTGCGCAGTTTGAATCTGCACCAATGTGCACATTATGTATTTGAGAAGTCTTAATTACCGTATTTTCCGGTTTATAAGACGCACCTTTGTATAACATGCTCCCCTCATATTTAGAGGCTTTCTACAAAAAAAAAAAAAAAAAGAAAAAAGAAAAGACTGGTATATAAGATGCACCTCAATTTATGCAGGTTAGGGCAATAGGACTTGACTGTATATGCTTTCTCTACCATCGCGTGCTATGTGCTGAAAGAAAATTTGTTACGTGCGCGTACGAATGATAGAAAAAAAAAAAAAAAAAGAGGCAACACTTATGCGTAAAAAAAACAAACTTGCTTAGTGAAAGCAGGAACATTTTATTATTACTCGAAGCCTTGAAAGGCTTCACCTTGGTATGCGGTCGCCGATTTCTCGCAACAACGCTCAGACGTCCTCTTCGCGCTCATAATTACTGCGATGATAGTTGCTGCGTGCGAGCGCTCTGACGCACGCAAAGCACATTTAGGAAAGAGAAAACACACATGCAATAGCCACCATACAATGTTGTAAATTATAACTGGAAAAGAGAGTCTGCTTGATCTGGTTTGTCTTGGCAGTGTGAAAAGGGTAAGGAGCATGAATGTCACCACATTTGGCATTCTGCCAGTGAGACAGCTTTACAATTCTAGAACACTATAACGACTGCAAATATTGTAATCGCAGGCGTCGCTACCATTACCATTTCTTAATTAAGTTCGCCTATGAACATTGCAAAAAACAAAAAACGCACATAAGACGCACCGTTGTATAGGGCGCACTACCAAAAAAAATTTCTAAAAAAATTGCGTCTTATGCACCAGAAAATACGGTAAACGGTTATTTAGTTACATGGTGCTGCAGCAAGCGATACTGTTACAAAAATTAAGTTAACTTCTACATCATACAATACAGTTGAATCCACTTATAACAATATTCAAGTGCCATGAAATTTCCATTGTTATAACCGATAATTGTTAGAAACGGTTTGCACGAAAAAAGCATAACAACTGCAGAGAGGGGTCATGGACGGCAAGTGATATGCGAGCTCCGCCGAGACATCGTTTTGGTGGCCCCGAAAGGGGTCTTGTAAAAAATACGAGAAGGTTGCCGTGGCTGCCCGAGAACTCAGGAGCCAGACGTCATTGTTATAACCGATAATGTGGCAAGGGGGCATTGTAGTAAGCTGGTTATTTTAGTCACGCGCCCATCTATGCCATATGTACAATGAGCACATGTCCTGTATGCTGGTGAAAGAAAGATCACGCCTACGCCACTACAGCGTGAGTCTGTTAACGAAAAAAAGGCCTCAATATTAAAACGAGAACAAAAGGAAAGGACATTGGCGGGGTTACCATAGAAAACATGCAAAAGTAGACAGTACAGCAGGTTTTCATTGTTGTAACTGATATATATTGTTAAAACCAGTATCGTTATAAGTGGACACGACTGTACATGTGCTGCATCTGTATTTTCCGCAGTAAGAATGTGAGCAATGCTGTTTTACCTATCTGCACTATGGAAAAGCAATCTTGACATTTTAAACCACTATGCTGTTGCAGAAAATTTAAAAACTGGACCCATCTTCAATGCTGACGGTATGCAAAATTGCAATATAATCTTTCACCCTAACTCCAAAAATTAAAAAGTTGACTAGTTGGTTTTAGTTAACTAATCATCTTTTAATATAGCTGTATCCTACACTTAATATTCGCCTTGCGGTACAATCCATTTGCACAGGTTAGGCCAAAATATATGTCACTTTCTTTAAAAAATGAAAATCAATAAATAATACTTGAGAAATTGCCCCATATATACTTCCTATCATTTTGGCTAGCATTGCTTCCTCCTGTTATGCATGTTTTCTTAGCCAGTTTTTATGCCATTTGTATGGGCTGAAGAGAATAAAAACATTTTTATGTACGCATTTTTGATACCTTTTTTGTGATGACCTGATAAATTTCAGTTGCATTTTGTTGTCTTAGTGTTGCTGATATGTCTCATAATATTCACTATCCCATGAAATGGCTACTTGTTCCCAGTTTTTCTGAGAAAATGAATTAAGAGGGGCATGGGCGTTAAAACTAATTTTGTTATTTACTGCCCAAATTTGATGAAACTTCACAGAAGGTTTCATTTTTGTCTGGTAATTTTAAATATGCAAAAATTTCTCTTCTAGGGCAATTAGCTCTAGAGGTATTAGAGGATTATTGCTATTGTCTGCTCTAACAGGGGAAAAAAATGCTCATCAGAAATTAATTTTTAAGATACAGGTAGATAATGTACAGTTTAAGGAATGCAGCATTGGAAGCACATTATTTATTTTACCTGTAAAATTTCGGCACCTTATCTTAAAATTCCTATTAGTTGTCATCGTTGTAAGTGCCAAATTCAGTGGGCTGCTAAATCTATAATATTGTTACGAAAGAAAAAGGAGGAAGAAGCGGGCAGTGGCGTGGGCAGGAGCGCTCACACTAGGATTGCCAATGTTTCATTAAAAACGTCATCTCATGGTCATTGAACATCATCTCTCAGTTCTCTTTCTCCTGTGTTCACCAGCTTGCCGCCGCGTAATAATATGAGCTGAATTTGAAAACTGCTTCCAGCATTGCATTCCTTACAATTTATGTTAAAAATAAATTTCTGATGAGCATTTTTATTCTCTATTGTTTAAGCAGACAATAGCAATAATTTTCTAATATGCCTAGAACTAATTGCCCTAGAAGGAAAATTTTTGCATATTTGAAATCAGCAGAAAAATCTGAACAGTTGTGTGAGGTTTCATAAAATTTGGGCGGTAAATAACAAAACTAATTTTAAGACCCATGTCAAGTGGGTGTTTGCATGTCCATTTTGGCCCATTTTTGTGGCGATGTGTGGTTTTCTGGCTTGTATTGAAATCTTGGTATGCTTTACGCCCATGCGTATTAAGGCAAATGAGCCCAAGGGTGTTCGCGCCTTAATATTTGCGGCATTGATATTGGGAGAAGGGAGTGGGGAAAGTGATGCGGCTGCAAAAGAATGTCTTTCGAATTAATGCAAAAAATTGTGTTTGCGAGAGTGAAAATTTCATGGGATGCCTTGGAATTGCCATTTTCAAGCCAACTCTGTGTGTGGAAAGACAAAAGCAGAAGCTGCAGCATTGGGACAAGCAGTGACAGGTGAAAATTTTAGGCAGAGAAGCAGAGACAAGCAGGTAGCTCAAGAGGGTTTCATTCTCTGGCTGTGTACCTCCCTGATAACTAATGCTAGATGAGAGAGTACTGGGACCCTCCTTAACTCACCAGTGACAGACTCATTTCACCATTTAGGATTGCCTCTCTCCCCTCCTTAAAGGGTGTGAGGCACAGCTTTTTCATCTTAATGCTATCAGTTAGTGTAGCCAGTTTGAGTTGTAGCCATTGTTGTCCATGACTGTAGTTGCATGTCAGCTGGGTGTTTGCACTGACCACTTTGAATTGTGCTGGGCAGGCTATGTTGGCCGCTGCCATACTGGTGTATTCTCACAATTCCCTGTGCATGCAGGTACATACAGCTCTCTCATCCCATGTGCAATAACATCATGCTTATTGGCATCATCCTCTGCCTCGTCTGTGTCTGCCTGCTTGGCCTTGACGGGCAGTTTGTCAGCGAGTTTAGATATGCACACATCTGCCAGGTAAGGCCACACTTTCTATTTCCTTTTCGAGTGAAGCTTTAAGCCCCAGAATGTTTTCACAGCGTATGAGAATGCAAGATCGCTATGCGCAATGAACGTATCGCATAATGTTCGTGCAGGTGTGCTGTATAGTGGCTAAGAGCATTTCTGTCTTGTAGCTGCAACGTCTGCCATGCTTTAGATTTTTTAGCAGTATAAACCAAATTCATTTACTTTGTATTATTGTGACTGTAATCATTAATGCGAAGCTTTACTCTAATGCTGGGAAGCAGCCTTCCTTTTAAAGGGGGAGGGGGTTTATCTAAAATGCTGAGTTTGCTGCAGCTGAACAACAGCTTACGCTGCTTCTGCTAGTTACCACTGTTTCTTCACACCGATCGCTTCATAGTTTGGGGTCCTGTGACAACCAATGTAAAAGCAGACCTCACTTGCATGGCACCTTCATTAAATGTTCTGAAAAAATTTCGTATGTGAAGGTGAACAATATTGTGAACAATATGTGAACAATATTTTATTAAATTAGCTGCCTTTAACACTAATTGCTTATTGTTCTCTCAAGCTGCTTTGTCTAGACTTCACATCTGCCTCTGCATAGGACCTGGTTATAAATGTGAGAAGTAGGTGGTTTTTCACCATGGCATAAAATAAATAGGTGGCGACACTGTGGCTCAGGCCGCAGGCAAGTGAAGTCCCCTATTCCTGAAGAAAAAAAAAACTGGAAAAAAAGCCTACTGTTCATGTATTAGGCAGTTGTGCTGAATGGCAACTGACCTGTCGAAAACCAAGAAATATGCACTGCGTGCTAGCATCTGGTTTTTGCGCAGTGTGATAATTCATGCATGTATTTGTTCCAGCCAGTGAAGTTTTACCACGCAGTTGATAGGCGACACTAGTGCCCAATGCATTTCCTGTATTCCTTCCCCACCTATATACCTTATGGCTCCACATGTAATGTTGTGTGCAGAGACTGAATTTCTAGAGTTTGTATGCTACGGCCAAATTTTACATGGCTAGTGAGACAAAAAGGAAGAATTTCGGAATCAAGTAACCTTTCCTACCTCAAAAACAAGAAAATCATGTAGGCAGTTGTGGCGTAATGGAAAGTTATAGCATCCTGAATGCTGATCATTGCAGGCTCGGTCGTGGTTCCTGGCCATTGGGTTCACATTGTCATTTGGTGCAATGTTCTCTAAGATATGGAGAGTGCACCGACTCACGACAAAGTCCAAGTCCGAAAGCAAGGTAGGCTTCTACAAGATCAAGCATATTGTGCTTTGTCAAGAGCACCATAACCAGCTCTCTCAAAAGAAACTGTAGCGATTGTCATTATTTATTTTTTGTAGTCATATTTTATTGTAAACGAAATCATGCATGTGCAGATAAATTACACAATGTCATATACAGTTAAACCTCTATGTAACAAACTTTGTATTTGAAAACTCCATGTATTGAACATGTCGCGACGGTTGACCTTGGTATAACGAACTCATGGCGCCGACTGTCTCTTACCTAGTGCTGAATTAATGGCAATTTTGCAGAACCCCGCAAGTTTCGGGACGATAAGAAGTGAAGTGAGGGGGACGTCTACTATAGCAATGAGCGACCGCAGTTGATACAACACACTGTGTTTCAGCGCTGACACTGCATCTCCGTAGAAGACGCAGTAGTCTCCGCTTTCTGAGCATGGCACTACAAAAGTTCATTCTTAAAAGCATAAAAAAAATAACATTAAAATACACGAGGCGAGCAGTGTGCGTCAATCGCTCCCATGCGGTTGCTGTCGGGCTTCCGCGCGTTGGTAGTGGGAACAGCGGAACACACTGGCGAGAGTAGGTTTCCTGGGGCAACGGTAGTGAGCACGCGTGTGTGGTGGCGGTGCCGATGCCAGCGCGTGCACTCTCCCCCAGACTGATTCCTCCTCCACCTCACTTTCCCCGCTTCCTCGTAGACTCGTCGTGCGATTCGCGGCGGAGGTGGAGGCTGCTGCCACAGTTGTGCTGTGCTATCAGTGTGATCGCGAAACATTTCACCTCTTCTTTAACTCGAATAATTCTGATTTACTGTAAACACTTTCAAGGTGGTTTCCCTTGCAATCAATTCTTAAGCTAGTTTTCATTCTACATTGTCCTTTTGGGTCTTAAGGAAAAAACTGCATATAACGAAAACCTAGATGTAATTAAAAATCCTGGACATTTTACAGATTCATTATAACGAGGTTTAACTGTATACCACATGTCCCAGCTAAATATAATCAAGTTTTTAAAAGCGACATTGTCTCGTAGCTCAGTGAAACTCTCCGAGGGCTGTTAAGAGTCACTTGACCTAGTCCGCTGTATTTTTTTCATTCTCTAAGGTAATTATAAAAACTAATTAGACAACTTTTTAATTATTGGCTTGAGGAACAAAGTGTCAATTCAAAAATTGTAGACCGTCTTAAAAAACAGCTAGCTGCAATGCTTGCGCCAGGGTATGGTTTACGTAGCTCATTTACTGGCCTTCAAAGGAAGCTGTCACCCAAACCACTGTTGGCGTTTTATCTCTCTCGCAGTCACACACACAAAGCTCCTTCGAAAGCATTCGGGACGAGCACTTCAAAGAAAAGTAGATTTAGTTCTGAGATACGCCTCATGGAGCTGAAGTAGTACTGCTGTCAAATGGAAGCTTCTTTATTGTGCAAGCTATCTTCTTTATGTAAACTGTAGCTTAGTGCAAACATTTAGCTCAGCTGCTTTTCAAGGTGATCTACAACCTCTGCATCAACATTTTGTTCTTGAAGCCAATAACTTAAATGCTAGCCAATTCGACTTTACTAATTAATTTAGACAACGAAAAAATATTCATCAGATTAGGCCACTTAACTCTCAACAGCACTAGTTAGTTTTATTGGGATAGGACACACCATCTTCTTTAAAAGCGCGTTTTTCTTCTTTAAAGGAAAATGGCTGCAAAGGCCAGTGATAAACATGTTCAATGCATAGAACGAATGCTTTTGAGTATTCGCCCAAAGTATAACTCCTTGGAACAAAGCCAGTGATTTATTCATAATTTTTAAAAACGGCATTTATTTGAAATTCTCGGGCAGATAGGATGGCACGTGGTGGTGAACTTTGGAAGTATTCCCTAAACTCTGATGTCACGGGCACGGTGGCTGCCATTGGCTGAAGCCACGGTGGCCGTAATGTCACAGACACACTATAGGTAGCTGCAAAAGTCTGCTCGTGCACTGCGTGAACCCCTCAGGTGTATGCGAGCGAGGTATTCATGCACATGGTTTCGATTTAGTGCTAACGCATGTTACTGTCAGTGGCTCTGGCGCCATTGTTTCAGCTGGGGATTCATGTTGGAGAGAAGCCGCAGCAGCAGTAGCCAAACAGACCGAGCGTATAGAGCAAGTGTGTCAACTGAAAGTAAACAAACTATCTGCTTGATGATGTGTTTTGCGGACAGAGCATATAGTCCCAAACTGTAATCTTTATTGCGCTGTGGCGCGTTCTGATGTATTGGTTGAGAGGAAAGGTTTAGGAGTAATTTTTGCCGCTTCCTTTGATTCTGTTCAAGCTAGATCAAAAATTCTTGTGCAAAGAAGATGGATCATTCAATATCTATCAGTATTTCAACTTGTGTTAGCCTTGGTGACCACCCCTTTCTGTGGGCGTTTAAAATTTAAAGAGACCAGAAGGTCTGTCACGAAGGGCCCTTAAACAAATATGTGGGCATGGTAGGTGCTTCCAAATGTGTTACATGAAAGCAGTCAATAAAATAGCCTTTCAGAGAGCAAGAAATTACAAATACGGCCATTTAGTGTAGGTACTATGTGTGAAGTGAGCTGAGGACTGAGAGCATGAAACAAGCTTATGCTGGCTTATGTTGGAGCATTGGCGCAGTTAGATTTTTCTTTCACTGTCTCTTCTTTCTCAGTGTATCCTACAGCGCCTGCTATTCTTGTCTTTTTTTTCACTGATTTTTTTATTTCAATCTTGCTGCAAGCACTTCAAAAGTACCCACCAGTGTAACTGTTTGCCTCTCTTACAGCTTGTTCCATTTGCAGCATAGCACTCCATGAGTAGGTACAACACAGGATTTTCCATGTGCTGCAAGAAATATTTGTGGCAATGATATGTGACCATCTCTGCTCCTGTTAATGCTTGTTGTGACAATGCATCAGTTGAAAAATCTCAACCAGGAATTTTTAAGCCCGAAGTCAATATGTGGGTGCACTTTGCGCTTACGTACCTTTTAATCTGTGGGAGGCAGCATGCGGTTATATATTTCTTTCCATGACTGAACAGTATCATGCCGACATCCCGTGAGAACCATTATGCGGGGTTGCACTGGTTTGCAGTCACTATGAAAGCTCGACTTAACCACAGGACATATGAAACTTAATATTAGATGAATTTTTTTTTTTAAGTATTTCATGTGGCATTTAGTAGCTTGGGTTTAATGTCCCAGAGCAAAGTCAGCTACGAGAGGCCCCATAGTGGAGGGCTCCAGTAATTTCAACCACCTGTGATTCTCTCACGCGAGTGCCACGGAAAATCAACTAAATGGTCTCACATTGTTCACATTTTGCCTGAGAATTCTTCTTAACTGTCTTAAAAATATATATATATATATATATATTGTAGGATGTATGTATGTATTGTATGTATTGTATGTATTGTATGTATTGTATGTATTGTATGTAGAAGCAGCTGTAGGATTGGAGATAAAATCTAGGAGAGAATTTATCTAAGGATCTTGCCGCTGCGCTGACGGTATGTCATTGATGTGAAGCGATGGCGGGGAAATGTCAGAAGAGGAAAAGCTCGCAACCTCAGCTGTAAGGGGGCAGCGGGAAAGTGTATCGGCTTCGTGATGCTTGCGGCCGGAGCGGTAAACAACGCGAACATCATATTCCTGAAGGCAAAGAGCCCATCTTGCCAGTCTGCCGGAGGGGTCTTTCAGTGAGGAAAGCCAGCAAAGCGCATGGTGGTCCGTCACTACGTCAAAAGGGCGGCTAAGAGGTAAGGGCGGAATTTAGTAAGAGCCCAAATAATCACTAAGCACTCTTTTTCAGTGACAGAGTAATTGGATTCAGCCTTCGTGAGTGTTCGGCTAGCATAGGCGACCACGTATTCAGTATAACCTGATTTGCGCTGAGCGAGCACAGCGCCGAGACCGATACCACTGGCGTCCGTGTGGACCTCAGTAGGCGCTGTGGGGTCGAAGTGGCGTAGGACAGGCGGTGCCGTGAGGATGCGGCATAAAGTATTGAAGGCATCGTCGCACGTTGGTGACCACGACGAAAGGTCGGAACTGCCGGACAGAAGGTCTGTCAAGGCAGCAGCAATTGAAGCAAAATTTCTAATAAAGCGGCGAAAGTAAGAGCACAGCCCGAGGAAGCTACGTAGATCTTTGATGGAAGTTGGTTTGGGAAAGGCTGCTACTGCACGAAGTTTGGCAGGATCTGGAGATACACCTTCTTTGGAGACAACGTGGCCAAGAATGGTGAGCTGGTGGGCGACAAAACGACATTTTTTCAAATTCAGCTGCAATCCGGCATCAGATAGGCAGGTCAAAACGTGCTTCAGGCGGTAGAGGTGTGTGTCAAAGTCAGGAGAAAAGACGACACTGTCGTCGAGGTAGCAGAGGCACGTCTTCCACTTTAGGCCACGCAAAATGGTGTCCATCATCCGCTCAAATGTTGCCGGAGCATTACAAAGGCCAAACGGCATAACTATAAATTCGTACAAGCCGTCGGGAGTTACAAAGGCAGTTTTGGGGCGATCAGCCGCTTCCAGGGGAGCTTGCCAGTACCCGGAACGTAAATCTAGGGAAGAAAAGAGCTCGGCGCCTTGCAAACAATCGAGAGCGTCGTCGATGCGTGGGAGAGGGTAGACGTCCTTTCACGTAATCTTATTAAGGCGGCGATAATCGACACAGAAGCGGATAGAACCATCTTTATTTTTTACGAGGACAACAGGTGACGCCCAAGGGCTGCTTGAGGGCTGAATCACGCCATTCTGAATCATTAGGTCGACTTGCTCTTCAATAGCCTGGCGTTCGGTTGCAGACACACGATAGGGGCGCTGTCGCAGTGGTGCGTGGGTGCCGGTGTCGATGCAATGAGTGACTGTAGAAGTTTGACCCAAACAACTTTGATGAGAGTCAAAAGAGAAGCTGAATTGATGTAGTAGGTTCAAAAGCTGAGTGCGCTGTGCTGGAGGAAGATCGGCGTCGATGGAACGGAGGAACAAGTCTGTAGAGGAGGAAGCGGGCGCAGGTGAAGGGAGGCTGAGCGCAGTCACGGCAGAGTGCGACGCGTCGTCAGGTTCCTCAGAGATCAGAAGAGATGCGATTGGCTGGATACTGCCGAGACATTCACCATGGCGCAAAGCAGTAGGGGAGTTAAATGGGTTAGAGACCCATAACATGGAAAGGCCAGCGGAAATAGCAAGCACAGCGTAGGGCAATGGAAGGCACTTGCGGTGCAGGAAAGTATAGGCTGGTGTGAAGAGAACGGCCTCATCGCTAACAGAGACACAAGCGACACGAACAAGCACAGAAGAGCAGGGAGGAAGGCCAATATCTTCGGTGGCGAGGGTTTTAGCATAGGAATTTCGTGGATCAGCGTCTGGTAAGGCATCGGGCAAAGTCGAGAACCCCACTTCAGCTCGAGCACAATCGATAATAGCAGCGTGACGCGACAGGAAATCCCAGCCTAAAATAACAGCGTGTGAGCAACTTGGCAGCACGACGAACTCAATTGTATAAAGGCAATTCTCGATAACTACTCGAGCGGTGCACGCTGCTAAAGGCTTGATATGCTGAGCACTGGCCGTTCGCAACGAAAGTCCCGCAATTGGCGTATTCACTTTCTTTAAAGAGCTACATAGTTTTGCGTCCATAACCGAAATCGCAGCACCAGTGTCAATTAAAGCCATGACAGCAACGCCCTCGACGAGAACTTCAATAAGGTTGGCCGGTGACAGATGAGGACTTGGGAAGTTCGACGGGGTCGCAGTTCTCGCCTCAGGAACTGCGGCCTCTAGTTTTCCTATAGTGAAGCTTTCTGTCGACGTCGCATCGGAGAGATAGAGCGGCGTCGCGGCAACGGTGAATGGCAGTCGGACATGGCTGAATGGTTTGGGGAGAAATGACGGCTGGCTGGAGGCTCAGTAGGCGCGGAATACTGAGGCGTCGAAGACCAGTACCCAGAACCATGAGTAGGTGGTGCCGACACTGGGAGACGGTTTCGACAACAACGAGAAATATGGCCAGCCAGCCCGCAAGTGTAACAAATTGGCCGGTTATCTGTCGTGCGCCAGGGATTGCGCGGTCTTAAAGCTGGTCAAATTAACTGCGCAGGTTCTCGAGCAGGACCAGAAGGCGGCTGAACGTAGGCAGGTTGCGGCGGAGCATATGTAGGTGGTGGTCGGGCCGCAACAGCCGCATATGTCAACGGGGCTGCGACAGGCATGGATTGAGGGACTGGAGGAAGAGATTTGGCTACTTGTTCTTGAATAATCTGGCGCAAACTGGGGGCTAGGTGTGAGGAAGGCTCTTCATAGCAGGACATAAGGGAGAGCTGTCGAGCAACTTCTTCCCGAATGAAGCTCTTGATTTGTGGCAGCAGCGCAGAATGTTCAGCTGCATCTGTCAGGCCAGCAAGCGACTCAGAGTGCATGGTGTTCACGCGAGTTATGGCCCTTTGTTTGCGCAGTTCATCATAACTTTGACACAGTGTGACCACTTCTGCGACGGTGCAGATATCTCGAGCAGCCAGCATCTGGAAGGCGTCGTCATCAATGCCTTGCAGAATGTGCTTAATCTTGTCGGCCTCTGACATCTGTGCGTTCACGTGCTTGCACAAGACGACGACGTCCTCGATATAATTTGTGAAATTCTCACCAACCTGCTAAGACCGCGCACGCAAGCGCTGTTCAGCGCGGAGTTTCCTCACAGCCGGATGGCCGAAAACTTCAGAGAAGCTAGCTTTGAACACGGACCATGATGGAATGTCCGCTTCATGGTTCCGAAACCATAGATTTGCTACGCCGGTAAGATAGAAAATCACGTCGCTTAACTTCGTTTCCGCGTCCCATTTGTTATAAGCGCTCACTCGCTCATAGGATGTGAGCCAGTCCTCGACGAATGGTCGTCAGTGCCGCTGAAGATGGCGGGGTCTCGCTGGCGGAGGGAGCCGGGACAGATAATGGCCGAGCCAACTTGTACGGCTTGGTGGTTAACGTCCTCGGGTATCGCAGGAGGTGGTAATGTGCGGCTGCGGAGTTCCAGGGCGAGAGGATAGATCTTAACAGGCAGCTCCACCAAATGTAGGATGGGGGTTTATTGAGTAGATCAGTAGGACTCGATCAGCAGGACTGGGCAGATCAGCGGCGAGCACAGCGACAGCAAACACCGTCAGGTCCAACATGCGCAGCGATCACGATGTCACTGCCTGTCCTCGTGTCCTCGTGTACTTCTTCCTCTTCACAGTATATATATATATATATATATATATAATATAAAATTAACTTCTTTAGAATTCTTTCAAATCAACTTTTATTTTCATCCTCTGGTACCTTTATGTGCCTTTTGTATTTACTACTGTATCCAAATAAGCACCCAAACATTGTAATCTCTTATTCATTTGCTAAGCCTTCATGAATTGGTGCTTTGATATGCTTGCTTTTCTATATTTATATTACAATGTTGTATGTCGAACAGACAAACATTGGACACTTTTATTATGAATAGATGTTTTTTTATGTACCTGTGCACATAAAAGCACCGTATTCTGATTCTAATTTTCACTTATGTATGACATTGAGTCGTGTTGCCTGCAGTTCTTGCAGGTTTAGCCACATCAGACATGTGCACTTCAGAATCGGAACAGTTTGTACTTGGGGACGGTATCTTAGTAAAAGGGGGCGCATGTGCTGTGAGCCTGGCGGAACAAACAAAAAATTGGACCCTCTGGGTCTCGGGCCACCACACGGCCCCACCTGCTCATGCAACGCGAGTCCATGATGCAGGCAGCCTGGAGCCTGACAGTCTTCTCTCTCTCCCCGGCAGACAAGTTGTTTTTATGCATCATGCTTTTGCGATGCCTCTTTTGTGCTCCTTTGAGGTGGACGCACATTCACCACAGTGCTTGGCTGCAGGGCCTGTCATTCCAGCGCGTGGAGAGCTGGAAGCTGTATGGAATGGTCGGTGGCCTGGTGCTGGTGGACGCAGTGATCCTTTCCACCTGGCAGCTGGTGGACCCTATGCAGCGCCACCTCGAAGTCTTTCCCCTTGAGCCACCCGCCCTCTCCGATGAGGATGTCCGCATCGAGCCCGCCCTCGAGCACTGCGAGTCACGCAACCATGCCATCTGGCTCGGTGCGCTGCTTTTTCCTTTGCAGCTCTTCGACTATAGGTGCCTGTGTGGCATATTAGTGGGCTTGACCCTCTACGTTTTCTTTCTTCATTTTGGACTCTGGATAAGGCTGAGAAATAGAGATGAGAAACAGTTGTGGTCTTCTGAAAATGTTGCTTTTGCACGAAAGGAAACACAAGCATAATTACAGAATCAAATGCAGTAGCTTATCGACCCTCTCTACCAAATCTTTCAAGGGTATTGGGTAGAAGACAGCAAGGTATTCACCATGGTGCGTGGCGTGGGTTCAGGTACTTTTTAAGGCGCCCATAACCTTTTCTGCTATAACAAAAGAGGCAGTGGCCATCTCAGCTGTTGCATGGGTATATCGCATGCTAGCACACAATGAAAAGCACTCATTGAGCAGACAAATCCAAGGAAGCTCATTTTATCCCTCCTCCTTTTCTGTGCCCTGTCGCAGGCGTGATGTACAGCTATAAGGGCTTGTTGCTCATATTTGGCATCTTCCTTGCATATGAGACGCGGAGTGTCAAGATCAAGCAGCTCAATGACTCTCGCCTCGTTGGCATGAGCATATACAACGTTGTGGTAAGCATTCACATTTGTTTGCTATCAAAAGATTTGACAGAACACAGCAGCTACTTGTAATCAGGGCTGACTCTAATGTGGCTTTTCCTGTTTACTTGTTTGCATTTGTATAATTCACAATACTATAGCACAGCACTGAAAATGAAGCCAGCCACCTGGAACCCTGCTGATTCATTTTCTTGGAAAACTAATTTGAATGAGGTGCAGGTGCATTTATTGACAAATTCACTTCATAAAAATATCTATTAGCATTACTTAGCACGTCTGAACCGCTCTTTTTCCAGTGCTCGCAGAACTTGCATTTGCATTGTGTTTAATGTGGAAAAGACTTCACAATGCATCCGGTCCATCGAAAGCAGTGGCACTGATAATTGGAATCTCTGTTTTTTTGCACTATTTTTGGATTCTTTGCCCCTTTTCACCAGTGCACTGCGGGGAAACCGCAGCGGCGGTTCACTGTCACAGCACTCTTCATCCTGCATTCCTCAAACCCACCCATTTGTATATATTGTTGTAGTCTTAGATGCCTTGCTCCTTGCTATTGGATGATGTCAAGAAGCTTCTCCATTTCTCCTCTTCATGTCTCGTCCCTGCAGGAAAGGACAGTCAGATGTTAGCTTCCTTTTTTCTTCTAATTTTTTTAGGCTTCACATTTTTTTATTTACACACTGCAGAGGAAGTGCCATGCTGCTGCATTTCAGCTCATGCCCCAGATACTGAAGTAAAACTTTTTGTTGGGCTAGTTGGTTCATAATGATTAGAAAAACTTCAGCGCAAATGAAATAGCCCGAAGGCGAAAAGAAGAAGGGACAGGAAAGCTCGCTGACTTTCAACACTTTACTTTTTTCTAACATACTATCCAGATTCTTGTCAACGGCTGCAAGAAAAATATTGCTTAGCACTGGCACAACACAGGATCCAATGCATATTCCTTTCCTTTGGATGTGCACATTATTCTCAAATTCGATGACACTAAGGTAAAATTCCAACAAGGATAGAAAGCTTTCTATAGAAATACCGGCTGCATTTTGAAACAAAACAACTCCTTTCTTTTCAATGCAGGACTGAACAGCAAAAAGCAGTTCTTTGTGGGGAATAGAGTAGAAAATGTCTTTGGCGTCAACCGAAAACATATTTCCAACGGTTTCACAGGATTGAAAAAATTCTATAATTTCTGTCGAATTCATTGTAGCGAACCGGGTCCTTGAAAAAGGACCGAAGTTCAGCCTAGAACCTCTGGCTAGGACTCACGAGCACCTTTCCCTGAACAGGCGTATCGCCAGAAAAGCATCACCAGAGAATCGTGAGCACTGTCTTTTGAATGGAGTAGATGCTCTGTCAAGAACCGTTTCAAAAGATTCCACCCACGGAAGGTCTTAAATCAACAAGGTCGTCGCCTATTTTAAGGAGAGAGGTCTGCGCTTGCTCCAAGCTGACAAAGAAGGAGGATTCGTAGTGGTGCCGCCTGGGCTCTACGGTGAAAAGACCTGCTGTGCAGTGTAAAAGAACTTCACGCTGACTAGCCTGAAGCCAAGCAAATATGAAATGTGTAAGAACTTGGAATTGGAGCAGTTGGTAAACGCAATAAGTAAGTGTAAAGAAAAAACTCTCAGTACTTTTTTTACTGCCAAGACTCATGAGGACGACGTTCCTTTCCGGTGTTAGTGAGCGAAATGCATGGCAAAGACATATTAGCCAATTTCTCTTAAAGCAGCTTAACGCGCTTGCTGTTGATGGCCCCTATAGAATTTTTTCAATCCTGTGAAACCATTGGAAATATGTTTTCGGTTGATGCCAAGGACCTTTTCTATTCTATTCCCTACAAAGAAATATTTTCTGCTGCTCAGTCCTGCATTGAAAAGAGAGGAGTTGTTTTGTTTCAAAATGCAGCCGGTATTTCTATGAAAGGCTTTCTATCCTTGTTGGAATTTGACCTTAGTGCCACTGTCATCGAATTTGAGAATAAGGTGTACATCCAAGGGAAAGGAATATGCATCGGATCCTGTGTCGCGCCAGTGCTTAGCGATATTTTTGTCGCAGCCGGATAGTAGGTTCGACCAAAGCAAGGTGTTGAAAGTCAGCGCTCTTTCCTGTCCCTTCTCCTTTTCGCCTTCGGGCTATTTCAGTTGCGCTGAAGTTTTTCTAATCATGCCCCAGGCTTGGCCCACTCATATGTTGCACGTGTGCAGTTGGTCGCTAAACCTAGCTATTACAGTCAATCCCGGATACAGTTGAACCCCTTTATAAGGGACATGCACTGGGGAGCAGTTTTTGTCTCTTATATGAGAGGCCCCTTATAAGCAGGGTACCACATTCACATTTTATAGTCAGACGTTATTTCAACATAGGCAACCCTACGGCTAAAATACGCAAAAAAGAAGGCTATATCCTGTCGCAAAAGCGTTATTATAGCCTTCATTTACATATTGCATTTGATTGGTGGACCACCACACACTGACCTCACTTCGCAAATTTCTTACACTTATTTATTATTGAAAGAGTTGTAAATCTTGGTCAGCTTCAAGGCTTCATTGATGCTGTTTAACACAGCCTCTTCCAGCTTGAAAATCAGACCAAGAGCCTCATGGCTGCTGGACCAAAGCTGTATATGTTGGCGAACTGCATTTGCAGTGATTGCAAAGTGCGGTCGCGATGTGACGTTGCACCGCAACTGCCGATTCACAACTAAGTTATGTGCCTGGTAACACTACAAGATCTCTAGTAAAAGAAGTGCCATGAAATCATAAAAGTAGTAAAAACTATAAAGCATCAGCAGAAATATCACTCAGAAATTTATGCTTGTTTGATAACAGCGGCTGGTGAGTAACAAGTCTGTGAATGTCGCCACTCAGACGAAAAATAAATGAAAAGCAAACTAGGCATTTCTGAGTGAAGTTGAAACTGGTTGAAAAGCAGAGAATTTTATTTGTTCTCGCCAGAGCAGAACCACTTCTGTTTTTATGCCATTTGCTTTGTCTATGTCTATGTCTCGCTTTCTAGACACAATGGTTTGTTTGTTTGTCAGCGGCACTAGTTGAGCGCTTTCTTTGCATTTATCAGATAGATCTGTCGCTCATACTGTCATGCAACGTAATATACAATTTCCACTGTATTCTATGGCTGCCTCGCTTTCTAGGAACAATGGCTTGTTTGTGTCAGTGGCACTAGCTGAGCACTTTCTTTGCATTTATCAGATAGATTTATCAGATAGTCGCGCTTGTACTCTTTGTGGCAAGCCTGAAGACCTTCTCTACGTTGCATTCCCACTGCAGGCGCTTCTTTTAGTCATTTCATAGCTGATTGACCTGCTCTATTTTTACTGAAGTTATAATTAATAATGACGGTGCAGATGTGTCTCTCTTCCTTTGTTTTCACTGTAGCTGCAGCTGAACCTGGTAATGGATGGTGCCACATCAATTATTAAAATGTCTGTTACAAGCAAGACTGAGTACTAAATTTTATGACTAATTTGCCCTTTAGAGCCAATTGTCTTCTACATCCAATGCCTGTTAATAAAGGGGTCCAATTAATGAAAGTCATGGGGCGGCCAACCATTTGGGTGAATGGTGTCTCTTATACCCAATTGTTACATCCATGTCTCTTATAACGGGGTTCAGCAGTATATTGAATCATTGTTTATATCGAGCAGTCACGAAAAAAGCGTGCACAAATGCACAAGTACAACACTGTTGTTTGCGTTTATCAAACGTTCAATGTATTGAATGCCGCGCTGCTCCCCTACAAGTTGCGCTTCTAATGGTGCTCTCACAATTGTTTTTTCGCACGTGGTGACAGGTCGGCAGCGTGGCTGTGGACATCTGCTGACAGTGCTATTTAGAGCCGCATGATAAGGGGAACGCGGGATGTGCTTTAGTTTGGCCTTTAATCACTCTTACTCATATTTTCACAGTACAGCGTCATTGTGCAGTGAAGTCAGTCTAGCGAGGTCCCTGTCTAGCCTACTTCACTAGCAAAGGCTTTGTGGAAGTCACCAATGCAACCTTAATGAGCGATTGTTTTATTTGTACTGTGCCGGTAACAGGATTAAACATTTTGTGATGTGCAGTTGCTATAGTTCCGAGCATGTCAAGCTATTTCACAATCCCCTTCAAGTTTACTATATCCGGTACCAACTGTATGTGGCCAGAATTGCTTGTCAAAATTTAATTGTACAAGCTAGGAAATAATGTTACTTTAGAATGTATTAATCAGAAGAAAAATAGTAAAGCTCTTTGGAATACTTTTATTGGCCATGATTTTGAGTGTATGAACCAGCAAATGAAAAATGAAGTTCTGCCGTAGAGGCAAAGGCTCATGTGAACTTTGCCAGCCTTATAGCTACCGACTTTGAGTGGGAGACAAGACACTTTGACGTAGCATAGCAAAAAAAAGGAAAGAAAGATATATTTGTAACTTTTAATGTGTTGTGTTTTGTTGTATTGGAAAGCTTGTAACTACAGTTCTCTATCATGGGGCCTAATCAGGACTTGCTTGAAGCTAGAGGAAGCATGCGCTTATGGCATTTGTTGTAGTCTGGCTTTTTATGTGCAATGTCTACATTTATGTGATCTTTAGTTTGAAACTAGTCATTGTAGTACCTGACTTGGAGCCATTACAACCATGGCAAGCTTGTCTGCCATGGATGCATGCACATAGCAAGTCTCAGGCTACTTATCCTGAGATGACAATATGCAAACTACAAGTGATGCAGGGCTTATCACAATGAGCAGGTCAGTTACCAATGTCACTGTGTTAATTATTCCTAATCAAGCTTCCTGTTTCGAGTGGTTGATTACGTGGCAGTTTTGTCAGAAACGCTGTAGAAAAATTTTAACAAGAATTTTCCGACAAGTGCATGCGCATGTTTTTATGTAGTCCAATGCTGGAAACCATGAGTAGCAACTGCGATGACATTTGCACGTTGAGAAAAGTGATGTACCGGAAAGCAGTGTAAATCTTATCCACTAGACAGTAATTAGACATTTTTAGTACAGAGCAGTGCCCGTTTTATTTCTACATTCTATGCTGTTACAGCACAGGAACGTACACCTCATCGACGGAAGCTTTAGTGGGCTGTGGTCACTGCCTCGTCCAAAGAATTCAAAATACTGTGGTGCCATCCAGTGACAGATGCTAAAAGCACGTCATAGGAGATTCAAAAGGAGGGTGGTGTTTGCTGACGAGTGCATCATAGAGAGTGCAAAATGTAATAAAACAAGACAAGCATTCTTCAAAAAATAGAGAACACTGTGCACTTACAAAAACCAGTGACATTTTCTCGAGTTGTGGTCACGTGGGTTACTACAGTGATAACTACTTTTATGTGATTTTTCAGTGCTAAGTTAAAATTATAAATCCTCTTTTCTTGAATATTGTAGGACTCAATATATACTATATGAGGCAAGATGTTTTCATTTCCACCATAAGCACATCACATATTTTGGTCAGCGTTTTGTCCCTTTAACACATACTGTTCGGCAAGTTCAACATTTTCTAATGAAAAGGCGCTAAAAGCGACAGAGCATCCTTTATATTTTCTTGTGTATTTTGGATGAGTGCATGGATAGTGTGGATGTTTATGACATGGCTGCTGCAACTTATTCCATGCCGATAAGAAGTAAACAGCCACTTGTTAGTGCAGTAACACGTGTTGTGTGTGTATCATCTGTCAATGTCTCTTGGTGCCTTTTTCATAGAAAAGGGGAAGTAGATTGCATTGTTTTTCTTTAGCCTTTTGATGTACTGGTATATGTGATGTTCTGAAGGTAAATTTAATTCTGTTTAAAGGATAAACTTTTTTTTTTTTTTTTTTTTTACGGTGTGCTGCTTTGCAAAGTGCAGATTTTTACTGTGCCTACGTTGTTATACTATTCTATAAGCAGCCTACAAACTAGAATTGTGAGAGCACTTTATTATACTTGATAGCAAGATTTCTGAAAGAATGTTCTGAACTGCAGGTTATCTGATTTTTAATGAGAGCAGAGCCGACTGGAATTCCTGACTAATGCTGTGTCAGCTAATGGGACATGGGAGCTTTCATCAAAATTAAATTAAGGT
The DNA here is from genome assembly GCF_055883805.1 of Amblyomma maculatum. Classification (NCBI taxonomy): domain Eukaryota; kingdom Metazoa; phylum Arthropoda; class Arachnida; order Ixodida; family Ixodidae; genus Amblyomma; species Amblyomma maculatum. The sequence goes on along the minus strand of NC_139344.1, from coordinate 1,562,801 downwards.
TTGACTCAAAGTGTTCAGTTTTCTAAGGTGTGGCTCACGACACTGATCTGAATGAAACTAAATGCATAACAGTCACAGTGAAGGTGGTTGTGCTAAAACAATTTAACTCCTTGCACTAATGCATATGGCCTTTATGTTATCTGCTTAGTAAAACTGCTGCCTTTAATTCTTAATCTATTGCTCGAGAAGTGGTCATTGCTTCCTTTCTTTTGGAGTCAGCTTGTCAACAACCCGTTTTATAGCATGTGCTAAGGGTTACATATCTGCATTTAATGCCCATAGTGCTACTTTGTATTAATTTGTACCAGCACTGTCGTAATGCCACTTGTTTAAGACAATTTTCAATATGCTTCCTATACAATGAAATCTCATTACTTTGACCAAGTGTGTTCAAACTTTTGGTTTACTTCACCTGGCATTGTGGCCCCATTGACATCATTTGTATAAAACAGGTGCCCCTTAGATATAGTTCTGCTTAATTCAGACTAATCTTTGTCTTCCCTTGAGTTCGAGGTACCAAGAGTAGACTGTCCTGGGAGATTATTGAAACATGCTGTATGCTGGAAAATTCCGCGAGGTAGTATACCCAATGTGAAGGGAAAATCAGGTGATACTTAAAATCATGTTCAATTTTGCAGCTGCAAGAAAAGGTTAAATATATTCCATATCTACAGCGCGATAAACGGGACACGAGAACACAATAACGACAAACACAGCGCTGTTTATCGCGTTTATCGCGCTGTAGATATGGAACATCGTCACCAACTCGCCCAATAACTGACCTTGTTAAATATATTGCAACCAGTTTGGATACATAGTCTCAGAATGGCAAAGCATACATTATTTTGTTGTCATTGTCGAACAGTGTTCTGTGCACTCGGTATGCACATTGCTGTGCGAGATCGCTGGGGGGCAGTGGGCATGCTTGGTGCAAGTCATGGGGCTGCCAATAGCCTTTCGCTAATAGCTGATTTCATAAAGATTTTTCTTGCGAGTCACTCCCAATGTATGAGCCCAGTTGGCTTACATCTTATGAAAACTGTATTAAAGCAACCTCATCTAACATACTAGTCTGGTGAAAATTTAGTGCGGCAGCCACCTGATGTTGCACAGAAATTTAACTGCCGATGCAAGAGTCTTGTGAGTGTTCTTATCTTCATCGATCAGAGCTCAAGCCAGTTAAAGCAGTAATTTTAATTGGGGTGCAAATTCATTGTGTCCATTACAAGAGCACTTAAAGCTGTCATCCTTTTGAGAAAGACAGCTGTACAAAAAATAAAACTGTAAAACCTTACTAGTGTGGGTCGTCCTTTGGCATTTTTGCCACCATAAAAACTATGGCAGAAATATTAATTGACTGTCCTGCATAACTTTGTGTCCCAGGACATTTTATGGTACCCAGCGCTGCAAAGTATGTAGCTTGACCTACATCTACTATTTGCTAAGCTGTATGAGGTGTATGTAAATGAAAATGACAGCATATTTTTTTCCACCTCCCCCACATGGCCATGACCAGGTGCTGTGTCTGATTACGGCGCCGGTCACACTGGTTATTGGCAGCCAACAGGACGCCACCTTTGCATTTGTCGCCCTGGCCATCATCTTCTGCAGTTTTCTCTCCATGGCACTCATCTTTGTACCCAAGGTGCGAAATTCTTGTTCTCTGCCGTTCTCACTAGAGCATTGAACAGAGGGACATAATATGCAGTAGCAAACTTGTTTTTGCCTTTTGTGTCGCCTCCAGCTTATGGTGTTGAATAACAAGGCCACTGTACTACAACTGGAAGTGCTCAGGTTTAAGCCCACTTAGTTATGAGTGGTATACAAAAGGAGAGGGCGCTGGGAAGTACCATACAGCATGAACAATCTGCATCATGGAAAATAGCTGGGCTAGTTGTACATGGTTCCTAAGAAGACTTTTTATTGCTTGCAAACAGTAAATACTGGAAAGATGGTATAAACAAAGAAGTCAAGCCATGAAATCGTCACTTTACTTTGTCCCGTTACCGTGTCCCGTTGTCGTGCCCCGTTACCGCGTGTCCCGTTACTGTGTACCGTTACCCTGCACGCTGTTTTGCTAACAATGAAGAGCCTGGCGTGCATGCTGCTCTAGTGTCCCGAAGAAAAATGTTGCTTTTCATAAAAAAATTTACAGGGGTTTTTAATTATCATTATGCAATGGCTATGCATTAACATTAAGTTTCATATTTTCTTATATACTTTGCCATGTATGCCTATCGTTATTAGTCACTATCAATTTGTCATTTTTTTATTTTTATTTTTTTCTGGTAGGGAGTTTTAGGGGGGGGGGGGGGGGGCATCTTTTCATTATAGACACCTTATCACTCTTACAACTGAAGAGGACCTTTCCTCTCTTTCTACTTTGCCCCTTGCTGCAGTTACAGTGTGGCATATGCCAATGCCGGCTTTTTCTTTCGATAAAGCATCTAATGCTTATGCATTAAAACCATGAGCATGCAAGAAAATGCCAGAAGCAAGTATCCAAGGCTTTGTGGTTGATAACAGTGTATGCTTGCTTGTGGCAGGAGAGAGTCCTGGTACAGGTTGTCATTTCAAGCTGATGAGTCGGGGCAATATAGTTTATTGTCATGCATACTTTGCAGCAGTGACCCATGAACGTAATACAGATTTTCCTTTTGCTCGTATTTCTTGAGCGAGAAGTCGACATTATTATGAGCATATCATCATATCTCTCATGGACTGAACTGAAAAGAACACAGTTGCTGTGCCCTTCCATCCCAAATGCTATAAACCCCTTTCATTTTTCAGTAGATCTCATTCCATCACCTCTCTCCCTAGGGCTCACCCAAATAGTGGTTTTCTAGCAACTAGTTTCCTGCTTCTATTTATTTTCGCCTGGTACTAGTCTTCATTTCTCTCCCTTTAACCGCTTCATTTTTATCATAGTTATATTAAGCCTGTTATACATTTATGGTGCTGGCTGATGTGCGTTTTTCTTGCTTTTTTTTTTGTGTGTTTATTTTTACGCTCCTCTTGTTTTGTATCACTGCACAGATCATAGAGCTGGTGCGACGGCCCCGCGAGCGTGCGGACGTGCGGAGCCTGATGGACACCATTACGAGCAAGGAGGAGGAGGAACGACACCAGCGGCTGCTTGCTGAGAATGAAGATCTCAAGAAGCAGATTGCTGAGGTAGGGATTATGAAAGTTGGTATGCATCTGTCCACACAAAAGCGCTGGTACACAGAAAACAGGCGAAGCAAAAAACCATCCAGATAAGAAGCATCAAGCCATCCCTTGTGTGACCGATGTTCACACATCAGTAAGCTACATACAACTGTTAGCATGAGACTGCAGGATTATGCTGAAGCCAGGGGAGTTTAAATCAGGTTCTTTTGGGAGGAAACTTCCTAGAATGCACCAAGGGTCAGTCAAACCTTGTTATAGTGAACTGGTAAAAAAAAGTAAAAAGGTTGACGCAGCCAAAATTTATGTGTAAAATTTCGCTAAACTGTGCACAAAAGGCAGTGCAGCTTAGTCAATTAAGGGATGTCAATTCAGGAGACATATTACAGTTTTGGATACAGTTATTGGTCTTTTGTCTGTTATGCTCATAGGAAATTACTAAAGGCTCGTGATTTCACTTATCTCCTTCATCCATGCATTTTTATTCAGTGGATTGTAAGTGCGTAGCATTATTTTGGAATTTGTTGAAACTCATTATGTTCTGTTTAACTGTAAATGGGATGTCCTACATAATTTCTACATAATTTGACCCCCATTGCAGCAGCTGAGTGGTTATGGCACCCAGCAGGTGCCAAGGGGCACGTGGCCGACTCAGCTGCTTGCGCGCAGTTATGGTCGAAGAGTTTTTGGGAGAAGTGTCCCTTGCACAGTGCACAGTTAGATTTATGGAATGCCCACTGATAGACTGTGCAGTGAACCATTCTTGAAACGCGACAGGGCTGTTTTGTGAAGAGGCACCACTGCAACTCGTCGCACTGAAAAGTGGGTAGCGGGGACCTCATTGACATTCCCGACAGTGTGCGCAAAGCACTTGACAAATGCCATCATTCTTTCTTGGGTTCTACAATGCCCCGCTTCTACTGAGGCTATGTCGAGGCCAGGAGTAAGCCACAACAGAGACGCAAGAGGTGACAGCATGGCGGGAATCTTGAAACGAATAATAAAATGTGGCAGTTAACAGTGAGGGCACGTGGTGGACAGGTAGATCGACGCCGGGAGAGAACTTTGACGTTCTCGCGTTAGGAGGACGCAGAAAAACACTTAGTTTTTGCGTTCGAGACACCTAGTGCGCCATGGTCATATTCGCTCTTTCGCAAAAGTTTCATATACTCAGGACCGTGTGTCCGGCCCTTCCCGGCCCTTCCAAGACAAAGGTGTCCTGGTATGTGCCTGGCTCGAGCCGTAGATAGAGGGCTTCAGAGCCGCCCAAGCCCGTGCACACCTCTAGTATGTGCTGCGAGAAATTCACACTAGCTACACGTTTCATTTTCATCACAAGTTTTCGCAATTTCAAGATGAACTTGGAGTTATTGCAAGACGCCATGCCTGGCCCGGTGCTCAGATTTGAGGCCCAGGCCCGGCCCGGCCCATTATGCTATATTGCAGTTGAAACTATGTTACAGAACAAAATAATTTCAGGATGATAAGTTTATCCAAGGTCTTGAAATGTTGAGTTGTCACGTCTGAAATGACAAATTTGCTGAATATCTAGAAGCACAGCACAAACTTATAATTAACTTATTGTGTAAAAACAATAAGTTATGCATTGAATTGAGGTCTTTGCAGCGCTCCTGGATAAAGGCCTGACCACGTGGCAGCGTTTCTTGGATGTCGCGTGAGCACCACGTCTTTGAGCATCGTCGCTCGGCGCACGGTGGAGAGGGTGAACAAACCACATGACGGCGTACGAACTGGCGTTTGCATGCAAGCCAAGGCATGGGGAATCGTGGAAGTTCAAACAATTGTCCTCCGTCCATAGCTAAAATCGTCCTAAGGCGGGGGAGGCAAGAGGAACAAAGGCGCAGGCATGCACACGGAAAAGAGGAGCTCTTACTTCCGCGGAAGCGAGTTGCGCCTGTGGCGGTGGGTGCTGCAGCTGCCCATACGTGGCTTGTCATTGGTCCCCACCTGCAAATCATTTCCAACGTTGATGTTGAGATCTGGCACCGCCAGATACCTGCGTCTTTCAGCGTCGCCTCACTTCAAGGGCCAGAATTGCACCTCCGGCAACACCGATAGCTGAGACGCTGACGCAGTGCCGAAGAAACGCTGTCATGTGGTTCGGCCTTAATGAGTCTGGTAGCGCTGAAGCTTCCTTCAGTGCTATAACTTGTGGCTGGAATGACTAACACGTTCTTTGATAGGAAAGCAAGTTTTCGGTAAGCAACTTGTTTGCTTCTCCAAAAATGCGCTAGCTTTAAACCTAAGCAAGAGGTTGATTTTGTGGCCAAGTACTCGGCAAGCTCGCCTTGCTCACCATGTTTCTTTCACGTGAATTTTTTGCAACAAGAGAAACAAGAGGAAACTCTTGCACCACAGCTGCTTTAAGCTATGTCTCGTTTCAAATGAGGCCATGCCGAGGCAGGAGTAAGCCACAGACATGTTTGATAGGTGATAGCGTGGTGTGAATTTCGAAACAGACACCTAAAGATCACCACCGGTGTTACCCAAGCGGAGATGCGAAACTCGAAACTAAATAGCCCACAAGCGGCCCCTCTACTCGATCACTGACGGCTACCAAAGATCCATTCGCAGCGAGGAGCGGAGAGGAAATCGGGTCGATGCCGGCAAAGAACTCGAAAGCTCTCGCGTGGGGAGGACGTGAGAAAATGCGGTGCATTCTAGACACGTATCGCCCTATGGCCGTATTCGCGTTTTCGCAAGTGTCGCACGTGTTCGTGATCGGGATGTCCGGCTCCAGCCCGGCCCGCCTGAGACAAATATACCTTGGCCCGAACCCAGCCCGAGACCGAGGGAGAGGACTTTTGAGCGGCCCGTGGCCAGCCTGCAGGCCGGGCCAGGTACGGACTTTCGAGCCGACCCGAGCCCGTGCATAGCTCTAGCACATACACCGCTGTCCTGTTACCATGATGGCAGACTGGGCCAAAAGTACGCTTTGTTCATGAGTTGCTTGCCTGAGAACACCGACACTATGGTGCACAACCACGTGTTGCAGTGGAAAAAAGCTAAACTTCAGTAGCACATACTACAAAGTTTGTTGGTAAGACATCTTCAGAAACTAATAACACAAAAATGTGAGACAGTCAAGAGAGCAAATACACAAGCACTAGCCCATAAGAGAAAGTCAAGATGAAAAGTTCTGAATTGGATATTTTCGTGCATGCTGCACAAATCGAAATGAGAGTTTTTGCCAAGTTTGCTTGAAAAGGACTTGTAGCTACGCATACTGAACACTGGGTGCAACTTCTTGAAATTTATTCCCGCCCATCACTTATATCATTTCCTGTATGCCGTTATTAAGCTATCATCTTCTTTATCTATTATTTCTTCTCAGTTCTGGAAGTAACATTGCAAAATTGGGTTAAACTTGTGCAACCCTGAGAATCCATCTCTGCTTCAAGGTAGTACTCTGAGTTGCTCTCAGGAGCAACCAACAACATAGTTTTAGCGGTATCTCCTTCTATGGCACACACAAGTTACATGGCACTAGTTATTAGACTTCATGTATGGGTCCATGCATAGCAACCCCTGGTAAAGGGCCATTTCTTTTATAATTTATGAGAAAAAATTTATAGCATTGTTTAGATCCGCAAAGGTAGCTGGCATCAATGCTGTCTATCCATTTCCTTGCAGAAGGAGGAGCAGATCCAAGTGCTGAACCAGAAGCTGCAGGAGCGCCAGCGGCTGGCCCACCAGACGGCACTGCCTGCCAGTGGGGAGCGGGTGCGCATTGCGCTGCCACCTACCTATGCAGACGGCCTGTTGGCCCCCAAGGAGCCCGTGGCCATTGATCCCGTCTCGGATTCTGGCTTTGTCACAGGCACCTCCCTGGTTGGCCGTGGCTCCCGCCTGTCCCGCTCAGATTTTGAATTCTCCGAATCATATCTTTAATCAGGCTGCACGAGCGGCTAATGTACAAATTTTCATAGGGCAAACGTGGGAGAAGCAGTGGCTTGCCTCAGTTGAGAATAGTTTTGTGCCCCCTTCCTTGCGGCCAGGACTGGTACCATTAATGGCATGTTTCTACTTGGCTCAATCTTTATTCATCCTCATAAAAGAAAGACATCAAAAGTGCATCTTGCACATTGCAGTACAGGAGATAAGTGTGGAATAGCAGACAGCTACTAGAAGGTGAAGTACTGAGTTCATTCGTTGAAAGGAGAAAAAGCCTGTCTGGCTTAATCGTGGGCATTCCATGGTCTAGGTTGAGTAGACAATCCTTTTGCTTTTCTTTTTTTTCTACCTTTTTTCCCACTTGAATTTTAAATTTGTTATTACTTTTTTCATCAGTGTGGCATTTATTTACCATTGCTGGTTTTCTATTTTTGCTTTGAATTTGTTTCTCATTGAAAAAAAAAGAAAAATCAGTGCTTTGCTTCACTTCAGTCACCTTCATTCTCATTGTAATCACCTTATCCTTCCATATTTCAATTTTCTTTTCTTTTCTTTTTATTTTTTTGCACTAAGTCTTTTGTTATAAGAGTACTTACTAGCCACTTTGTTACTCCTGGCTTTTCTCACTGACATCCACAACTGAGTTCATAGTTAGAATGGAGGATGGCCAATGGTAGAGCACGGTTGCTGGAATTCTGTCGACAGCGCGCAAATGGTATATGTTCCATCTCCACTATTATGTGGCGCTCCCCTTAAGTTTCCCACTCGGTAGAAAACTCTCCAAAAAATTCTAAAAAAATTTGCCACTTCACTGTCATCTCACTTCTGCTAAATGACGGCTGGCTCCTTTTCGGGCATACCGCTATCTGAATGGCGTCCTCCTCTTTCTTGTTCTGCCTTCCCCTGCATGCAGTGATGCTTGTTGGTGAATGTTCATTATTACCTTTTAAACAGCGTTAAAAGTTTAGGAGGGGTGTGCAAATACTCGAATACAAATTGAATGGCAAATTTTTGAGTAGTTCGATTCTTAAGTGGTCTCTAGTTTCACAAATATCTGCTACATTTAGCCAGAGACCTGCATTTTGCACTGAAGAGATTGTTTGCCTCATTATGTGTCATGCACATCAATCAATCAATCAATCAGTGAGTTTATTTTATGGCAGATGTGCACAACAGCTGAACATTCAACCCTTTTATGACCAAAGTCCACGCTGGTTGTAAAAAGTAATTGCTTGATGGGATTGAACCATTGAAGAAAGGTATTTTTATTTTTTTTTTTTATTGTTTGCGAAGCATAGACGCATAGGTGTCACTCACAAAGCAGGTCTAAAGCAAGGAGTCGGCCAACTGACTGCACCCTGACCCTGTATAGAAATGGGCAGCGCTATCGATTACAGTAACAAACAGCCGTTAGAATGAACTTGGCAAAATTGGAGTGTGTTTATACACAGCGAGAGAACAAGGTGCACCAAGAATTTTTGCTCATACAAAAGGAACTTCACAAAGAACTTGTTTGTTCTAAAAATACAACATTGATAAATTTTTCTTTCAAAAACCACATAGATGTACGTATAGCATTATCATTCAGTGAGCAAAGGAAATCCCACATTTTATATTTAAAACCCTGAAGCGGTAACTGCATGAGGCAACAGGCCCTAGCGATCCGTCGCGCGCCGCCGCCGCCAACGCCTGCCGTTGTCGCTGGTGCATACTGCACGGAGCGACGGGGTTCAGTGACAGAGAGGCGTGTTTTCAGCGTTGCTGTTACCGCCGCCTCATCATTCGGTCAAGCGGATGTGCAATCACGCTATATCCCATTTCTAGCACTAAACAGAATGAAGTAACAATGAAACACTGATGAAATTTATGTGTAGTAGCGCAGCGGTGCACTACTACACTAGCAGTGACTTTCTCCTGCTCCTTTCGAAAATTAACTATCTAGCCACACTAGCCCTTTTTTTTTTCTTTTACTACCCTTACAAGCTTTTACTGAATTGTCTCGATGCACTCATCAGGCGAAGTCAGAGCGTGCAGGCACCAGGTTCTTCGCCCAAACCATACTAGGAAAACCAACTTCACATGCAAAAACAAACAAAAAAAGCCAGAACGGAAGTTGAACACCACAAAGCCTTCTGCGATTGGCTGCCTCACGAGCTGCTTCCGGGCGACACGTGAAATTTCCTAAAAACCCAGAAACTGATTGACAGCGACGAGCGGCAATGCTTTGGCGGCCCTCAGCCCGTCGCGCGGCATGTCGCCGCAAATTGTCACCTCATGCGGTTAGCGCTTGAGCTCTAAAAGCACTCTTTCCTGCTTCTGCTGGGATACTCTGTACATAAAAGCGTGATCAAAGGTGGTGTTTTTTAGTTTGCTATAATTGGTCCTTGGAATGTTGACAATATTGGACATTGTACTTAAATGACCAGTATTTTTGCTGCAGCAATTGGCCACAAATGCACCATGTTTTAACTGTTTGCAGTATGTACCCAACCATTTTAAGCGTGTTGCTGAGAATAGGAATACAGTAAAAGCTAGTTTATTTTACTCCCGTTAATTCAGATATTTGATCAAGATAGTGATGCCTGTGTAAATCTGTGGCATGTTCTTGTTCTTGTTCCTGTGTGTGCAGTACCCCTTATATGTATCATGCTTGACTGACTTGCCCAGCAACGCACTCTCTTAAAGAAGCACCATTGTGAGGCACAAGTTGCAGCCCCTGGGGCAGAAAGCCGAAAATTAGGACATCACAGCTTGTGATTCGTAAATAGGAGCTTGACTGACGAATTCTAACTGGATAAGGTCATTTAAAGTCTACAATATAACAGCTGCTTGCGTCCATCATTCAGCCTTTGGCACAAATATTTTGTTTCTATACCCTTGCCAATGCTGCTTTATGTTCTTTCTTTGCCCATGACCACCCATCACAGCACTAATCTGTGTCTTTCACTACTGCCGCTGCAATGACTTTGGCTAGCCTGGGTTGCATTCTGTGCTCCACTTGCCTGAAGTGCATGTTGTCGTCCCTGTTACATACATGCACACCCTGTACTGGCCTGCACACTCGGAAGTATTTGCAGCACACCAGTCAAAGGCTGTAAAGCTGCAAAAAGCTAATGAGTGTCCGCATTGGCCATTATTTGAAAGTTGGCAATTTCTCAATTGTCTAGATGCTGTCAGCCTGAAATTTGCGTAACACCATCCAAAATTTCCCAAAAAATATGCTCGATCGAAATGAGTACCAGCAGTCTTTCTAATTTTAGAAACAATGCACTTTGGACAGAAAGCAATTGTTATTCTTTTCTCGAGCCTACTTGAGTTGGCTCATGCTTCTATTTCACGGTGCTGCTGTTGGCAGTCTGCGCTTGTTGTGCTCTAGCTGCATTTTCACATGCCAGCTTCATGTAGCTAATGCATTTTGCTTGCACACCAAACAAGGCCACCAGATGTACACACAGCGGCTATCCAAGGTTCAAAACAGCGATTGCAATATGAATGGACACCTTGAGGTAGTGGCAAGGTCAGGGTTACTATGAGCACAACGACCATACATGGCCTTGGGCAGAGCATTATTCCTGGAACTAAAAGTAGAGGGAAAAGGGCTGTTAGCTATTGTTGGGAACAACTTTCTGTGGCTATACAGCAAAAGCTACAGAACCAAAATGCACCAGTTCACTGTGCAGCAGCAGAGTGGAATCTACTCTGGAATATTATACCACTGTGAAGTTATTCATGTTATTGCATCAAAATTATACACAGTACCAACTCGTAGTACAGCGTTAGTGTAGAACAGTGTATCATTAGTATAATGCACCGTTCTCATGCTGATGGCAGCGCTGCCTGTATGGGCGGTATCTGCCCTGTGTACTTTCCAGTGAGTTTGTTTTAACAACTCGTGATGTGTGGGTGATTGATTAGTGACAAATTTATGTTCACATAGGCCTTCAATTATGTTGAACATATTTTTTCATATTTGATGGCTCACAAACTATTATTAATTCAGTGTAAAAGAAGGACTGAAACCAAAACAGTAACTAAGGCCATATATGTCAGTATGTAGTAGCACTGTGAGGAAAGCCTCGCCCCCACAGCCTTGGCTGCATATTCACAGAAAACTGTCCCCAAGTGTAGTCATATTGTAGTTTATTATCAAAGTGTAATTTATTGGCACATACATAACCAAGGCTCATAAAAAATTAAAAAAAATGGCATTGAAGACGACTACAACAGAGACAAAGACAATGCTGCACTGACTCTCCTGCCATTTTTATGATTTTTGACCAACTATTACAATGATCTGCCTTATTATTGTAACAAAGGCTGTCGTGCACCAAACACAGATTGAAAAGTTTGCTGGTTTTTCTCTAAACTGTGCTGGCTGTTCTTAAAATGAAGTTTGGTGGAATTACAAATGAGGGAAGCGGCAATACCTAACCCTGTACCTTTAATTTCTCGGCTCTTGTTCTGCAGTTCGAAAATTGTTATATAAAAATATTTACTCGATAGGCTGCTCAGCTTTCAGATTTTTCACATAACGTAGAGTTCAGTGTTGCTTTAAGAAGGAAAGCAAAACGGTATATGATTTTGGTTATGGATATAATGTGAGCAACCCACAGAAAACTAAAAGTCCCTTAGTACTGTTTATTTTAGTGTTACCATTTGCACTGAGATGCAAGACGACCAGTGTAGAAAGACTATACGTTCATTCAACGATTCTTGGTTAAAGAGCTCTGTGGTTTACAAGGTAGATCTTTTCTTATGTGCGCCTGAATTGCTTGGCAAGCCAAAACTAAGCAAAAGAGTGCCACTCATTTGAGTGTGGAACAAAGGGCATGACTCCATTTTAATGCCTCAGTGCTGCACCCTCCTGTGGAGCTGTCTGCTGTCCGATCTCTGCTGTGCCTGCTCTGCACATTGTCTCGTTAGAGGCACCACTTCTACTCAAAAGCACATGATAAGAACATACTTAATTAAATCTAAACATTAATGCATTAAATGACGTATTTTGAGATAAACATGTTGTTACTAAGAGCAGTGCGTAAAGGAAAGATTTATGTTGGTGCTCCCAATCTTCTTAGTATGATTACTGCTTCCTTTTCAATCGCAGTAGCATTTCCATGCGACATATGTGATGCTTCCAATCCCATCATTGCAGTGTGTAGGTGCAGATTTAGGACTGTTCCAGCCCTGCTGTGATTATCCCACCCGGTGAACCAATCAAAGCAGGAAACTATCGGTCATGGCAGTTGCATCGCTAAATGATAGTATGAGGAAGAGCTACACCGACTCGAAAGATTCTGGTAGAAACGATATCCTAGCTACTGTAGCAAGCGGGTGTATTTTGTTCTGCTTCAATTAAGGTGCTGGTATGTATACTTTACTGTTCATTACGGCACATGTGGAATTCGGGGGATGTGCAGAGCAGGAACCAATTAAGTTGGCCAGTTAGTCATGTGCTGGAGACGTGCAGTAATTAAGTGAAGTATTCGTACAGCCTGGGTTGTCCACCTGTTATACTGTGCAAACGTACGCTTTGGCATGTAGAGAAATTAGCTTTTTCAGCAAGCCTTGAATGTGCTTAGCGAGTCAACTTAGTAAAGTAGATTTGCATGTACTGTAGCAAATGCCCCAATAATTTTGGTGATTCGCTGCAGTTTGTTTTGGTTGTGTTTGTTTGTTGTCTAGCATTTGGAATCAGTAGTTTGTGTATTGGTTTGTTTGTCCAAGCATTACTTGTTTGATGCAATCTATGCATTTTCTTTATTGTTTGTGAAGTACAGAGATTAATCTCTCTGCCTATTCATACTCTGATTGAAGGTTAAACTTATGCTGCAGTGCGTGTGGCAGTTACTGCTGCTTTGTATTCTCAGCAAATCCTTTGTGTCACTCCTTTAACCTTCCAAGGTCACACATTTCAGTGCTAGAATGCCAGCATGCTGTACTCGGTGTTTTTGAGCACCATGCTCGAATTTACATGTTGACATTTATGTTTTGTGAACCAAGTGTATAGAAAAAAGTGATCTCCGCAGAGTATTTTATGCATATTCGAAAGTTACCTTTTTAAGGAAGCATCTTTTAGGTGCTTTTATGTTCAAAAATCTCTCTCTTACATTCGTACAGGGTGTCACTTAATACTTTTGTTCTGTGTTATTTGATATGTCACATCTGTTTTGTTGCTTGATGCAAACCGAGGCTATGTTTGTACTAAAGTTGTAGTCATTGCAGCTGGAGTGCTGTGATGTCATTGGCCATCTAATCAAATGGGAGCATGCCAGCTCATTGTGATATTTACTCGCAGTCTGTGTTTCTGCAGTCATTGCCTGAAGATAGCCTAGCCTTGCTAGATCTTGTCCTTCAAACTTGGCTCTGAAGGAGATGCACTCTTATATCAAATCATTGCATGTGGCTTTTCAAGTTTGCTTTTGTTTTCTCATTGCAATACACCTCGATTTATGCTGCATAGCGCAAAGCATACTTACATACTGACATGTGGCTTAGCGTTCAGTGACCTCAGTTTTTTGCATCTTACAGGACTTGGTTCAGAAATGAACTAGAATGTAATCACTTATCATTGAAGGATCACGCAAAGTGAAATTCAGCTCAGATTAGCAATTAGTGCTGAAGAGTTCAAAATTAGGTGAAGTACTCAATAAAACATATAAAAATTTTTTATAGTTGACAGAAACAATCAAAAGCAAGCTCGCACGGCTAAAAGCATCTGCTTGTTTCCTGTTGAACAAAGATTTCGTAATGCCTATACATGTAATCACTGCTGTACAGCCATAATCACTGATTGACAGCCCTAAAGGTGGTCGAGTCCAAAACAATCGGAACTATGACTGTGCGCATGCCTACAGTTAATAATGAGTGCAAGTAACAGATCCTTAATTCTGGGGGCCTGTAGCTCACTGAAGTATGTAATTCTCCAACTCGAAAGCATAAAGTTGTTTTCAAAAGGAACTCCCCACAAAACTTTTTTTTTTTTTTACTCCTGAATTCAAATTAAGCAGATTCTGAAACATGCCTCAAGGGAAAGAAACTAATGCGTACTGTGCAGTGTTTGCTTGGCAGTAGTAAAATTAACACTCACAGTCAGAAGCAAAGCATCTGCAACTAGTGGTGCACAAATGTTAGAGTGAAACGGCTGCGAAATAAAGCAAAAACGGGAGACCACCTTTATAAATGCTTGCTTAATGTGGGAAAGGACAGCATAGTAACCTACAAAAATGCCTGTGATGCCATTCCAGTGCCTGTGTTTAACAGAAAGTTCAGAAGTCAAAGAAAATGGCTTCAAATGAGCTTGATTTCAGAACTTGATTATTTGTACACCCCTATTTGCTGTCATTTTAAAGGGACACTAAAGGGCAATAATGGATGAAGTTAGGTTGAGAGATTAGTATTCCAAAGTTACAAATATCTAATTTTTACCAAGAATGCAGTTCGGGTGCGCCAGAAATATTGCAAAAGCGAGACGTTTAGCAATGCTTCTCAAGGATTCTGGTAACTGTACCCAGTCAAATGGTCGTGAGAATTCTTCATAGGAAGAAAGCAGTGCGATGAGTGCTGCTAGTGCCTGGGATTTAGGAAGTACCATGGTCTTCACATGTGGTGCATGATAGAATAATGCAGGAGAGTTTAAGAAGCATGAACCAAGCACAATTTTCATGGTCATTTGTGCTCTTTCTGAATGGTGAAGCTTACAACATGAAGGATGGTAAACGTGGTGCCATCTGTTGATAAATATAACAGACTGGTAGACAGGGAGGTTATGTTTTCACTAATTTTTTCATAGTCGGGAGCTCAGAATGTCACACATCATAAAACTGATGGATCGCCTAAGTTGTAATAGGGTGAAAAGGGAAAGAGAAGAGGCAGCTTTATTTGCAACTCTCACCAACGCAGTCGCATTATCGCACAGTACCCCAAGGTAATTTATCGTCCTAGAAGAGCTTGGCTCCATAAAATTTCCCTTTAGTGTCTCTTTAAGCTTTGCTTCAAACTAAGTGCATTGTGCTAGACAGTTTAGGCAGGTATGTACATGTTTATTTCGTGCACTACAGTGCTATTTGCAACATTTTTTTTTGCAGCTGGGAGACACGAGCCAAGTCGGGACTGTCTTGCCAGTACATTATGTTCGGGAGCCACGGATGTAAACAAAAGTTCTTGACAGTATTGTTACAATTTTAGACCACGCTGTGATGATAGTTTAATTGGTGTTACTGGGGTTGGTGTTGTATAAAGAATAATATGATCAAAAAATGTTTTGTTATCAAAACGGTGTTTCTTGGTGCTGTCATGTTACTAAAGGTAGATTCACATGACGGACCAAATCGCTGATTTGGAATATGGGTCATGCACCAGTGGCGTGATGTCACGGGTCGACACTAACTTATGTGTGTGCATGAATGGGACATACCAGTAAAAGCAAGACACATTTTTACCCTGATTCTTGCTGCAGACGGGTGCAAATTTAGGACGAGAAAATTTCTGGATAGAAATGGGCACAAAAATTTCAGAAGGCTCATTTTGATTCACTGGTGTTTGCTGGCCAAGCTGGGTTTTTCTGATTTGTCATGTGAATGCTTTCAGAGGCTATTCGGTGGTCACAATGTCACTAACTCACCAACAAACACGTCCGTCATGTGAATCCACTTCAGATGTTACAGAAACGAAGAATTTTTGTGCTTTGTGAATCGAGATATTGCTGTTGGACTACTTCCCTGTGCTAATGAGGCATCAAGCCATGGTATATTTACAAGAAGGGGTTTCATCAGGTGGGTCAAATTTTGAACCTCTGATTGTCACATGGAAGTAAGCCGGCATTTTGGATGTCCGTTACGTGGCAACCAAGCTAGTATTGTTGATGAACTGCTGTCACGCACATGCTACCGATGCTCGTGCGTATAAATCTCCGGATATAGTCAAGTCGCAAAGCATGTAAAAATTTCATTAATTTTTTAAACCATGCAGCGTTTATTTCAGTGTCACTTGGCTCGTGCAAGCCTTTTTGAGCCTTTTTTTTTTTTATCTTTAACTAGGGTTGAAGAGAGTGTGAGCATGCTCGGAGAGAAGTGTTCAGCAAGGTAGCCTCAGGTAAGAATTCTCCTGCAGCGGACAAATGAATTGAAAAAGCAACATTACTGAAGCAGACTGCATCATTTATCTTTGTTGCTCTTATCACTACACTCAGCCTGGCACTTTCTTGGTTTTGCAAGACTTCAGTTAAGGTCATTATTCTGTACATTGTTGAGCCTTGAAACACTTATTACTTTTTTTATTTGCGCGTTCCTATCTAGCCACTCAGGACAGGCTGCGATGATTACAGGCGTAACAAAGCCTTATGCAATTTGAAAGCTGGGCTTAATCTAACAGGATTGAAGTGCTCTAGCTTAGCAGTTTTTTTTTTCTTTTTTTTTTTCTTTCTTCTTCTTCTTCTGAGAAGGCTTTAGAAAAGGAACTGTAGTATGCCTCTCCCTTAAGGTCCTTTATCCTGCACTGTCACTTTTAAAAAAAAAGCTGGCCACCAATGCACAGAGAAAATTTATGCAGCCGATATGCAAGCAGTCATTTTCATATTGCTTTAAACTGTATGGCTTGACATTTAGGGAGTATGGCTCTACCCGAATGAAAGGTATTGCTTTGTTCTCTGTTACATCCATAAATGGCTTGATCAAAATGTCACCTTTGAAAAAGTTTTAAGGTATGTGTGCATTGTAAATATGTTCCTGCATGCTTCAGCGCCTTGTGGTTGTAAAGCATTGTCCTTTCATATTCTGTTCTTCCATTTAGCTTTTTGTCATGCCATATGGAAGAATACTGACATTTTATGCATTCTGAATATTACTTATAATATGTTCTTAAGACTGCATTTTTGTCATCAGTAGCTTCTAGCTGGATAGTTGAGCTGCTTTATATTTCAGCGTAAGATGCCACGCACTCCGAATTGGGTGTTCAGTCTTCAACGTTCCAAATTACGTCATCAAAGCACTGTTCATTATTTAGGCAACCCTGTGGCAGTTAGAGAAATGTGCTAACCCCCTATGGCAGTGTTTGATGGTCTAGTCACGAAAGAAGTTTGGAAACTTTTCAGCCATGGTTAATTAAAAGTACAAGAATCACCAACTCCACACAACCTCAAAAGAGCATGTTGTGTCAATCTCTAGGAGCAAACTTGCATTCCTATTCTGATTGTATTTGTACCGACAGTGGCGACACCTCTGAAAGCAGAGATAGTTTTTGTATTTTAGAGATGCAGTTCTAACTGTAATGGATGATGTCTCCTGGAACATCTGTGTGCAATATGTTGTGCAGGTAAGAAGCTTCCCAGAAAAAATGAGGCTGCTGGTAAACGAAGATAAGCAATGCAAGTTGTGTTCTGAATGTCAAACAGCATAAAAAGCTTAAAGCATGTTTTTATATGCTGAGAGCAGAGGTACAGGGCATAATGCAGGGAAAGATGAAAAAAAATAACACTCTGGCTATGTCATAGTATCATATATGCCTGTAACCCCCCTCCCCTCCCCCCCCCCCCCCCCCCACTCCCAAACCTTGCATTGGCACATCCAGTGGCATATGATTTATTAGATCTGCCAGGGTACTAGGACTTTAAAGATAAGTGCAGAATGACATTTAATTGCTATGCTTTTTTTTTTTCCTGGTGCTTACTTTAGATCAGATGTGCGCAGACTGCTGTGTACCGCCTTAACATTAGGCGTAGGTTGTGAGAATGCTGGTGATAGTCTCATGTTTCTTGCTAGCAGCAGAGGCCCTTAGTGTGGAGCTTGTCCACCCGCTGTGTAGATAACTGTGAATAACACACTTGTACAGGTTGTTTACAAGGCTTTCCTTCTGGAGGTTCATAGCTTTACCCACCAAGCTTGTACCCTCTTATTACGGCTTCACTTTTAATCTGTTGCTCTGCAAATCTTGGGCTCTAGATCTGTCATTGACGTGTTGTTCGTTTTCATGGTAGGTTAGGGTTTTACAAAGATTGTTGTCTCGGTGCAGTAAAGAGCTTTGCACATGGTTACGGTGTGCTTAATGAAGGACGTGGTAATGTGCTGTGTTAGTGGTAATACACGTTAAGGCTCGTGCTAGAAACGAAATCTCCCTTAATGTTTTGTGAGCAGCCCATCCTGGAGAAATGTCCATTTTCTTTAGTTTAATTTTATTGCTCAAGTTTACATGCACAGCTTGCATCATTCATGAAGATGCTTTCATTACCTGTCATCCTTTGTTCAAAGCATAATCCTGTCATTTAATGTTCCAGAAGTTCATGTGACTGAGCAATGCATTGCTTTGCTTGGTTGGCACACTTGTCTGCCACTTAGAACCTTAGCATGGGCTGTGTCTATTAACAAAGGGGCCTAAAATCTGGCACACATGCCAAGAAAATGTTTTCACAATGCTTTCTTGCATACACAGAATAACAGTATCCATGGTGGCAAACTATGTACCACATGAGCAGGGATCATGTG
Organism: Amblyomma maculatum; assembly: GCF_055883805.1. Lineage (NCBI taxonomy): Eukaryota > Metazoa > Arthropoda > Arachnida > Ixodida > Ixodidae > Amblyomma > Amblyomma maculatum. The sequence continues at coordinate 1,544,244 of NC_139344.1, read as the reverse complement.
CACTGAATGAAGAATCTCAACACTGCAGCAACATTGATTCAATCTGAATTACAGCAACAAGCTTTATTGGCTTTCCTAAAGCTCATATTGAAATAACTGTGCCTAGGGGCCCTGAGATCAAGGACTAGGATTATTTGTTTGAGATTAATGTCTAGTCACCAATACCGCAGGGCAGAAGTTGTTACAGCACTCTTTATCGAGGCACATGTAAGCAGTGTACTGCGAGTATAGCGCACCACATTTTATGTTACAGAGGTATTTTAGCATGTTATATAGTTTGTCTCTTTAAACAAGACTGCCTGACAGGTACATTATGGAAGGATTACATCTGGAAAGAGATGCAGTGCCATAAAATATTTTTGGCCTCATAACTGCAGAAGTCTTTTACTGGTTTCTGTGTCTGTTTTGACATGTTTTCTGGATCGTGTTCCTGGTGCCCACCAGTAATGGTTACGCACTGTGCCACACTGATTTTCTTTTTTCACCGTCTTAAGTGAATTGCTCTGAAAATTTGTTTAAACGCTAATGCATTCCTTTTTGGTAGTACACCAGTGTCTACTTGTGCATCACCTGTGTTTGTCATAAAGCTTCCCCATATTGCGTAAGTTTTGTAAGGTTTCTGTACTGCCAAACTTTAGCTGCCAATAAATTGCATTACGAAGGCAGTTTCATTCTTTGCAATGTCTTTATTCTCCACACAGAACAAAAAGTGTCTGTACAATATTTGCAACACACTTAGTGATGCAAGAACCCTACACAATTCCATGGCGTTTTAGAACAAAAGTTCTAGGATGAACATCCCAGTTTCACCTGGCTCAAACTCAAAGGTCTTCAATCCAAACCAAGGTCAAACTAAGCACACGCCCCAAGACTAACAATGTATGTAAAAAAAATGGTTTATAGGAAAGGAAAGGTGCAGGAACTGACAATTCTTCGTGGACACCTGAACTGCACCGTAAGGGAAGGGGAAAGTGGGATTGAGAGAGACAGTGGTATAGTGGAGTGCTCCAGAATAATTTTGATCACCTGGAGATTTTTAACATTTGCTGACATCGCAAAAAGCACGGAAGTCTCCGCACTTCACATCGAACCGTGGCCGCCGCATTTCAGGTTTGCACCCGGGAACTCTGATTCAGTAGCCAGGTGTCTTAACCACTGAGTCACCGTGGTGGGTGCTTTCGCTCATAACTAGGTTTAGGTAAGGTTAGGGTTTTGTAATATTACTAATCTCGACAAATTCAATGCTCTGCTGCTCATGTAGAATGTACCACTGGTATGCCTAGTCGGGGTCGATATCAGCCATTGATAGCCACCTTCTTGATTTAGAAAGTAGTGGCTAATTTTGCATAAGTCAGTTCAACAAAATATGAAGTCTCAGTTAAGCTATAAAGCCAGTGTAACTGGACTGATCAAACCCGATGTTATGATAAAGCCTGGAGGATCACCAACCATTCTTACTGTTCTTTTTCCCTGTGCTGTTTCTAACCTCTGCAGTCATTTGTAGCGATTTTCATATCCACAAGGATACATCACAGTTTTCCCATTTGTTCTCGGAGCAGCGCACAGGCATAAATAAGAATGTCAAAATAAAAAATGGAATACAGTGACATACAATAAACTAGTCACTACAAGTGCTACACATGTTGCTCAAGGCGTTCTAGCAGTAACAAAAGATGGCCTTAGAACAAAGACAGCAGCTGTAACAGAATTTCATTACCATTTCAAACAAGCATAAAATTTACAATGAGTCTTAGATTAACCTCATAATGATGAAAACATTTATTGACACTGGCTTAGATTAAGGGAAGGGTGGTCGGGTCTCTAGTCCGGGACACCGTTGGTAAAAGCCGCTGCCCGTGCTCTTTCGACGAGGGTTCAGTGTTCCTCGAGGTCCGAGCTGGACAAGGCCGCCTCCCAGCCTTCCCACGTTGGCTGATTTATTATGTCAATACTGGTATTTTGTTGACAAGCCCATACCATATGGTATACGTTTGCCTTCTGGCCACAACCTCATTTTTTTACAGCCCTCCGATACCCTTGTAATTTACATTGGGGACTGCACTGATATTTATAATTCTCCCAACATTCCTGCTTCACCACACTTTGGCAACCAGTCCCGGTTTTTCTCTTCCTTGTCATGACAAGGTGGCTTTTGTGTTTGCAGCTACAGGATCAGATCCCGACCACAGAGGCCACATTTTGATAAATGCAAAAACTTGTATTTGCTACGCAATGCCAGCATGCATTAAAAAACCCTATTAATCGGGAACTCTCCACTATGGCATCTCCATCCCTCATAGCCCAGTTCGACTTCAGGACCTCGCATGCCAATGCCACTTTCTATTTAATATTCCCCAGGTTATGCTTGTTGGAAACTGTGGTAATGTGCCCCGAAAAGCAGATAGAGCTGTGCTTGGGAGTGTAGTAAACTGATAGTGCACACTCACCAAATCCCCTGCCCAATCTAGTGGATATAGACTCGAGCATGTCTTCAAGCAGACAATGCTATGGTGAACATAGAAGGGTCTTTCACAATCGCTCAATTAGCTCATGGTCAGCACTGTTTTTTTCACACATACGTGCAACAACTGCGCGTGCAACAACAGCGAAAAAAAAAAATTCGCTGCGTTTATCCTTTTGAGCACATGCACTCAAATTATTAATGCTGAATTCTGTCAGGAAATGCGATAAAATCGGCTTTCAAAACCTCACGGCAGCCACGAAATGCTCCCCTAAAAGAAGAATTTTGTTCGAAATTCCCGCGGGCGTTGCACTCGGCTGATTGCCACCATCTTGGGCTTGGTTAAAAGCTGTTTTCTTTGAGCGCAATTTATGGCAATTTTCGCTATTTCAAAATGGCTTTGCTCAAGCGGACTGGCTGCGCGCGCCGTTTTTCCGAAGGCCGTTTATGGTCTGATTAGCTTTTACGCGGCGCGCTTTTCAAGCGCGCCGTTCTGCGTCTCCCATTGGCTGGTATAATCGGCGCGTCATGTTTATTTTTTTTGTTGTTGTTGTTTTTTTTTCTTGCTGTTTCGCGTTCACCGCCGCGGCTGCCACTTCAGGCGCTTCTCGCGGTTTGCGCTCGTGTTTCTCGACGCACCGCTTTGTGCAGTTTTTCCTTATGATAGAGATGCCGGAAAAGATTAGGTCGTAACCGTGCACGCAACGAGCATTTGTAAGCCGTAAGAAACGGGCGTGGAACAAAAACCACAAGACGCCGGCCACCAGCGTGCCCTCAGGACTTGCGTTACAGCCATGCCAGACTTGTTAGATGTGTAGGGAACATCAACCACGCTGCCCGAAGACGACACCGCGGGTTCAAATTGCAGCGTGAATTGCATCTCGATCACGGTACACTAGGTTGACGCCACTGCCGTGTACTACTTTTTACGCAGTGGTCGGCGCAGAGTCCGTTCGGTCGGGAAAGTCCGCGACCCAACGCGAGTTTCACCTCGGCGTTAGCGCGGAATACGATACCGGTACCGAGTTTGTGATTGTGGACATAAAAGTGTTAAGCAATTTTATCGCGCACACGAAGCGCGGAAACTGCGGCGCGATCGCGAAGACGTGAGCGGTCGACCGCTGGAGTCTCGCAACGGACCTCAGCTGTAGCTCAGCTAGCTCGCCGATCGCTTTCGCGCTGTCCGCTGTCGGCGCGATTATTCCTGCTTTTTATCGCGTACTACTCTCACGCAGCGCATCCGCATATTTTACTGAGTACCCAACTGAAGTGCATATTGGTTCTTCCATTGTGGCAGCTCAGCGGTCAGCACACACACACACACACACACACACACACACACACACACACACACACACACACACACACACACACACACACACACACACACACACACACACACACACACACACACACACACACACACACACACACACACACACACACACACACACACACACAAATCCACGAATAACATACATACTGTGCGCCAGCTTAAAATGAAAATGCACTGTTTTCCGGTGGTTTCCCTGACATTTTTTTTATTTTTCCCGGTGCATGAAATTTCCCTGACAATTTCCAGTTTTCCTGGTTGCTAGTCGCCCTCTACAATGGTGCTATGCTTCTAAGCTAATGATAACATGGAAGTCATGTATCCACTGCTCACTCACTCGTCCTACGTTTTCAAATGCTTGCAATAAATAAAAGCAACCCATTAGTAATGGGTTATTACTTGTGGGAATTCTCGCGGGGCTGCGGCTCCGCTCTGAGAACCGAGGCCACACCGCTAGCTCCGACCACAGCCGTGGCCGTGAAGAACGTCACACCGAGGCAAACATAGCCAGCGGGCCAAGTTGTTTATTTGGGAACGCCCAATGTTCTTACTGGGTGTCATGGCAGCATCCGCTCGCTACGGCGTCGCGGCGTCGTCTCTCTGGGTGAAGCTGCTATCCACCGAGATGAGAGGGGAGGGGAAAGGAGGGGCCGTTCTCTTACCCCCGCGCTCTCCGCCACAGCACCGGAGGAAGGAGGCCAGAAGGGCAAAGATGGCTCCCCGAGAGAGAGGGTGTTCGCCGCGTTGTGCGGGCGAGGGAAATATTGAATTCCCACACCCTTCCTCCCTTAATCGTGACCTCTACCTGGGCGCCGTTTTCCCCTTTGAAGCTGCACGGCTGATCCCTCAGCAGTTCCATGCCGCAGGACAGGCGGCCAAAGCAGGAACGGCCGCCCCCGCGTCGGGCTGGCTCCGCAGGCCGCACAAATCCCTGCCGCTGCCGTCAAGGGGATGAAGAGGGGGCGAATTCCGCTAGCCCGCCATCCGGTCGCGTGCCGCCGGCACGCCCGCAGTGCGCTGATCGCCTGCGACGGCGCCGACTCCCCGCAAGTCGTAAATCAGGGCAGCAGGCTCCGTCCCTCCGCGTACAGGAACCACTCCGGCCTGCATATCTACACGGGTCGGGTTCTTCTCCAATTCGAGCTCGGATGCGAGCAGCTCCATGAACGAGCTCGAATTCGAGCTTTTTTTTTTCGGGGACCACTGTATGCCTGCGCAGCCATTGGGCTGGTAGACTTCAACTTCGCCGCTCCCCGCCGCCTGAATGCAGACAGCGTGGCCCATGCGTCCGCAGTGCCGGTGTCATAAATAAGGCCAGTCGGCGGGCTAGGTCCCTCTGAACGTGCTCAGCACAGGCTTCGCGTACAGGAACACTGCCGGCTTGTGTATCGACACGTGCCGGATAACTTCACACGAGACCGCTCGTGCCCTTGCGGTTGACATTAGGCGATTGCGCCTACTTTCCGCACTGTATCATCGCGGAAAGGACTGCCTTCCCTTCTATCCGCTCTCGCGAACTCGCGCTTCTGGCGTTTGTCCGTCGTCAGCTCAAGCTGCACAGGCAGCCGACGCCGCCGGCGCTGCTCTGCGTGGGTGACCTCCACGCTCGGAGCACTCCCCCTTCTTTCAGCGATCGCGCTGACGGAGGGTGATGTAGCGATGCCCACGGAGTAGCTGTGCGCGTGATCTCACATGCGCAGCGTTTGACAATCCTTCAGCGATTTCGCTGACTGTGGGTGCTACAGAGCCGCTGCTTGAGTGATTGCACTTGCGCGGCATTTTTCCCGTTGTCGCAGCGACTGCGCTGGATTCGGGTTTTGCAGCGGTACCCGTAGAGACCGCTCTCGGGATCGCTTGCCTATGCGCTGTTATGCGCATGCAGGGTCCGCTTCTACAGTTACTTTCAAAGGAAGTACTGTTGGCATGGGTCCGCCGACTCCGCCCGCCCCCTTTCTGCTTTGCAGCCGCGAAACAATCTCAGCAACCTCTAACGGTCCCACCCATCTGGGCGCTCGACTCGTCGCGATCTCGCGTTCACGTCGCTGGGTGCTCAATCATAGCTAGCCATCGGACTTGCAATGTTCTTACCGCGGCTGCGGTTCGCCTTTCCATTGGCATTGGCCGCAATTTCGCGCAATTACTTAGCGTAGTCGTCGACATTGGTCTCGGCCTTTGCGTTCATGCGCAGAGCTAAGGGAATGGCGTGCCAGTGCACATTCCGGTGGTTATGCGATTGCGCATATTCACCCTAGAGCGGCTGTATATTCCGATATCGGCGCTCGCTCCTTTGCGAATAACGGCTTTTCTGCCCTCATTTGAGGCGTCACTGCCTAGCACGTATTGTAGCAAAGCTTAATCATAGACCAGCAGGAAGTCTCCAACTCACTCGTAGCAATACCAGCTACACTAGAGTTAACGCCAACCACAGTACAAGTGGCTTCACAGCGCAATTTGGACTGAATCGTCGCGGGGTTCTGTCTCTTCAATAAGACTAGCGACCCTCTTACGACAAAAAAATAAAAATAAATAAATGAGCCCTCCTACTAGCCCCTGACAGCTCTTAACTGCTGAACGCAAGCTCGAGTGGGTGTCCCCTCTTACGAGATGCACGTGCTTTAAAGGTTTCCGCAACAGGGCGCTCCTCGCTGCGACCTCCTTCCGCAAATTTGGTGTACTACGCTACGGCTTCTAGTGACATCGCACAGGCGACTATAATTCACGCTCCCTTTTCGAACGGCATTTGGCTGCTCGTGAACTGACCTGCCGAATGCGAGTGACCTCACCGCATATCCATGCGACGCCGCTCCAGTAAACATGGCTCTCGACTCTCCTGAGCCGGTGAACTTTGAACCTGTGCTCGGCGCGCTTCGGCAGCGCTCTCACCTGCATTCTCCGCTGTACAGACAGCGCGGTTTTGAGCCAACGGGCAAAACGGACTTACCGCATCGGCGGTTCTGGGCGGAGTAGGCAAATGGGCACTTATCGTGAGCTGGACCAACGGGCCGGCTTTCCCGAGCGGGTGTATGGGTGTAGCGTAGGCAACTGGCAGAGCTTGACGAGTAGCTCAGGATCGCCTTGAGAATGACTCGTTCGGCGGACCACACCTGCGATTTCACTGGAGGCGTATCGCAATAGCGGTTGGAAACCCCTGCCATCGGGCTAGGCTTCGCATACCGGCCAGGATCGCCCAGCCGACTTTGGACGACTTACTACGTGGAATTCCACCATTATTCGTGAGCTAGCCTCCCCAACTGGACTGCCAGTGGGGGCCCCACGTTGGTGCGCCATTTTTGTGGGGATTCTCGCGGGGCTGCGGCTCCGCTCTGAGAACCGAGGCCACACCGCTAGCTCCGACCACAGCCGTGGCCATGAAGAACGTCACACCGAGGCAAACATATCCAGCGGGCCAAGTTGTTTATTTGGGAACGCCCAATGTTCTTCCTCGGTGTCATGGCAGCATCCGCGCGCTACGGCGTCGCGGCGTCGTCTCTCTGGGTGAAGCTGCTGTCCACCGAGATGAGAGGGGAGGGGGAAGGAGGGGCCGTTCTCTTACCCCCGCGCTCTCCGCCACAGCACCGGAGGAAGGAGGCCAGAAGGGCAAAGATGAGGGCTCCCCGAGAGATAGAGCAGAAGGGCAAAGATGAGGGCTCCCCGAGAGATAGAGTTCGCCGCGTTGTGCGGGCGAGGGAAATGTTGAATTCCCACATACTTTCCAGGCCGTAATCATTTCCATCAATACCTAGTCCCCTAATGCATATTGCTAAAAAGCCAAGTAACCACAGCTGCAATGTATGATACTGACTTCTTAAAAGCTGATAAGTAGCACACCCACACAGCTGTTTCTAGCCTTGAAAGTGGCAGGCGAGAGGGAACTGAGCAGATCTGGATGCTCCTCACTGCAGAATGATTACTGCACATCATATCTCACGCTCAGTGGGAGATCTATATCCACATTTCAACAGATGACAATGTTCAATACATATTTACGCTTTAGCATACGCTGCACTGAATTCAAATATGCAGCCACCAACTGCAGTTCAAAATGCATTATTCAGACACTTTTATTTCACAGTAGTTACAACCAAGAATCTACACTGACTGCAGTGTGTGTAGACTAACGAATGAACATATTCTGTACGCAAAACCTCATTAAATCTAAATTCACCTGAAAAATCTGCATGGTCCTGGCTAAGCTTATAGAGGTCTACAGCATTAGGCACTTAATTCAGGCACAGCTGGGCTCACACTGGTAAATTCAGTAGTGCTTTTGACAAGGCCACAGCCAGCAATCAACCAGATAGCTCTCTTCAAGCCTCAGTTGCAGAGTGCATGGCCTCGTCTCCGCCGACGAACACGCAGCGACTGGCGGGGCGATGCCAGGGAATGTTGCTACGAGTAGTCCGGCTACTTATCCATTTTCACTTTTCGGAGCTTTGCAACAGGCGGCACCAACATTTAGACTCCAGTTAGCGCATAACTGCTTTTTTATTTATTTCTTTGTTTCGTTTTAGAAGTGTGTCGCCATTCTTGCGTCGTATGCCTACGTTAACGTGTCTTGTCTTGCTTCCGTTGGTGCGGTTCTCCCAGAGCACCGAAAATGCGTGCTTACTGCATAGTGCTTGTAAATGACGCGATGAAGCATCCTCACATGCATACGCGAGCATACAGTTTTTGTGAGGTGGTTTCACTGCTACCGCATCACACCGTGATTAAGGCTGTGAGATCCTTCACCGTTTGAACAATTCCACACTCCCTGCAGTGAATGTGCAGCAACGCATTTCCTGAAACTGTGACAAACCGTCACTTCCATGCAGTTTTTCACCTCAACAACCACTGTAGCCCAGGCTTTCACCAAATAAAATTACTCAGACCGCCGACTGTGGGTTGTTTTTCTTTTCTCTCTCAGAGAGCGGATCATGCCATGTCTACCTTCAGATTATTTAGTTGTTTCTTTCAGTCCCTTGAAGGCCAATTAACGAGGTTTTGCTACATTAGCCTTTCTGCAAGACTGTCAGGGCACGATCGTTAGCACTACTACCATGGCATGCACTGACATCACAAGTGAAGCGAGTATGCATATTGCACAACAAAAAGCATAGGTTGTAGTGGCGACACTGCAGAGTTATAATGGCAGCGGTAGATCCACTGCGTATGAAAGTACCCTATTTTCACTTATTTGTGGGTTCAATTTCACCTCTTAATGCAGCCCAAAAAGCCCACACACACTGCAGTGTTTTCAATTGATAAAAAGCCTATATACACAACAACTTGCATAGCTAATTATTGGCTACTTACAATACCTGTCCCTGTATTGAGATGTGTATTGCACATATAACTGACACAGAAGTGGCCTTGTGTCATATGCACATCAAGCCAAACTAGTTTTGGTACCTGTAACCTCTGCACAGTGCTTGAACAGTGGCATTCCCACAATTCACATGGAATGTCGAAATGAAAAAGACAGGTAAGGCAGCACGTGGCTACCCTTCGCCTGACACTGAGCCTTGCGGCTCCAATAACGCTGTACGTCTTTCGTTTTCACGAGTGATGCTCTGGTTGATCCTGTTCAGCCGTTCCTTAAAATGAGATGAAAAAAAAAAAGAGCAAAATGAATCTTAGCACAGATGCAGCGCTTATTGCTGACAGGAATGTGCAAAAAAAAAAAAAAGTTGAACATAAAACGAAATGCAAGCAGGCACTTTTGTAAGCCACCAGAGATAACAGATGTTTTTAGATTACTTTAAGCCTACACAACTTTCAAGCAGTTAAGGTAAGCATCTGTATGAAATTAAGTGTGGCTTCCATTTTTAAAAACAAGCAGCAATACAATATAATAGAATGCTACTATGCACGTCTCGTAGCTTCAGTTGCATTGGGACTTTAAACCCCTTAAACCAAACCAGATTGCTACAGTGCAAAACAAACTTCAGAGCAGTAAGATGTAAACTCATTATACTGAGGTTTCAGCAATGAAAGAACTTCCACAAATGTCTGAATGACTGGGAACTCATTCATCAACACCTTTTTCTAAGTCTGCCAAGAAAATGCCAGGCCTTGGCAAAACCTTAGCTGTGGAATTGCAATGGTAATTCATGCAGTAGAATATTATTTAGCAGAATATGAACATTACCTCCTCCTGTACTGCATAGACTCTACCTTTCCAAAAGGGGGAAGAGTTATGTTACCATTATAACAGGAGCATAATGTTTCCACTCGGTGTTTTAGTAAATGATATTACCGACAACTATCTCATCTGTTTACATTTCCACGCAAGTTCTCAGTCTAATACCACTACGTTTCACCAAGTTGAGCTCGATAAACAATCATTTGTTGCCACCATATCTAACATTGACTGGTCCAAAGTATTCTCACTGAAAGGCCCTCAAGAAGCTTTTTCACTGTTTTTGACACTGCTTTTATCATGTTTTTCACTCAAATTCTCGCAAAGAAAAGGATAGTGCCATCGCAGAATCCATGGTTAACAGATCAGATGCTAAAGTCTATGTGCACTCGAGAAAACCTTCATAGAAAACAAAAAAGCAATCCAACATTGCTAACATCTCTAAGCAGAATTGATAACAGCGAAAAAAAATTACTATGAACATACAATACTAAACTGCGGAAACAATGTTGCAAAAAATAATGGGAGATAGTTAACCTTTTCCAAAATCAGTTTAAGAAACGGTTAATAAGCAAGATTGTTGATGATGAGGAATATTGCACCCAGTCAGAGATTGCAGACGCCTTTAGTAACTTTTTCGTAAGTAAAGATAATACCACATCTCCCTATTCGAATCCATCTAACCGCCTTATGCATTCGGTATTCTTGTTGCCAACTACACCTGAATGAAGAAGTTTTATCTGTTATTAACTTAAACAGCCTCAAAGTAGCAAGTGCTGCCTTGGACAGCCTACATCCCAGTAAATATAAAGCTGATTTCCCACCTCATATCACATGTTCTAGCTGCAATCATTAATTTGATGTTCAGAACAAGTGCTTTTTTCCCCCAAACTAAAGCACAGTAAGATAACCCCCATCTTTAAGAAAGGTGATTGCACCTCGATTGATCTTAAATCGAAGTGGGAAGGGTGTTGGCCAAATATTTAGGGGAATTACTTCTTTATTAGAAATCTACTCCACCTTGGGAGATTCCCCTAAATATTTGACCAACACCATTCCCACTTCAAGTTATAGATCAATTCGCTCTCGCCCTATCATCTGATCTACTAGCCATCCTGGTTAGCTCAGTTGGTAGTGCGAATGCCCCGGAAAGGTGGTGGTGCCGGGTTCGATCCCCAGATCAGGACGAATTTGTCTTTAACTACGAAGTTTCTGAGAAAGCTGTATAGCTTTCCTTTGTAGCCATATGGCTACGCTTGGGTGGATGTCACCGAGTAATTACTTCCTTGTTATTAATATGGTATATACTACAAAAAGTGAAGGAAGTGGCTACTTTCAAGTTAGTGACTAGGGATGGCCAGGCAGCTATATAATGCACAACAATGTCGCACAAAAAAATTGGAAGCTCCACCTTTCCAAATATGACACGATAGCCTTAATGGGTCCTATTTGCAGATCCTCATTTGTGTACATGCACCTTGCTACTCGCTTAATCACTGACCTCTTATATTTGGCCTCCATAATATCTCACATATTCATTAGCATGCAGTTGTAAGGTTATCAATTATGTGAAAGACCACCCAACATAGATACCTATAAAACACCACTTCAACCAAATCATATGGACATGGTTGCATGGCCTAGGAACAGCATGTGTTACTCCTTGTCCAGAAGCCTTGGAGGGTTCAATTTCCACCTCACCCTTCCATCTCAAAGGAGAAGCCAGAGTAGGCAGCGTCTGCCATGTCATGTGGTCTCATGACGCCACTCAGCCACACAACCAATTCGTGCTCGGCCAAGTCACCTGCCAACTCCCACCTGCCAGAGGCCGTGCCCATGATTTTTCGCTCATTACAATGCCGAATTTTTTTGCAGTATAAAGCCTTAACATACTAGACATGAACTGCCTCACTTTGGATGGCAACAGAAAATACATAATGAGGCCAAGCCTTCAGCATACAATAAGTAGGCAGCAACAAAAAGCGGCACAAGCTTAAACCTGGTGAGTAATACTTCTTTGAATAGGCATTAGACATTCTCTATAACACTGGACTGGACCACGTTTGAACTTGTGCGATTTCAAATACACAAGAATGAGACTTGCGTGTGGTTTCAACTCCATCGCTACCAAGCAGATTATGTCGTCCACTGAAGGAAAAAGGCTATTGCCACATAACTTACCTGGGTATTTTGAAGAATGCTGTTAACAAGCACCACCCTTCTTTTGGCATTGACAAGTTTTTTAACGTAGCTGTCAAGGTCATAGGGTATCTGCTGGTTTTCAGACAATACTCGAAGGTCTGCAAGTAAAATGCCACAGTACAACATTACGCTCAGCCTTGGCAGTCTTGAAATTATTATGCACAAAACCAGTGGAAAGGACACACTCACAATCTGAGAAGGAGTACACAAGATGACACTGGATACTGTTTAGCGAGCTAAACACGGCTTTTCCAGCATCGTCCTGTGTACTCCATCTCTTTGTGAACGCGTACTTTCCTCTGGTTTTTCATATAACCATGCACCAACTGGCCCAACAAGCTACGCTTCTTGAAATCATTCTATTAATAATTGGAATCGTTGCCGCCGCATAAGATGGGAACATCTGACTTCTTTTGATCGTATCAGGCAAGTACCCCAAACAAATTTGGTATTAAAAAATACTACCAACAAAATACCATTTCTGTGCAAATTTTGAACTGCGAGGATTCTGCGGTTTAGCTGGGAGAAGCATTCTACATCACGCCTCTAATTGTGCAACACGCTAGAATACATGGACCATGGAATTGTATCTACCTACGACTGCTAAGTAATTTAAAACTGAATTTCTCTTGAATGCTGTTTTGGTTCAATCTATTGAATGACAGCTGTTTAGGTCATGTGAGCCACCATGAAAAAACTAATAATCACAGGTACATAGCTTTAAATCACTGAACCACTTTATCCAGTCTGTTTCGAGAGCTCAAATGGCAACAAGCAATGTATCAGCGGTTATATTGCCATTCTTTGCATGTCTTGCATGACCTAAACGCCAACTATAGTCAAATACTACTCATGTCTGCATGCAGTAATCTCCACACAAAGTTCCTCTGTGACAAAAAGTCTGCTGGTGAAGCTCTTCTGGTTATCTAAATAACAAGCTAGGCATCCACCGAACTATAAGCTCAAGAATGTCTATGCCCCTGACTTATTGGGTCTGGTCAAACTTCAAAAACTGATTCTGTTTACTACACAACAGGGTACTGACATGTACCATGGGCCACAGTTAACTGTTATTTTTTTAATATTACTCTACTATACAACTGCCACTATTCTTCAGTTGATGAAACTGACACAGCATCAAGAAAATCAATTATAAATTATTTAGTGGTCGCACGTACATTCCACAAGATGATCCATGTATACCAATGACTAAAGCATCATTTGAAGGAAACAATACACAAAAAAAATTTTCATGTTGATACCCCTTTAAAACTTTGCGACAGCCCTCAAATTCTATTGCTGGTCGGTTCATCTCATCCTCTGTAACTGGATCAGGCAGCCTTGTGCCCCCATTATCAGCACTATCAGGAAATCAGCATTACATATGATAAGAGCAGTGCTCTGCCACCATTATCTGTGGTATCTGGAAATCTACATGATATATATAAGAACAGAGTGCAACTATGACACTATTACCAGCACAATCAAACATTCTACATGGCAGATAAGAACACAGTAGCAGTGTGCCAGCAATACCAGTACAATCTGGCTATTTACATGGCAGATACGAATGAAGCACTCCTGTACCACCATTACCAGCGCAATCAGGCAACCTACATGGCAGATTGCATTACCAAAAAAAAATGAGAAAGGTAGGCTCTGTACCTGCCATAACTTCAGGCTACCTTCACACATTATTTTGCTCAGCAGCTTCATAAAGCAGACCACTGACAAACACCAATCCACTTATTATTTTCTGGTCTGCTTACAGTGCTAGCACTAATATTTTGTGATGCTTGTTGCTCAGCTTAGAGGCTCTCTGGTATTTGCACAAAAAGTATTAAAGCCTAGAATTTTCTGCATTTAAATATCACTGTTTAAGAGCCATTAGAAGCTGCTTAAAAAAAAAAAAAAACTAGAAACAGAGTGCCTTACAACTGCCTCCTCATCAAGTAGCTAGGATGTACGAAAAAGAATATTTTCTTCATAGAAAGGCAAGGAACGCTTTCTCAAGCTTTTCTGGCTGAAGAAACCCAAACAGTCCTGTGTATGTGCTAAGGACCCCCCTCCCTCCTTACCCCACAACTGCAATCAGTTATCCCAAACATCAGTCGGTTGATTGCTTATAAATGTGCCCTCTGTGTTTCTTTTTATGGAATCTATGCTTTCTCTTATACGGCTTTGTTAGCTTTAGTAGGCATATTTATGTTTTCGTGCTTTCAGTAATGTTTACTAAATGCTGATGTCTCACTCATGCTTAGACTCCTACGGCTTCTAAGGTCATAGTTAGTCAGCTTTAAGACATTAGAGACGCTCTATGACAAGAAAGCAGAACACTAGCAGAACACTGCTCGACCAAGTGGGCTGCTCACAGAATCTTGTAACTGCTCACTGGCTTTCATTGGTTATCTGCCGCTCCCCACTTCTGCGGTAGTGCGGTGCAGGCATCTTTTTGTTACTTCAGCTGATAATGGTTATTTAGCATAAATGGGCTCACCAGTGGCGAAACTTGGTCTGCACCTCTGATTCCATCAAATCGCCCGAAAAAAGCTAGACAAGCATGCTTTCTTTCATCTTGGCTTGGTACAGCCATATTGATGGAACACCCATACCTTCAGTTACTATACGCACGATGTGCACATATTCAAGTGTCATTGTGAGCGCAGCCTGACAACAGTATCTTGGCGGCACAGGCAACTCCAGTTGATTCACAATTTCTCAATACAACCTAACATGTAGTACTGGCCTTAATAATGTAGAGCATGCTTCCTCACTAAAAATTTTCTCATGCATTACTTAGTGAATATTGGGAGATACTTTATAACTAGGTTAGCACATTCCACTAGTATGCTCGTATATGGACCATTATATCTTCTTAATGCAACGAGTGAGAAAACTTGACACTAGAAGCATGCTCCATAGTATTTCAGCTGCATTTGTACATCATAAAAATACAACATTTCAAGATGCAGTCATTGCTAAAATTCAAGGTAACATATAAAGTCCTTTAGCCAACAGCATTCATAAAAGTGCATTTCATAGCTCATAAATACTGTCTTCTACTCAGAGCTAAGCCATAATTCAGTGCCACTTTTCTGATCTATCCTGTGACACTGTAGGCATGTATGATATTTTCACGCTCGCACGTTCCCTCAAAAGACATTTCTTAAGCAACTTCCTCAAATAACTCACAATACAAAAATGCACTCAATACCAAGTCCTTTGTCACCACAACGCCAATAATATATTAGCTAAAACACATATTTGGCTTATCTGTTATTGCAAAATGAAAAATTAACACAAATTTGTTAACATAACTTAGTTAAAAGTACTACTTGCAGTTAAAACGCGCCACATAACGCTGATGCGCAGCTATATTAAATTACGTAATTTTGTTCTGAAGAGAGTAGACAATATGAGCAAAAGCAATCAACAGACTTTATTTTCCACATTTTAGCTAGTCGAACATCTGCCCACACAGCGCAAATGCGCGGGCACACACTGTTTATCAACGTTTGTAGATAATGTTTCTTACAGTTTTTGCGGGTCAAATGACAACGCATTACTTCTAGATTGCTTGAAGCAAACATTGTACACGCTGCACTGTACACCTCTCAAGAGCGGAAACTGTCCGGGAAGACAAAATACGCCCTCTCTCACCCTCTGCCAGAGTGTCAATATGCTGCCGAAGCTCCAGCTGACTGATCCTGAAATAAAACAAAAGTCAATAATAAATCAGAATGAATAACTTTGACGCTACTTATCTTCTCAGACGTCTGTTCTGACGTAAACGGGTATTCAAGTCAACAATACAAGAGTCTACCTCCGCGTAGTTAAGAGAAATTTTCGCAACCAAAACCTCATGGGATAAAACTTTCAGTCATTCCAATCGGCACATATGCCTCCAATTTATACTTCATGCAGATGACACTTCAAATGTAAGAATATATCTCCTACAACGCAGCGCAAAGTCACTATCATGTCACGCCCACCAGCATATGCTCGCACTATGTCAGGAGGAAAATACGCACCGAGTGGACTTCACTCGTTCGTCTATCTGCTCCACAGTCGGAAGCAAAAGACCAATAATGCCTTCAGCTAAGCAGTCTCGGGCAGATACCTCTGAATATGCCTCACTGCGATCATCGACTGAAGTTGCATTTTCGCTATCATCCATCTTCCAATTCACTGGGTTATCAATGTTCCATGTTGCTTGCGTTGCTTCTAGCGGCCGTTACTTGGCCCAGTTTTGGCCAATCTAGGATTCTAGTTGGATCCGTGGATTCGAACCAGAGCCAGATTCTAAGTTTTTATGATGCCAAAATATCGCAGAGCTTTATGAGGCCTTAAAAACCAAATATATGACTGATTTTCTTTAGAAATTAGGTATTGAAACATAACTTGTAAGCAGAGTTTTGGCAGCTTGCTCGCTGCGCGGCAGCACGGTAGTCCGGCAAGACATGTCAAGAAGCACTCGGGAGAAAGCGAGAAAGCAGAGAAGCAGATTACAAGGGGGCGCGAATGCTCGAAATCAGGACGTGCAATATTTAGATGTTCATTAACTGCGCCTGTCATTATCTGTGTTTATCAGCACCACTGCATCTAATGACCGGAGCAATCGGGCCAAGCAGCTATTATGGACATTTCGGTTGGTCTGTTTTTACTCTTATTTCTGGCAGTGTAGTACGTTTAAAGTGCAGCAACGACAGCTTAGAAGTCATTTTAAAGCTTTTATTTTTACAGTGTGCTAATTAGCTTGGTCGTGAAATATAGAGCATCGTGTACATGTTCCGATTCCTTAAGACTTGTTTCGTTTTGCTCTTTGTTTTGTCAGTTTGACCATGATGCTTAGGCGCTGGTTCATCTCATAGTTTCGTTTTTCGGACTTCAGTAATACAATAACTATGGCATGATTTTTTTGGGGTGCTCATTCTGAGTTGAGCGCAAAGCAGACGAGAGACTGCGTCAAACCTAAAGACGACACGAGCGCTCTCGTTTTTCTTGCTAAGTTTCGCGCTGAATCGCAGAATAAACGTGAACTATAACTTGCCCAATTATAGTGTCACGAATTTCTGACCGGTTTCCTTTGTTGACTTCCTTTTTTTGTAGAATGTCGGTCAAACAGCGAGATATATGTGCTACCTTTGTGGCTGTCGTTTGGCGGACGAGAATCTGCGTGCTCACTTTAAGAGCCGAGAGCACTTTCAGGAGCACATCAAGCTATGTCTGTGGCTATATGAGTGAGTATAAACAGTCGCAATTTGTATTGCGAAGTGTCGCGCCGAACTTTGTAATATATTTTGTTGCGTTTACAAACTTATAGAACTGCGATCTATGCATAGCCTTGTATATTATGAACTCTACAGAGTGCAGGTAGAGTTAATTAGTCAAGATAAAGAGCGAATTTCGAGATATCGTGACTAACTTTCTAGATGCTTTTACATTCTTCCTCTAAAAGGGGACCCAACTTGACTTTTGCGGAGTAAACAGCTAGGTGTAACAATAAATACTGAAGATTGAAACCGCCAACTCATTCGCTCGCATATTTTCTACGGAGGTGACATTGCTTGGTGGTGGCTTTATTTGATACTGTTTGTTTGGTGGCACCTGCCTACATTTCATTATGAGTGAATATAATTCACTTAGACTTTTTTTGAACTCCCATAACTTCAATATACTACTCCACTTCACCTCCAGTGAGCAGATGCCCTCCAAATAGACATCTTAATTTCTATTGTAGGTACCCTGTTGTCATCTCCTTGACTGCATTAATTTATTACCTGGAAGTTTCTAATCCAGAACCTCTGCAGGTTACAAAAGAGGAAGTAACCCTTGGGAGAATCAGCTGGATTTATAGGACAGATAGTGACTTCATGAAGCTGTAATCCCTGATTTCAGATTGTGATATGAGAGACTTTTCGGCTAACACATTGTCAAGAAGTGGCACCAGCTTGCCAACAATTAAATTCTTATGGAATTCCTTCATTATTGAACCATGAATGTCTTCAATAGTCTGGTTTTGTGTGGAACGGTTCACCACTGATCCTGTGCGTTTTCTTCTTTTTTGTTTATACACCTGATCACTTCTTGATGCCAA
Organism: Amblyomma maculatum; assembly: GCF_055883805.1. Taxonomy (NCBI): domain Eukaryota; kingdom Metazoa; phylum Arthropoda; class Arachnida; order Ixodida; family Ixodidae; genus Amblyomma; species Amblyomma maculatum. Next base: position 1,526,030 of record NC_139344.1, on the reverse strand, counting down.
AGCGTCTTCCTTTCTTTACTGCTCTTTGTCTGTGCATATTTTTTAGTTATATGTTGTCGGACCTTTTCTGGAAAACCTTCTGGTCAGAGCTTCCCACTGTTAAGTCTTGGCTGTTTTAAAGAAGTATGCTTGCTTGTTCTTTTCTCATCTTGTTTTGGTTCCCACACTCTCCCTGTTCTATCTTTTGTTTTGCTATTTGCACTATCCCTTGTCGCCTCAAATGTTAAAAATTTCCCCTAGTGACGTCTGTCTTGGTTATTTAAGCAGTGTTTTGGCAGTTTCCCAAATGGGCCTCGTGTGCTGCAGCTTTGAGTGCTACAAGTGGCGCCACCTGGTAATTATGGTGGAACTTTCCCGTCATCTCAAAGCGGCTCGCGCTGCGTACATCCCATTAGTCGGCATGGTGTCTCACTCAGGTGGCTACAAATTGCAGATGAAGAAAGGGGGTACAGTTGATTGTTGCTTGTACGGTAGTCACAGCAGCTACAGAGGGATTGCTGGGAAGACTTGAAAAAAAAAAAAAAAAAAAAAAAAAAAAATCAAGCGGATGTTTGCTTGTTAGAGAGAGGCGGCAGTTCGAAACTGAAATGCACATTTCCAGGCAACAAGCGCGTTAGAATAAACTTTTTTTACACCCACTTTGTGCTTTTCGTCGCACACGCACAGAACAGACACTTGCATAATGTGTGTGCTGCAGAATAAGCCAAAAGCAAAGCGAAGACAGCCGCCACCTGCTTGTACAGGTGCGAACATAAGTAAATGGAGCACGCTTTTCCGTTCAAATTAAAATCACTCCTTCTACACTGGCTACAAGAAAACAATATTTGTCCTAGCGAAAAGGCACTGGCATCTAGTACCGAATCGCACATACCACGACTGCCAATTTCAATTATGCAACGCATAAAAAATAATAGAAGAAAAAAGCGCGCTCCGTTTACTTTTGTCCGCAGGGGTACCATCTTGTAGAAGGCGCATTTTTCGGCCACCGGTGCTTTGAGTGCAACACATCACCTGCGTGCAAGCACTTCTACTAGTGGCTTTTCGTTTGTTTGGAATTTGATTTGGCACTCAAGCAACATGGAATTTTGCATATTAGGTAATAAATAAAACAAAGTAAGCAAATGTGCAGTGCAGCACTTGGTCTTCCTCTCAGTGGCAATGTGTGTAAGGCATGCTACTCAAAAGTGATCGTCGAGGACAGCTGGGCAGCGTCAAAAAAAGTGTTTTTTTTTTTTTAAGCCTCTCGAGGAGGCTTAAAAAAACAACACTCATTTCATGGGACGGGAAGAGCACAGGTTGTACATGAAAATGGGCCCTGAGCCGCCTGTGCTTGCTTCTATATGGCCACCAGCCCACCGTAGTCTTCAATGTTCTCTCAGTTTGTGGAAACAAATGGTGCATGAGACCTGTGGAGGCACAATGCATGGAAGAAAATTAGGAATGGTTCAGCCAGTTCTCCAGTGCATGCTGTTCTGTGGCTTTCGGACCATCGATAATGTTGAGGCGTATTTTAAAAATAATTGCTTGGTGTGTGGTCATAAATTGTATGAGGTAAAACATGTATATAAGTGCGCGATGAAGTTTACAATGTACCGGGGCTCGCAAACGTGTTCGGGAAATGTGCTACCAAGGTGGAAATTGTAGTGTACAATGTCAGATGTGAAGCGAGTTTTGTAGCGAGAGCTACATTGGCCACAGTCTTGCAATTTCGCCATGCCTGTCCGGGCCTGTCCACTCTCGCCATTTCGCCTTGCCTGTCTGAAAACCGAAGAAAGATGAAAAAAAAAAAAAGAAGATGAAGGACACATGCTGTGTCTGGTCTTTTTCTCCTGTGTGTCCGTGTGTCGTGCGTTGCGCTGTTTTGAATGCATTACCAACTAGCCCGGCATCTCGCACTTGTGAAGAAAAAGAAGAAAAACAAAAAGCAGAAGACTGATACAGGTGAACGACAACAGCGAGTTGCTAGGACAGCAGATTCGTTCGAACGAACGTTATGAATGTGGTGTGACTCGGAATTCGATGTAAAGGCAATGTCATACCACTAGAAGTCTTCTACACCCAAATGAGAATGGTCAACGATGAGAGGCAAGGGGTGCTCATACGTGAAGTACTACCCTATGGCATAAATAAAGCTGAAACCATAGAGTAAACTACTATGTGCAAAAGCCATGTCTTTACTTTTAAGCCAAACCTAAGCATAGCCATGCGGATTGCTCTCGCGTAACTCCAGGTTTAACCACAAGCTAATTTTTTTCCCTTTCGGCTCGTGCGTTAGATTCTCAGTCTTGTTATATGGGGTTGTTCGCAAACTCGTGAATAATCATAGATTCAAGCTGCACCGGCTAAGCTCGGTGCCGGGGTTGGTGCAGACATGCAGTGGTTTACAGCCACAGGCACGAGTTTTGCAAAGACTTGCCTTGGGCATGGCGCAGGCTGTCATTGCATCCATGTCGAAGGCTCTTGCTGCACACAATATCACTCAAGCTGTATACTAGATTCCGGCGCAAAACGTGTTGCCACACAAGATGCTACATGTTATGAAATACTTTTCAACATTTTCAATTTGCTGAAACCCACAAAACAGCATGCACTGTTCGTTCCAGGCCACTATGCCACAAAACAACCACAAAAGCCAGCAAATGGCACAGGCAGATGGTAGCGGCGGGAAAGTTCGCAACCCGGCCTGGTGGTGACGCCAGTTGTTCAAAATCAGTGGTGCCACCCATACTAGCGCACGAGGCCCATAAAGTTGAAGTTCAGTACCTGTGTTATCATGTTTTATGTTGCGCTTAAGCGCTGTAGACCACATCAAAACTCTTGTCCTTTTACTGCTCAATTTTATACCTCTGATAGTGTGCACTCCATCTAGCCATAAAAGAATGACTCCCAGCAACCGAGAATCTCTTTTCTTTTTTCTTTTCAAGTGTTGTTTATTCTTGAAACACTCACTAGGCACAGCCATTTAACTTGCTCATCTTAAACTTGTGGTCACTTGTAGAGAAAAGAGCATTGTGGTGAGCCACCACTGGTTTTCACATTCATGTATTTTCCCATAAATCCCTTTTTTGCTGAAGTCTACATATCCCTACATATCCTTGAAATGCAGTCTGTCATGCTAGGCTCTCCTTATTTTAGTGCTTGTGGCTCTTTTAACTGAAGAGGAGAAAGCTAAGCTGGAGGGTTGCAGAGGAGGATCAAAATAGTGCATAACCAGTACAAATTTAGAAATTGCTGCGATATTTCAGCCTCGTCATCTCTTAAAAAGACAGCTTTGCCCATTATGCCATGAATTGTCTTGATTGAAGTCTGGTATGTGCTGGAAATGGACTTTTTAGGTAGTTGGTTGAGCAGAAAAACAGAGCACTAACTTAGGGAGGGAGTATTAATGAAAAAAAGCACAAAAAAAGATGCGGGCAAAGAAAGAAGATACACACAGTGATACTTTTTTTGTTAGTGTCTTTTTTGCGCTGCATTTTTCTATTGAAATCATGAACCAACAAGCCCAAGCTTCTACCCTTCTGAATTACAGAGGGGATTTAGTCGTGGGGCACATTGAGTATGCGTTACTTGTTGGAGCACTTTCCTCTTCTTTCCAAGTAAACTTTTTTTCAGCTTAGAAAATCGACTGTGTATATCACACGAGTACACTTTATGGCATTTTTGCAGCACTAGCTTCATCTGCATGTCTGTACTAGATCAGTCCTTTAGCATAACTTGTTTTTCTATTTTTCTGACACAGGGAGCCATTGCTGCGTAACAAGCGTCACGTTTCAATCTCCTGTTTATCTACCCCAAAATGCCTCCCCTCTGCCTGCATTCAGGCCGAGTTGTACAAGCAGACCGAGCTCAAAATGCGCGTGCAGGTTTCCAGTGCATCAGCAAATGCTGTTATTTTACTGCAATGTTTTTTGCTTGAGCCAAGTGATGTTGTACATCTTGACGACTTTGGCAGCTCAAGTGACATGGAAAATCAAGTAAGCATGTCCTTTTTTTCCCTTGATTTTATTGCTTTTCCCTATTGCTGCCATCATATCTTGTGCACTGTGCTATGTGTCATTCCTCCCTTCACTGTATCTTCTAACTGAGCTTGAAAGTACAACTTTGTATGAGAGAGAGACCATAGTCAATGTTTAAGCCACATTTCAAAACTATTGTGCTCTTCTATACCTGGTTGTCAATTAAGTTGCTGCTGTTTGTTCATGTTCTTCATGGGGTACTTCACAAGTGTTGTGGAAAATAACAAAATTCTTCCTCATTCTTTCTGCATACAGCAGAGTTATCATTTAAGCACTAATAGTATCATGCAATATAATTCATGGTAACGCTCCACATGATGAGCTGGGAGCTGCTGAGTTGCTACTGGGCTTGTGGAAATTTTGAGTATCATCTAGGAGTGGCTTCAGATCCATTTTGTGTGCCTAGATTATTTATTTAACACTGTTTCTGTGGAGAAGCTGCTGATGCTTGTTTTCCCGCGGGCTATGAAACAGTTCAATGAAAGCGTAATAGAAGTGAAAGAACAGGAAACAGGATTATTGGCACTTCCAGAACGTAGTATGGCACACTGCTCAGTGTCACTTCGAAATGCAATCCTGGTTGAAATTCCTCCAAAGAGGAATTCAACAAGAAGAATTTCCTGTCTCTGAATTGTCGCTTATGTGGTAGCATTGGGGCTACTGCGATCACCATCGTATGTTGCATAGTAATGAAGCAATTCCCTGTGTGATTACCATTTGATGGTAAATCTGTGGCTTTCAAAATTTAGCTAGCTGTCTGGCTCGATTCCTCTTTCCCCACATTTTTCATCATCCATTGTTCTACCACTTGGCTAGCCCCAGTTATTCCTTTGTGCAACATAGGCATTGCTTGGCTCACTATATTCCTGTGGCAACATATGCACAATTTATTTCTGGAGTGCTCGCTTGCAAGTAATCAAAAGTTGAAGTTTAGGAGTAGTCAAAAGTTCTCAGGCTGCTTCGAATAGTCGAGGAGCGACTGCTTTCTGCTATCGCACCGCTGCGGTCAGGTGCACGTCCTGCCGCACGCTGGTGGCAAGGTTATGCGCTGAGAGGGGGTCCGGCCCTTTCGTTCTGACTAGTGTGGCGCGCACCTTTATGGTTCCTTCTTTGTATTTCACTGCACTGCAGCCCGTGGCGCAGCAGAGGCCATTCGCCAGAGTGAAGTGTGATATGCTGGCGTCAATATTTAGTTGAACTATGTGCACTTTTTTGTACTTTTTGCCTTCTTGGTGTGCGATAACATGCATTTAACGAGCTTTTTCACAGCATGCGGAGCCATCACTGTGCTTTCTCAAATTGATTCATGTGCTGGCAACTCACTGCACACGAATCAGGAGCATACATTGTTTGCTTGTGCTTCTGAAAAGTTTTCTTTACTGCACTATTTCTAGTTCAGCCTCTCGAACCTTGTATTGGTGAGCATGTTCAGTATCCTCACGCACGTGAAGACCCGCATATTTTGAGGTTTCAGCATGAGTAGCTGACACTTCTGAGAAGTGTATCACACTTTTGAATGCAGTATGAACTGTCAGTGTTGCGTTTTCAGTGTTTTAACACATTTTTCTGCTCTAACGAGAATCAAAAGTGTACTTTCCCGTATTGTCAGAAAACAGCCAAACTATTAATACGTTTTAGGACACGCCATCACATAACCATGCAATATATATATTGTTTTTATTAGACAACATGCTCTTCAGCTGGTCCCCTGATTTTAGATTACACGCTTCTCGTCGAGCGGAGCGATATATTCGTCACTGCCGCAGAGGCATCTAGTCTATATCTGTGGTTATACCTGTATTTGTTGGGATGTGTTTCCGGTTGATGATGCCTTCAGGCTGTCGACATCTTCACGCTCAAGCATGTTTTGTTCCTCTCATATATGATTGGAGCTATTCGTTTCAAGCCGACGCAGCCATATGCATTCCTAATATATTAGCATGCGTTCCTGAAAGCATTTGTCATTTCATTTTTGTGCAGGAAATCCTCATTCAGTGCCGAAGTAACATCTTGTAAAAAGAGCCATTTGTTCATGACAGTGTTTGCTCTTCTAACGCAAGTAGTGGCCAATCAGTGAACAGTTTGTAAATTGACATGCTCAACATGTACCACGGCTTATAGTTCATGGTTTCTTTTGTGCAGTACACGTGCACACTGACCTCTTCCAAACTGCTCTCTGGTAGGTCATTCATTCAACTGTAAGGGCATAGTCATTGACATATGTTCCTTTTTCATGGCATAGCAATGCCATCGCATACATTTTTGCTGGCTAACTTAAAAGTGACTACGCAGAACTATTATATGCCCATTGCTGTCTGGGACGCCGTGCATGTACCATATATTCAGAATGCGCATGACTGCCTATGAGCCATATGAATCGCTCCCTTCCCGGGAAGAATGCAAAATGCTTGAAAGCCAAGATGTGCATAGCCCGGTGGCAGCACCAACTGCAAATACAGGTAATCACAGATATTGACTATATGCCTCTGCGGCAGTGACGAATATGTTAGTCCAGCCGACGAGAAGCGCAGAACCTAAAACCAAGAGACGAGTTGAATAGCATGTCGCTTAACCTAAAACATTTGTGACATGACCGCATGTTGTGAAAAGCGTTCGTCGCCTGCTTGTTTACTGATGATGTTGGCAAGAATTTTTATTCTCTTGCATGCAAGAAGGTGAGTGCAGGCGCTGGAAACGCTACCTGACAGTTGATACTGCGCATAAACATATTAAACATTTCGCAGAAGTGTCAGCAACTCGCGCTGAAACCCCAAAATATGCGGATTTTCATGTGCGTAAGGATACTGAACACGTTCACCAATACAAGGTTCAAGAGGTGGAACTAAAAATAGCACAACACGAAAACTCTTCAGAAGCGCAAGCAGACAACGTGTGCTCTACCCCAATTCGTGTGCAGCAAATTGCCAGCATGTGAATCAATTAGAGAAAGCACAGTGATGGCCCTACATGCTGTGAAAGAGCTGTTGTCAAAGTAAACACATGTTATCACAGACCAAGATGGCGAAAAGTACAGAGAAGCGCACATAGTTCTACTAAATATTGGTGCCGGCATCACGCTTCACACCGATGAACGGCCATCTGCCGCGCCATGGGCTGCAGCACAGTGAAATACCAAGGAGTCACAAAGGCGCGCACCACACTATCTTTTTCACTGCTTTGCCATCAAGGAGAGCGAGAACAAAGGGGCGGACCCCCCCCCCCCCCCCCCCACTCGGCGCATAACCTCGCCACCAGCGCGTGGCAGTATGTTGCCTAGATGAGTAGGTGTGCTGACCGCCGGGGCACAAAGCGTAGTTCACTGATTCTCCGCTTCATGACAACAAAAGTGGTGCTGCAGACACTGCCGTATCACAGAGAGGAGTGCGTCATCTGCTACTGATGCAAATTATTTCTTCAATAACGGGCCGAGTTTATGAGGAAGTAGGATGCAGAAATCATCTCTGGAATAAACAATGCCAGAGATAACTGTTTCTAGAAAACATTTTTTGCTCCAATTATTTGAAAGTCAAAAATCAAAGGGTTTGTGTTACCCGGCCTCTTCTGGCCTGCAGGAGCTGACAGGCAAAAATTAAATATGCTGCGTGCTTCGGAATATTATTGAGGTAAGATAACTTCACTGTACAGTCAAGAAAAGATTAGGAATCGTCGACTACTGGGATTGATGGAGAATGTAAGGTGAAAACGGGTTGAAGGAGCTATTCCGTAGTTCAAATATTGAAGACAGAGAAGCGCGTTTATCTTTGTTTTTGTTCTATTTGAAGTAAATTAACATTTTGGCCAACGAATTGCTTTAAAATGCATTATACAGTATCGAATAAAGCCTAGACTGTACGCTACTCAAGATTTCTGCTGTTCTTCGCATTGTTGAGCACCATTTCCTAGTTAAGTAACAAGCCGCAACGTTTAATGCAATAAACAGATCAAAGTTTTCTTCTTCAAGGGGGCGGTGCATGAGATAAAAAGAAAAGAACCGGAAATACTTACATTTATCACAGAAGCAATGATGATTATGTGAAAACTGCAGTCTATTCAAGCCCAAAAAACAATGTTTCCTGGATGAGATTTAGCAGTACTATAATATATATATCGCATGCATTCAAATAACTAATCGCCAAAAGTTATGAAATCAAAAGAACGCAAATTATTCACTTCACTCTAGCTTCACAGCACGCATCATTGCTTAAAGAGCTATAGACACCAAACTTTGTTGGCGCTTTTCTTTTTGTTAATGATTCGTAAGACATTTCGTTATATGGATAACCACGCGGATTTTGCCTATGAGTGCTAAGTAATTTTTCATTGAATTTTCTTTTCTCGTTAGTTTCGGTTTCAGCAGCCAAGAGATGGCTGTGACGTTACAATCAAGTCTAGGTCACGTGCGGTATTAAAAAAAAAAAGCAATATAACCGCTCGTTCTTCACTTCTTTCTAATTCCTCTCCTTGAGGCAGGCTGTTTTTAGTGTTCTGGTGAATTAAAACAAAACACAAGAACGATTATACTGGTGTTTTATTTATCCCTCATGTAACCTAGACTTGACTTTGACATCAGAGTCATCGCTCAGCTTTTGAAACCGAAACTGGTGAGAAACAAAACTCGATTATAAATTATTCAGCGGCCGGAGACAAATATCATGAGGCGATTCATGTACAGTAATGTCTTACACATCATTGCAGAAGATAAAACACGAAGTGTCTATACTCCTTTAAGGAGGTTTTTGTGCTCTCGGTTGCCAGGTTAAAGTTTTTTATTTGATAAGAAGTGGATGAGGCTTAAGATGGCGCACAGAATTTTACGATGCTATCCTAATATGCCTGGAGATTTCAACTGTCAAAAAGACAGACAGAAAATGTTTATTTTCGCCCCATATTCGCAGTTAAGCGTGAAGCAATGAATGACTGCGTTTTTGAGCGACAAACTTGTTGAGAGCATCCGATGGAAATGCCAATCCTCATATATTCACGCAGGTTTTCAGTACACAATGACTCGTGGGGAAGGAGTTGGCCCAACGGAATCAATATAATATCTGAACAAGTTGCACATTTTGTTTTAGCAATAACTTCCTGTCTAAGCGCCCAGCAACGCAGAAAATGAGATTTGTGTCACTCTTTTCTGCTGCCATGGTACTGGTCGAATTCATATTTTATTTTTTTTTTTTATTTTTCGAAAAGTTTGCCACAAGACATAAGAATTCATATTGCAATCTGCTTGTAGGTTCCCAACATCCATTAGGTCGTCCACCTGCCTCTGCCTCTTCAACATGTGCTCATTTACGTCGCCAACAGAGTGTAAGGTGCATGTTGTCAGCAGGCACTTTGTCAGATTCATAAAATTCATCGCGTTGATAGGCGCTGGACTAGCGGTATGATCATTTGTTGCCAAACATTGACATCTGATGCAGGACTCCCAACTGGTCCAAAACGTCTTCAGGTGTTCTTGCCTTCATAAGGTATCTGTATCCCATTTTAACAGTCAGGTACTAAAGGAGGGACATTGCATTTATTGCTGTACTTACAATTCTTTGCAAAGCGATATCTCTACCAGTTTTCGCTAGTTTAGGAGGTGTTTCACTTGGTCGGGAATCATCTGAAGCTTGTCGTCGCACTGAACTATCTCCAGAGACCATTTCATATGAACATCGTAGCCACCAAAAAAAAAAATAACAAGAAGTACCGCTGTTATCAGCGCAGCTGACCGTGCCGTACGTCGATGCATTAGCAGACGATACGAATGTGCCATTTTCACGTTCTGTTCTCTCAACAAACGTATACCAGTTACAGTGTGTCTATTTCAGTAAATAGTCACTGATAAGTTTTATTTCGGTTAGAAACACTGTTTATGCAAGTATTTACAAGCTTGTTACAAAAGCAGCCAAGTAGCAGACGGCATGCGCTGCAGTGATAGGGGATTGGTCTCAGCGCCAGTTTTGTCGTCATGAAGCAGAGAAACAGTGAACTACACCAGATGGCATGTGCACCTACTCACTTAGCCACCATAGCAGCCGGGCACGCATCTGATAGCAGCGCCACGATGGTGGAAAGCGACCGCTCCCTGGCTGCCATCAGGGTACTGCCATAAAGAGAACCCACTTTATTTTTGAGATATTGTAGCAAAGTGAACAAACTGCATAATGGTAGCGCATGTGAGGAGTACGGCTGTGCCAAGAATGAACCTGGGAACTTAGTTCTCAGTGTGAATCACAGTCTTTTTTAAGATTTCTCTCTCATAAGTATGGAACTTAGTTCTCAGTGTGAATCACAGTCTCTTTTAAGATTTCTCTCTCATAAGTATGGTCTTTGAAGCAATCGGGATGCTTGCTTTGAGGGGTTGAGCATGTCCGGCTCCTGAGTGACCTGGCTTGGGGTCATTGCCTGATAGATGAAGTAATTTAGTGTAATATCAGCTCAGCTGCATCAGTATTTACTGTTACCAGTGATCTGATAGTGCCTCAGGCCATCATATATGTGAAACTGTGAGAATTCAGCATGCAAGAATATTTATAGAAACTTGGCACACTTGTCTGTTAACAGCCCCTTTATGCGTAATGGACTGCTGTTAAAGGGGCACGGCAGCACATTTTTTTTCATTGCCAATTATTCTGTTTAACAGACACTGATAAGTCAGCCTTGCCCACGGAGCGAGAAACCATTTAGAAGGGGAAACTCCCGTCTGCGCGAGCGAGCGCGGGCGACCAGATAAGGTCACAATTGTAGCGACGACGGCACGGAGCATGACGCGGCCGTATGCAGTGGCGGCGGCATGCGGCACGTCGTAGAAGCTGCAACGACAAAACACGGTCGGTCTCGAGGGAGAGAGCGCGCGCGCTCTTTCTTACGGCCTTCTCAATCGCCGCGGGAACAATGGGAACTTTTCTCCTTGAGTTACACTCTCCGCTACCGCAAGGGGCGCGACCTGCTCACTGTTCGCTCCGCGTCTGCTTCAGCGGCGGCGGGTGGCTTTTGCCTGGTTTCGCGCTGTCGCTCGCGAGTTTCGTGGTGAGTGCAGCCCCGAAATTAAACAGCACAGAAGGTAGATGCTGCAGCGGCATGTCATCAACGTACCACACGTGAACGGATATAAAAAACACTATCGTTCAGCAAACGTATGTTCGACAAGCATGGCATACATTGCGGCACGGTAGCTACTTTTGTCTATTTGAATCCGAATTTTCCCCAAGCCTGTACAAGAATAGGAACAAAAAGAAAACTGAATGAGCAGTGATTTCATCGAATCTTCTCCAAGGCTAACATGACAGCAACTCGTCTGCAACAGCAAAACCGTCTTTCAACGCTGGATGCGAAACCATTCATGTAGCACCGAAGATGAAAGTAATTTCATAAAAATGTAATGTAAATTGCAAAATGCTTGCATGATATAAAGTATTAGTATAACAGTCAAAGTAAACATTGTAGGGTTGAGTTTTAAATGTTATTACAATTCATATACTAGGCAATGTGTGGTATTATGATTTTAATTTTGCAGATAAACATTGTTTTAATGAAAATTTTATATGATATAATGCTTATTATGAAAACAAAAAAATGGTTTGATATTCATGACACCACTTGTGCTTGAAGTGGTAAAAAAAGGCCAATAAATGATGAAGGTGATACTCGATGCAGTGACTTAAAAATGAGTTCACCTGCTATATCGAAAGTATGCAAGAAACTTCTAAAGCGTTAAAGAAAGACGCTCTCACTGAAGACTCATTTCAAGCCTTATATAGCGACCCATTGAGGCTCTCTTCGGGAAAGTAAGGTTAATGTGCGGGAGGGAATGACATATGCTAGATGCGAAGGCCGTAACAGCTAGCGGCACATGACTACATGACTACATTGTCAAGACTGACGTTTCATCTGAGAGCAAAATCAAGGCACTGAAGGAAGTGATGGCATCTCTTACCATCCCATTTCCCACTGTCACATATTCCGGTTCACCTTACGTCGCTGGATATATCGTTTAGTTAATCAACTTCGGGTGTGACGCTTGTGCTATTCTTCTTGAAACTAGCGAAAGCAGCAGCCCCATGTAGTACGCTCTTTTACGAGGAAAATGTTCTAGTGGACTGCATTATCCGAAACCAGAGCTTGTTGCCCTATTGGACAAGTTTTTTTTTTTTTTTTTTTCAAGAAAGCTGCCGTGCACCTACTACACACAAATGTTCTCGAAGTACTTAAGATCCTGATTCAGTCAGCATTTCAGAACTCAACACTAAGTTGCCCGAAAGGAATTGACAACAGCTATGTTATTAGGTCCGCTTCTTTGATATTTGAAAAATTTCTCAGAATTCTTCTTCTCAATTAATTATACCAGGAAAGTGACAGAGGAGACAGAGAGGCCAACTCCTTATGTGCATAAGCCGTGAAGGAAGATTTTGAGCCTGAATTTTCTAGACGCAGGTCGCATTTTGATGAATTGATGAATATATAGTGCAATGTGTAACTTTGAAGGACAATTTTTTTATTGTTTGCCGCTCTTTTCGATTCTGCTTAACTGTTTATGCCCATTTCCTTGATTAAAAGTAGTCGTGAGACTACATGCATATACATCTTCGGTCTTTGAACCGACTGATATGTTTTGAACGAAGCTAGAACAGCCCACTCCTCTAGACAAGTGAAATTTTTACTATATGAGTAAATTTTTGTTATTTACTCTGAATCTGAGACACGCCATGAATTTTTGCCGGTGCCTCTTCTGATCTAAACGAAAACGGTAGCAGTTTACAGAATCTCCACCCAACAGTTCACCATGCACTCACGTCAGGTCGTGCTACACCTGCTTAAAACATTCAAAGGCAGATTGCATAGCCTGGTAAATTTATTTTTGTACAAAACTTAGGGGTAAAAAATGTTGAAGTGTACCCGAAGCTTCATTCGACCGTGCACGGATTGTTGACTGTAATTTATTCCTCGTACATGATAAATGTTCGATGTTGATGACGGACTTTGTATAAACCATAAGGGGCGAAATGTCAGGACCTGCCGGTTGCAACTGACGCGGGCGAAGCTAGAAGCGAGCGCGCGTTTCCCTTGCGCGTGAACGGCTGTGGAGCAGCAGTGGGGCGGTGGCGACCCCACCGAGCCGCGGCGGGCGGTGGAAACAGACCCCATTGGAGAGGCCGTAAGAGAAGAGAAGCGCTCTCTCCCTCGAGACCGGCCGTGGACAAAAAAGAAACCTGGACTGATTGCCTTAGCAACCGAAACGGCGGTAATTTCTGCCGCCAGCGTGATAGTGGCGCCGCGGGCTTGTGACCTTTTCTGGTTGCCACAAATAGCTTAGTTTCCATTCCTAAAGGTTTCTTGCTCCGTGGCCTTGCCGCAGCCAACATTTAATATTTGGCTTATCGCAGATGTGGCTCTCCATGCTTTTGTTTTCCTGGCAGCTTATTTCTGACATGGCATCAGGGCTTATGTAACATATTTAATTTTGAAAATGAAAACATTGAAAATTTTCGATGATGCTTTCTGTGCTTTAGATAAAGCATCTAGCCGTTTGCTGGGGTAAAAGGATGCCTAATATGGGGAAAATTTCATTCAAAATAAATGTCTATTCTGGATATACATTAAAGGATCCCTCATGCACTCCAAATACCAGTGCAAAAAGCATTATCGGAATCTGAGCATGGTAAATGCATTTTATTTCACTTTGAAGTTGTGCTTCAAAAATTTGAATTGAAAAGAAATAAACTCAGTGCCAAAATTGGGCACGACCAATGAACCATGCCTTGCATGCCCACATCGGAAGTAGATGGCCACCCTGCTTCCACTTCCTTGGTAAAACATTGCGTGCAATTGTATTCTTGTGAAGGCGGCCCACAGCCGTATGTTTCGATGCTGGCAGCGTTCTGCGTGCAAGTTGTTGAGAGAGCTGGAGCGACTGCCACAATTTTAAAGGGAACAAAGAGCTCCCCTACATCACCCTGTAATTCTTTTGGCAATGGTAGGATTGGAAAGCTACCACAAATTTCTGTACTGGTAGCTGATGTTAACTACAGCACTGCTGTGCGAGAGCATGGGCGCCGCCATATGTCGCCATGTGACTATCCCGCCATCACTGGCCTTCGAGCCTTCTGGTTTCAATGGCTGCTGGCATGCTGGCACTATTTTGCAAGGGGCTGCCCCTTCTTACGCTGTGAGCTGGTGGATGGCACAAACACTTCTTGTGGACATGCATAGTATTATCTGTTATTGGTGCTGCAAAATGTCTGATTTAACCACCTAGCTCACTTACTACGCCTGTCCTTCCGACTGCTGACATAGGTTCGGATGTGTTGATAAACAAGTCTACCATTTGCACATTTTTTTTAATCAGTTTTCTATCTAGCGCTTCTTTAAAACTACATAATTTGTTATCAAACTGCATAGATTATTGCTTGAACGCTTGCTTTTTAGCACTCAGTATTCTGGCCAAAAGGCTGTGTTCAGGCCATGGTGGCTCAGGCATATTAAGAATGTTCACTGCTGAGCACTTTGCACAGTATTTACAAGGATGCGTGTGATCCACTCACCATTGGCCAGATGTTTTACTTTATCTTCTGGTAATGTTCGGGCTCCAGAGGAAGACTAACGACTATGTCCACGTTGCTCAAAGGCCATGTGAAACACTCGGCAGCATTTGGCTATATGTTTTGGAAGACTGGAAACTGCACCAGTTAAGCATCTGCAAATTGAGTCAGTGCAGTTAAGCTACAAAATATAACAAAATCTTTCACCACTTGCACTAGTCCTATAAAAAAGCTTATCATTTGTTCGATATAATGGATCAGTACTTAAAGTGAGCAAAGTTGCAAGCATGCTCACGTTGACCTTTCCTCTAGGTAGTTCATTATGAATGTACCAGCATTAACAGGTACCTTTTGATACCTTTAACGCCTTTGCTGTAGAATGGGACAATGTATAGCTGAAAACTTAAGGGTCGTTCCTCACAGGTTGCTTGCAGGTGGCTCAATAGATTTGAAGGCAGAGTGCTAGATTTTTGGTGCTCAGAACTGAACTTTGGATTAGAGATTCTGAAAGCAGGCTTGAGATAAACTTTCTTGGAGTGCTATGAGAAGGGCACTTGCTGTTTTGTTTGTGTGACGAGTATTTTGTTTTATTCTTGATGGAGTAATTTTTCTACCCTTAAGTGCACCTTTTTTTCACTTCTGATTTGTCTTAAAGGTACACCTTTCTCCTGGCTCGGTGCATGATGTCAGAGTCTCCTGCAAAGCCAAGGATGCAGGTGTGGAGAGGACCGGCCTGGTTTTCAGGTTTCAAGAGGACACTCCCGAGAAAAGATCCTTTGTGATTGTTCGCTTTTTGGAGGTTGCCTGTTTTGAAGATCCCAGTGACAGCAGTGTCCTGAAGACCCAAGAGCCTTACGAGTACCATCCGGTTTTCCGTAGGCTTCCTGATGCAGCTCACATCATTTCCATAGACGGTTTTAAAAGGTTTGCCAATAGCTTGTCATTATTTTTTTCTTGAAGGGGAGGGGGGAGTTGTCCCATGTTTTAAAGGCATTTGCTAGGATCATAACTCTTAAGTTATAGTGAGTACGGCATTTTTTTAATTCTCTTCTCAAAGGAGGGTTTAAGTTTTTAATGTGTCATTCCTAAGCATGACCTCGCCACATCAATTGGCTGACATCTTACGAAAACTGGCATGTTCAGTGTTGATCTCTATACCTATATGATGGTAAATAAGTTTTTTTTTTTTTTTTTTTATTTCAAGTGAAAATGTTAGGAAGTAGCAGTGCTGTTGTATTTATGGCTTTCCCTGTAGATAGCATTTACTGTGCTATCTAAATGTGTTCAGGTGCCACAAAGAATGGCTTATATACCATACTTGCAAGTGCATTTGATTCCCAAACATTGAACATATACATAAAATTGAAATAGTCTAGCATCACTTTCTTAAGCATACTGGAACACAGGCAAAGTATGATAAATGTGTTAATATGAACTTGTGTTATTCAGTGATAGAATTTTCAGAGGAGAGGTTTGTGGGGAAAGGAAAGTGAGCATTCAAAGGCAAAACAATACGCATTAACTTGTAAATAACACCACTCATTCAGCAACTGCTGGAGGCACTGGTCTAAAACATTGATAGGCAAAATTTTTTTTTAATTAGTTAGCTGTTCAGTTTTGCAGAAGAAAGGTTTTATGTAGTACTAGTAAAAGGAGCACTTCATTCTTGTCGCTATAATAGCACAACGGGACGCTTCACTCTATGCACTGCTGTCTTCTGTGTGATTGTGAAGGCAGAGGGGTTAGCTGCATGTGAGATTGACATGTATTCAAGGCACATGCTGTTGTGTAACTGCTGGTGGATGTCTCTTCTTTCAAGCAGTATACTAACTCGAAATGATATCTGTGCAAGCATTATTATGATATTACCTATTAATTTCATTTTGGCATTAGTAATCTAGATAATGTGTTTGGCCGGGACCCACATTGTAATAAAAGGCTGTGACAGCTTGTTGCATACAGATGATGTAGCGGATAAATTATAGATGCACCATTGGTTCTTGCCCTTTCCATAGAAGGAACAGTGTATTATATATATGTGAACAAAACAAGGCTGATACTAGCTGGCCCTCACCGTGGTGGTGCAATGGTTAGGGCGCTCTAGTGCTGTGCCCAAGAATGTAGGATCGAGTCCCAGCCGTAGCGGCTGCTTTTTGATGGAGGCTAAAAGCTAGGCACCTGTTTGCTGTATGGTGTCAGTGCACATAAAAGAACCTTAAGTGGTCCAAATTTCCAGAGCCCTCCACTACGGTGTTTCTCATAGTCTCAATCGCTTTGAGACGTTAAGCCCCACAAACCAAACCAAAACAAGGCTGATGGGACACGTACAGTGTGCTGGCAGTCATTCATATTTTTACATTTTGCGATATCCATGTTTTCTACTGTTTATTCAAAGATGGCTGCATACCAACTCTCACCTTTTTTCTCTTTTAATTTTTTAGCTTCTGTGATAAAATTCCTTGTGTCCACAGTGACAAAATTCTTGTATAGCGGGTCTGCTACAGTCGCCTCTGATTTTCCTTTAAACGTGCAATTTCTGAATCAAATCTATTTGCATCTCTACTTGTGCTGATATTTTGGAAAGCGAACATCATGAACAACCAGTTTGTATTCCAGCGAACTCATTGCCAAGTCAGCATTGCTTAATTGTGCCTGTTTAAATAAAAGTCTCAAAGCTGAATGTGGTAGGGGCTTGGCATAGAGTAATCTGCATACTTAGCTTAGTATCTTTGAAAACTTCTGCGCTGCTCTGTGCTGCTGGCCCAAACATTGGCAGAGATACTTGTGTGGCTAGCCTCTTGTGGCACAACAGTGCATTTGGCATTAGTTCGTGTTAAGTAGAGAAGTTAAATCGTCATTGGCAACCCCAAATCTCAAAAGAGCATGTCCAGCAACCAGAGTAGATAGGTATCACTATCTGCTTGGGAAACCATGAGCAAACCAATTACGTAGTGGTATTTGTGAGTTCTGTCCTTTCCTGATAGATAGCAGTTTTAGTCAACTCTGCTGGCTGAGCTGTCTTTTCTCTACCACATGAACCAGGCAAGTAGTGATAGCAAAATGATCTCGGTGGAAACTTTTCTTTTGTATGAACCAGCAGTACACGAGAAGAAATCATTGGATGGCGCTGGGGCAATAAATGAATGACTATCTTTCTTCGCCTTTTTTTAAGAGCTCATCAGCTTTTCTTTAATACTGACTTCGCAGTTGAAAAGGAAAGTAACAGGTCATGTTTCTTTTTTCAGAAAGCATCAGATTGACTCATTCATTGATGCTGTGCCTGCAATATTTGAAAAAATTCGGCAGTATGGTTTCAAGCCATGGAAAAGCATAACAGCTACAGAGAGGGCTGCTCTTGAGGAGATAAGGTAAGTCTTATGCTAGGTTTTGTGTGTTCACTTTAAAGCAGAATTTAGACATCATAGTTCCAGACTGGATATACATTCCACGTGGCACCTACTGAAAACAAACTTCTGGCCCTAGTGCAGATGTTTGTTCCGTCACGCATCATTTCATCAAAGTGTCGAACAGATAAGCTTTGGATGAGTACCGTCATTTGAACATTGATAAACAAAAGGTACTACTTATATTGTAGGTACTGTCAGTCACCAGAGCCTTCCTTGTATTGTAAATTGAAAGAGCTGAGCAAGATTATAACGCGAGAGATGCACAGGGCTGAACGTGCGTGTCTGAGTGTTCTAGGTGGAAAAATAAAGAATAATCAAAAACAAGTATGGAAGTATGTAAAAAGTAAGCAGCGCATAAGAGACAACATCCCCGATATTGTAGATGGCATCAACTATAGCTCGGATCTGGAAGGCAAGGCTGAACAGTTTAATTGTTATTTTCAGTAAGTTTTTTCTCTATCGGCATGCTCTACCGACGGCTTGCATATTGTGAATGAGTTTACAGAGATGGGTGGCATAGATTTCTCAGTACATGGAATAGTGTTACTTTCAAGTGTTACTAGAAGCTCAAGGTTAACACAGCACCCGGTCCTGACCATATTTCGAATTGCATCTTGAAGAACTGTGCAATTTCTGTCGCTCCCTTTTTAGTAACATTCTTGCAAACATCAATGGATGTCGGCGCCTTGCCTGATGACTGGAAAACCGCCAACATAGTTCCTCTATATAAAAGTGGCGACAAAACAAAAACTGTGAACTATGGGCCTATCTCCCTTGCAAGTGTCATATGCAAATCGCTAGAGCACATCATCTACACTAATTTATTTAAGCACCTCCAGGATAACAACTTTTTTTGTCCAATGCAACATGGCTTCAGAAAGGGATTTTCTTGCGATACGCAACTGACAGAGTTTGCTCACGATGTCACTTTCTCCATTAACAATAGTAACCAGGTTGACTGCATATTTTTGGATTTTCAAAAAGCCTTTCATTTTGTCGCACATAATTTATTATTACTGAAACTGGCTACCCTCGAAGTTTCACCCACCCTGCTAAAATGGCTCGAAGCGTATCTCGTCAGTAGAAAGCAACGCATTATTCTTGAAGGCGCAAGCTCATCAGGTATTGCAGTCTTATCGGGTGTTCCCCAGGGATAAGTGCTCACGATGTCACTTTCTCAATTAACAATGGTAACCAGATTGACTGCATATTTTTGGATTTTCAAAAAGCTTTTGATTCTGTCGCACATAATTTATTATTACTGAAACTGGCTACCCTCGAACTTTCACCCACCCTACTGAAATGACTCGAAGCGTATCTCGTCAGTAGAAAGCAACGCGTTATTCTTGAAGGCGCAAGCTCATCAGGTATTGCAGTATTATTGGGTGTTTCCCAGGGATAAGTTTTGGGCCCTTTTTTTTTTTTTTTTATTTATCAATGATATTATCAGATTATATGCCGGCAATTGTTGCATTTACCGTGACGTCACTTGTGTAAGCGACTCCTATGAATGGCAAAGTGACCTTGACTCTGTCTTAGTATGGTGGAAAACATGGCACATGACATTAAATTTTTCAAAATGTTAAGTTCTGCAGTTTACAAATAAGAAGCAGCCTTTACCTACCCAGTACTCTCTAGGCGACGGAAACTTATTATTTGTTAAGAATTACAAGTACTTAGGTGTTATCTTCGCACACAATCTTTCTTGGAATGACCATGTAAACCATATTGCTGCCAAAGCTAGCCATGTGTCAAATTTTTAAAACACAATTTCAAGCGGGCAACTACTGATCTGAAGGAGACACTGTTGACAAACGTGCGTCCCATCTTAGAATATAGTTGTGCGACTTGGGATCCTGAAACAAAAATACTTACTAGCGAACTTGAACGAATTCAAAAACGAGCAGCAAGGTCTGTGTCCACAAATTATGATTTCACTAAAAGCTCCTCTCAGATGTACAAAAATTTGAGTGGCCTCTTTTGCAAGCCAGATGCAGATACCTTAGGCTTAAGCTATTTTACAATATTTTTAAGGCGCAACAGGTTTGTCTAAAGATTTATACATGAAAGCTCCCAGCTATCATTCTCATTTAGATCATTCTTTAAAGGTTCAAAAATACCAGTGCCGTATAAATGTCTTCAAATACTCATTTTTTTTTTAAAACAGTGCATGACTGAAATAAATTGCCAGAAGTTGTCTTGGCCCCACAATCTTCGTTTTAAAATACTCTCTAGCGCCTTTTGTTTTTTTCTTTTTTATGTGCTGTGCTGCTGTGCATTTTCAAAAAAATTTTGTTTTTGTATACTATTGTTTATTATTACAATATGCCATTTTTTACGTCTTGTTTGCTTTCATGATTCTTTTGCTATCAGTTTGCTCAGTATTGGAATTCGTTGTATCTTTATCATTTTTATCATTTTTTATTTTTTATTATTATTTATTTTTTTTTTTTTTTTGCAAGTTGTCATCTGCATGACGATGTATGCTTTGATACTGTACCCCCCTACAAAAATGCCCTCAACCGGCACTGTAGGTACATGTATAAATAGATAAATAAATACGGTGTTAGGATCTTTGCCACAACAAGCTTATGAATAGAAGTTTCAGAATGGAGTTTGCTGCTTTATTGGCAGAGTATTAAAAATTGTGTTATGTACTGAATAGTCTTACTAGCAGTGTTTGAAAGAAATGGTGCATATGGTGAAAATTAAGAAAATTAGCACTTTTTCTTTAGCATTTTTTTATTTTTCCTAGTTTAATCAACTAGTTAAAAGACAAGTAAAAAGCTGATTACGAAAAGCTAGAAAACACGCATGAGTAATAGGTATTCCATCAACTGCCACTGTAAAGCAAGAATTTTTAAAGGGGTACTAAAGAGAAAAATAAAGTGGGCTTGCATCGATAGAATGCCAGTTCCTGATCACAAAAAAACTACTCTTACTGAAAACAGAGCTGTTATAAGATAATAAAGAGGAAGAACAGAAATACAGGTATCGCCGCCACAGCCGAAACGGCCGAGACTCGCAACTACAAATCACGTGACACACTAGGGATCCCGGAGGCTGACAAATGCGAATTACGTTGCCCGTTTGAATGCGGTAGTAGGTCTTGTCTCGAACATGATAACATGCTTTTATCGCATGTACACGGCGGCGAAACAACAATGTAAATGTTGCAAAGCAAATATAAAAATTTAAAAATAAAAATGTGGCGGCGCCACAGGCGCCCACTTCAGTTTCAGTTATGTTCCACATCAGGCACTTCGTGCGTTCTCTGATAGTTTCCAAGTTTGGACCTGCGGCGCCTGAATTACGAGCTCGGAGCAGCAGATGCGCCTACCCTAAGTGCTTATCGAAAGAAGATCATGACTCAGTATATTGAAGGAATAAAAAAAACTAGGAGAGAGCGCGCACAGCCTCCGCAAGCCAAGCTCCTCTGGCGCCGCTTCCTTCTCTCTCCTGCGCGCAATGATTCTTGCGAATTCAGCCAACATAGTTGCCAGACTCAAACACAACTAGGTACATGATATTCTGTAGTGACCTTGGATGCCCCAGAGTGGAGTATGGAAAATTGCGCATCTCGTCGTAACACATTATTTACAAATGTTGCATTGTACTTGCGTGTTTATAGGCACACTGGTGAGAACTGCAGGTAGGGTTTTCAGCCACGGGTTCCTCAGGAAGGCTATGGATTCGAAATAACGTACGTTGCATGCTGGCTGCAGCAGTACATGTATTTGAGGGCTGCGTTTCATAAATGAAGCAGGCGATTTTCGTCTCGAACAATATGTGCACATACCATAACAAGCAAACGTCTCTTTTCTCGAAGAGTGCGCATAGCAGGATACTCACCGTTGGAACGACAGTCCTGGGCGGTATATCCGTCTAGCATCCCGGCATACAGCATTTCATATGACAGCTTTTGTTGCTGGGGTAGTTGGTTTGATTCCATGCTTGTGAGACTCAGCACACAAAGGCGAAGCACAAGAACAAGGAGGACGACTGGACAATCAGCGCTTCATCCTTCTTGTTCTTGACTTTGTGTGCCAGCCCCGCACGTTGCGAAATACACGTGCGTACTGTGGCAGCTGCAGCTCCTAGGGCATCGACCCGTCTAAAGGTCCAAAGGTTCCATCTATCGTCTGGGCTCAGCGCGCGCCTCAGGTTTCTAGCGCACACGTTGCATAGCAAAGGCATTCCTCCAGAGCGGAGCGTGCGAAACCTCAACCAAAAGCAGCTACCGCTTGCCGTGGCGCTCCCTTCTTCCTCCAAGCTCGGCACGCACCTGCGAAGTATTCTCCACTCCCCGCGCACCAGCAATCAT
The DNA here is from genome assembly GCF_055883805.1 of Amblyomma maculatum. Lineage (NCBI taxonomy): Eukaryota > Metazoa > Arthropoda > Arachnida > Ixodida > Ixodidae > Amblyomma > Amblyomma maculatum. The sequence continues at coordinate 1,503,760 of NC_139344.1, read as the reverse complement.
GAAGTCCCCTCTTGCGTCATAGTGTGCATCATTCTACCCTACTATGTAGTAGGAGAAAACCCGTTTGAATTCGACCGGCGGGAACAAAAAAAAACCTCAACTTCTTATCGCAATATCTCAGCAATAATTCCATCTTTTGCTGTCGTATATGCGGCATCAATGTCACGAAATGCTGTTTATTAGATTTTGATAGCATATTTGGGTGTCTTTAGTGTCCCTTTAAGCTACCTTTATTAGCTCTGCAGATATGGGCGATCGAAAATGATGCTTGTCCTCTCCCCACTCAACTCAGCTTATGCAGGCTCGCAAGAAAATAAGAAGTAAACAAGTTGCGACAGTGCCCCGTTCTGCTTGCATAACTTTGGAGTGTCCATTGAGAGAGCGTGCCTAACAAGCCCATGTGACATCGCATGGGAGGTTTGCACGTGGGGATGTGTCACACCAGTTGATCGCAAGTGGTCACCAGGAGCACTTTTTTTTTAATTATTTGTAAATGATACACTTCACAAAAAGCTTTAAAATTTAACTGCAGTACTCATAAGGGCTACCTCTATGGATTTCTTGCATTACAATATTACCACAAGTAGCCTTTCAGGGCTCTTTTAATCACCCTTCAACCTTTAGAAGAGAAAAACTTTATTTACCAGGTTGTATCTACAGGCAGCATAATTGTAGCCATAGCTTCATTGGGGAAGTATTTTATGCTCTGGAGAAATTAAAAACCCAATGCACTTGCACGAAAAAATGTTCTAAGCCCATTGAACCAAGCTATCCTTTTTGTAATGGTGCCATTTGGGGGTTTCCTTGATGCATTGTAACATTCTAATAAGCAATTTTTTCATTTTTTATTCAGAGTTTAATGGTAAAAAATTTTCCTTGGGGCAGCAGCCAACAGTAACTGTTCATTTCATTCCTGTAACCGGTGGCACTGTTTGCTTACATTCTTGAGTAGCATCAACTCAGACAACCCACACAGAAACACTTGTACACATTTGAACTCTCCAGACAATTATGACTTGCTTATTCATGTTGTAGATCCTCACAGCCGGTAGTCTGCATGTACTAGCTGTCTAGGGTGCCCTGTATTGTAGCATGCCAAGCTTGAATTATACAGTACAAGGTTTTTGCAGTTGGCACCATTTAGCATGACTATTTCATGATTGGCTTTTTTTTTTTTTTTTTACAAAAGCAGGGAAAATGCTTGTGCAAAGCATATATACGAGGGCAGGGCACATCTTAACACTACATTCTGCATGTTTATCTTGCCTATGTGGTACAAGCTTTGTCCGTGTCATGTCATCACTGTGCTATCAGTCATAACAGCACCCTAAATGAAGGGCTGGATACCGTTTGTTTCACATAATTTGTCTACTGTGAGGACTATAAGAGCGCCATGGGGAAACCACTGCAGGTATTTGCTTCTCAGTGTTAGGGACATAACAGCACACCTAGTGACCCAGTTTTGCTCTTTTATTTCTTCTTCGGCGCCTGATCATGAATGCTGTAATTGCAGTTCAGTAGACTGCCTCTAAGACAGACTTGAAGGAGCCAGAAAATTTGTTCATCTTAACAGATGTTCACCTTAACGAAAGTGCCCTGAAAAAGACATGAGCTTGATAGGTATGTTCAAATGTATGTTACATGAAAACAATCAATAAAATCGCCTTCTAGAGAGAAAGTAATTGCAGATAGCACATTTATCGCACTATATGCATGAAGTGAACTTTAGAGCAGCTTATGGGGTGCAGTGGTGGCGTAGCTGTAGAACATCCGCCTTGCATGCAAGAGGACCGGGTTTCAAATCCCGGTGCCGTGCAATTCTCCACCGGATTAAAAAAAAAAAAATCTGCGTATCGATGGAATTGCATAAACAAGTGTGGGGCGCGACCTGATGCCGGCGAACACCTCCGGCAATGCACTCCCTCACCAGAACAGGAGTTGGCCACCCTGGTGCAGTAATTGGCCGCAACCTCCTATGATAAGCTCCATAAAACCCCGGCCCTCAGTCACCAGCGGCTGCGGAACAACTGACCACGGCGGCGGTCAGACCTGTGACGCAGCAGGGGGTGGTAAGAATACCTGGCTCCGCTGGACAGGCCGCCATTGGAAACTGACCCTGGCAACATTTAACGCTAGAACCCTAGCTAGTGAAGCTAGTTTAGCAGTGCTGTTAGAGAAACTAGAGGGTATGAAATGGGATATCATAGGACTTAGTGAGGTTAGGATGCCTAATGAGGCATATACTGTACTGAAGGATGGGCATGTACTGTGTTATCGAGGTTTACCAGAGAGGCGACAACTAGGAGTAGGTTTCCTTGTCAATAAGTATATAGCGGGTAATATAGATGAATTCTATAGTATTAATGAGAGGGTGGCAGGAATCATTATTAGGCTTAATAAGCGATATAAACTGAAGGTTGTACAGGCCTATGCACCTACATATAGTTATGATGACCAGGCAGTTGAAAGCTTCTACGAAGATGTAGAATCGGCAATGCGAAAAGTAAAGACGCAGTATACAGTACTAATGGGCGACTTCAATGCCAAGGTAGGGAAAAAGCAGGCAGGAGATCAGGCAGTAGGTGACTATGGCATTGGTTCTAGGAATAGCAGGGGACAGTTACTAGTTGAGTTTGCAGAGCGCAATAACTTACGAATCATGAATACCTTCTTCAGCAAGCGGAAGAACCGGAAATGGACATGGAAAAGTCCTAATGGGGAGACTAAAAATGAAATTGACTTCATAATGTGTGCAACCCCTGCCATTATGCAAGATGTAGAGGTAATCGGGAAAGTGCGATGCAGTGACCACAGGATGGTGAGGTCCCGAATTAGCCTAAATCTGAAGAAGGAACGCAACAAATTAGTAAGAAAGAAACCCATCAACGAATTAGCGGTGAGGGAGAGGGCAGAAGAGTTCAGGATCTCTCTACAGAATAGATATTCAGCTCTAAACGAGGATGGCGACATTACTCTAGAAGCAATGAGCAATAATTTCAGAGATATCATTACTGAATATGCGGTAGAAGTAAGCGGTAGAATAGTTAGAGAGGATACCGGTAAGCTGTCTAAGGAGACGAAAGATTTGATTAAGAAACGCCAGAGTATGAAAGCTTCCAATCCAACAGACCAGATTGAATTGGCCGAGATATCAAAGCTAATCAATAAGCGCAAGGTGGCCAATATAAGGAAGTATAACATGGAGAAAATTGAGCATGCTGTAAAGAACGGGGGAAGCCTTAAAGCGGTAAAGAAGAAATTGGGCATAGGCAAAAACCAGATGTATGCGATAAGGGACAAGGAGGGCAACGTCATCACGAATATGGACAAGATAGACAAAGTAGCTAAGGAGTTCTATACAGATCTCTACAGTAGCCAAAGTAGTCAGGACCGTAAGGAGATTGGCGGTAGGGAAAAACAGTCAGACATTCCACCAGTTACGAAGGACGAGGTCAAGAAAGCATTAGAAACTATGAAAAGGGGGAAATCAGCTGGAGAGGATCAGATAACTACAGATTTGCTGAAGGACGGGGGGGATATCGTGTTAGAAAAGCTGGCCACTCTGTATACGCAGTGCCTGGTGTCATCGATGGTACCGGAACCATGGAAGAATGCAAACATTGTCCTCATTCGTAAGAAAGGGGACTCTAAGGACCTTAAAAATTACAGACCAATCAGCCTACTGTCTGTTACGTATAAGGTATTTACTAAGGTAATCGCTGATAGAATCAGGACAACCTTAGACTAATGCAATCAAGCAAAGGATCAAGCAGGTTTTCGGAAACGGTACTCTACTATCGATCATATCCATACCATCAATCAGGTGATAGAAGAATGCTCGAAATATCACCAGCCCTTATACATAGCATTCATTGATTACGAAAAAGCATTTGACTCAGTTGAAACCTCGGCGGTGATGCAGGCATTGTGAAATCAGGGGGTAGACGAGCCGTACGTGAAAGTGCTGGAAGATATATATAGTGGCTGCACAGTAACCATAGTTCTGCATAAAGAAAGTAACAAAATTCCCATAAAGAAAGGTGTTAGGCAAGGAGACACAATCTCCCCAGTACTATTCACAGCTTGCTTAGAGGAAGTATTCAGATACTTGGAGTGGGAGCAGTTAGGTATAAGGGTAGATGGAGAATACCTCAGTAATCTGCGATTTGCTGATGACATTGCCTTGCTAAGCAACTCTGGGGATGAACTGCAAATAATGATTGGTGACCTAGACAGGAAAAGTAGAAAGGTAGGCTTGAAAATCAATATGCAGAAGACTAAGGTAATGTTCAACAGCCTCGGAAAGGAACAGCAGTTTACATTAGGTAGCGAAGTACTGGAAGTAGTAGGCGAATATGTCTACTTAGGACAGGTAGTAACCGCAGATCTGGACCATGAAAAGGAAATAACAAGAAGAATAAGATTGGGATGGAGCGCATTTGGCAAGCACTCGCAGACTATGACTAGCAGCTTACCGGTATTGCTCAAGAGGAAAGTATACAACAGTTGCATCTTACCTGTACTCACCTATGGGGCTGAAACGTGGAGGCTAACCAAAAGAGTTCTACTTAAGTTGAGGACAACCCAGAGGGCTATGGAAAGAAAAATGGTAGGGGTAACATTAAGAGATAGGAAGCGTGCAGAGTAGGTCAGAGAAATAACTCAAGTTACCGACATTCTAGTGGAAATAGGTAAGAAGAAATGGGCATGGGCAGGAGATGTAGTGCGAAGAGAGGATAACCGATGGTCGCTTAGGGTAACAAACTGGATTCCAAGGGAAGGAAAGCCTAGCAGGGGGCAGCAGAAAGTTAGGTGGGTGGATGAGGTTAAGAAGTTCGCGGGGGTCAATTGGATGCAGCTAGCACAGAACCGGGTTAAGTGGAGAAATATGGGAGAGGCCTTCGCCCTGCAGTGGGTATATTCAGGCTGATGATGATGATGATGTCCTACTTGAAAATGACATTGGTCTACTATATAAACCGTATATACACAATTTTACAAAGGGGTGAAGGGTACTGCCATATTGCGGAGCTGGGTTGCTCTCACAGCACAGGAAAGTGTTGACGACTGACTTCCCAACAGCCCAGTCAAACCGGTTTCTCCAGGGGCTGTGAAACAGTCTATAGGTTGAGTAGGAATACAGTCAGCCCCTTTACCTTAAAGTGAAAAAAATGAAAAAAAGAGAACAGATAAAGCTAGAAAAAAATTGCCGAAGTGCAGACATTTACAATATCGGCTGTGTATCTGCATCATTGGAGCTACGATCTCCTACGAAATTTCAGCAGCTTTGTTGGAAGACGACTCTTTGTCGTTTGCCTGACATCTAGTTCCATCGCGTTGCTTGCGCTGCATTTTTTTTTTTAAGTTACATGCGAACAGCTGATCTTGTCCACGTCAATACTACGCACTCATTTCTGGAACTCCAAACTGTCATTGAGCGAGCAGCCATGTTGCCATTTGCTTCTGTAGACTCCAACTTTTTTCTGGAAAGCCACTGCGAACGGCCTTCACGTGCCGCTATTCATTGTGCATGAGAAATTATGTACTATTATAAGTAGAACAAAAGAACACAAGCTAAGACAAATACGCCAAGGACTGAAAAAAAAAAACAAACTGCAGGATGTCGGTTAGGCTTCGGCTGTCCGTTCACGAGCAGGTAGTATGCCACATGTCGCCAGACTGTTTACCATATTCTGTAGAGACTACTATACAAGAAGGGCAATTTTAGCTTGCTTTTTTCAGGAAACGATCTCAACATAATATTCCAGTTTATACGGTTGATTTCTTTTTGACACATATTTTTCTCTCTATACCTCAGCAGATGCTTCTTTTTTTTTCTGATTTTTGCTTTCCATCCTGCTTTGAACACTTTAAGATAGCCAGCACTGTAGCCATATGTCTCTTTTATCTTGCTCCATCTACAGCGTAGTCCCTGAGGAGGCACATCGTGCACCTTTTCTTATGCTGCAGGCAATGTGCACAGCGTCGATATCTAGCCATCTTTGTGTTGTGATAATGTGCTTTGCAATGCCATGTGAATTAAAACATGCAGCCCCGGAGTTTTTAAATCTCAAGTCAACAAACGGGCACTTTTATGCATTCTACATTCTTTGTAGTCTATAGATGCCTGCCTTTCCTTACCACAACTCCTCATCCCAAATAAGGCGTGCTCCCGTAAGACAGCCTCCCTACAGTGTTTCGAGATTGTGTGTAGAAGCTATCTTGTGAAGCTGTACTTCGTTGCACAGGAATTGCTACTTTTTTGTTGTTGTTGACACTATCACACAGACACCTCATGAGGGCTGTTTCACAAGTTCACCATGGGTCGTGGTCGCTGCAAAAGCTCATCTTAACTGAAGAAAACTTGAAACAGTTTGTCTTCCGCAGTACATTCAATTGTTTTTGAAACCATACACTTCAAAATTGAGTATTTCATGTCATCAAAAAAAAAGGGGAGCAGGTTTTGGCTCATGCACTATGTGTACCGATGATGTGAGCTTTAATTCTCATGGCAGAAAAGCCGACATCAAAGTTCACATTGCTTTGCAAGTACACGAGGATATGCTAATGATAAAAAGACACAAGAGTAGAAATTTCTTCGAGCTATGTTACCAGAAGTTTTTGAACCAGGCAAAGAGTCTGCAACAGGGACAAGCTTACTTTTCACAACCACAAGGAAATTAAAAATTGTTGGAGATTTGTAAGCAGAACTCCCATTTGCTCAAAATATGTTTTTGCAGTGCTTGTAAAATGTGAATCGCTTCAAAGTTTGAAAAAAAAAAAAAGTTTGCCTAAAGGAGTATAGACATGTACATTTTCTGTTGTGGTATTTTCGCTTTAATCAATCCACAGTGGTCCAAAACAGGGGGACTGCGACCCAAAAAGTCCCAGCACAACTCAATTAATTTACTATCAGTGCATTTATCAGGCCAGTTTCGGTTTCGATCTCTCCGGGCACGAGCGCGCGATGATGTCAAAGTTACGAGAATGGCACACGAGCGCCCCCTACTGGCAAGGTTGGTGATCGCGTAAACACAAAATCTGATGACGCATTCGGGTCGCGTATTTCGTCTGCTTCTGGTCGCTCATGCAAGAAAATATTGTCGTTGAGCAGCGCTTCAGCGTAGCATAATAAGTACTGAGACGTTTCGCCCGAATGCGCGGACGTTACTGACATTGCCAGGCACTTTGATCCCAACCCGCTCGCCTGTGACTCAAGCGATGAAGCAGGAATCAGCCACAAAAGCTTGCTGGATTGACACGCAGCGGCGCAGGAAATGTCAACTGGTAAGAACGTTGAACAAAGAAACTGATTACCGTGCAGATGCTGCTTTATCAGTCCGGTTGGCCAGCGCTGTGAGCCAAGCTGGCATTCTTAGTTTTTTAGCAATGACGCAATCAGCCACTGTAACCCGCAAGCTCTCCCGATGGCTCCCGTGCTCACGCCTGCTTATGCGCTAATTGGTCCCGACGCGGCGGGCCTGCGTTCCGCCATCCAAGCATGTGGCGCCATCTGGCGCAGTGAAGGCAATCTGGGTGCGTAAAGGCACGGCCTCCGAGATCACCTCTGCGCGGGGTAATATCGGAGGCCATAGTAAAGGCGTGGCCGCCGCGATCGGCTTCCAAGTCATAGCGGCCTCATAGCATCCGCTATCGGTGATCTAGCTATCGCTTTTCATTCGCTTGCATAACTATTTGTACAAAGGACTATTAGTGATGATTAAATTGCGAGGATTGTTCGGCCAATACTGAGGTCCTGATAGAAGTAACTACAGTGATACAAGCGAACTTTTTTTTCTTACAGCTGCTTCCCGGTGCGATGCACCTGAAGTCTGCTAGCTCCGCTGCTGAAAGTGTTTTGCAAAGCAAGAAAATATTTTACAAGATCGACTTGGCTGTAAAGCAGCTCTAAAGTCCGACTTTTATTACAGTGATAGCCTGTACCGATGTGCCGTTCGCTGGCGCTTCGATGTGAAACCAGCTAGGGCTAGCGACGTCTAGGGTAGGCGGGGAGCGGTGCAGTTCGTTCCTGGCGTTCCTGGCGCGCCATCGATCGAGAGGCATCATTGCCGAAAGCCCTGCACTTGTACAGGCATGCTGTTGGGGCCCGAGTATAGCAAGCAGTCTCCATACGTACACCGGTGAGGTAATTGTAACATGTACCAAAGAAGAAGCCATCGAGTAGTACTTTCTCAGGGCACGGCTGGTACCGGCGGCGGTGCCCCCGTTTTTCGAGTCCGGCCATATGTTGTCTCTGCTCTTTGCTTTGCCGACTCCACGTCACAGTTGTTTGATGATGTCATGTTGTTTACCTATGTACACGTTTTCGTCACAGAGATGTCGCTGCCAATAGGTTTTGAAAAACGGAGTACTTGCTTGGCTTGTTTTCAAAATCAAATTAAAATATCTTCGCGGCAACGTGCAAGGTTGGGATTGCTTGGGGAGCATCTCTGTATAACTAGGAAAGCAATCGTATTCCTTTCGACGGTTCAAAAATTGGTGTTTATATTCCTTAATATAACCCCCTCCCCCCCCCCCCCCCCCTTTTTTTTTTCCGAGGGTTTTACAAATTTGAGTCTTCAGGTTGGTGAGTAATGGACATGTCATGATGCGCACACTAGCAACATGGCAATCTACCAAGGTCTGCGCTGTGGTCTGCTAGGACAGTGCAAGATTGAGGGACATGCTGAGCACTTAAAAGCACTTAAAAAAATAATCTCAACAACAAGGTGGGGGTGGGTCCATTACGCACTATATCCAGCCTTTCTTATTTTTTTCTCTTACAGGAAGCTTCTGGAGTCCCCACTGTGCAAAAAGAACTACCATCAGTATTTTACTGCACTTCTCAACCTTGAAGGAGCTCAACTTATCACAGATGTCCGGAACTATGACATGATTGGTGTCTCCATTGTCCGCTGCAAGTCTGAAACTACTTCTAGCGAGTCCGATGCTGCATCTGGAAAATCCAATGCTGCATCGAGCAAGGGCAATGCTGCATCCGGCAAGGGCAATTCTGCATCCGGCAAGCCTGGTACTGCAAGCAAGCAGTACTATACTTTAGAGGTAATTACCTCAGTGGGCAGCTGCTTTCTCACTGAATTGTAAATACAAATTAAAGGTCATCTACTAGGGAGGCGTATGGAGGCTGTTCTGGAAACACTGATGCATGCAGTATCGCATTTACCAAACACTGGTGACAGTACTGGTAACAGCGGTATTGCTCCTAGCTGTATATTGAGCTCTAGTTTTAAAAGTAATGGCAGTGGACTGTATGCCACCTTTAGCACATGACCTCAGGTTTGTGTACTGCAACACTTATTGATTGCATTTCTTGTCTGCTTTTTATAAACTCTTAGTCAGCACTAAGAGTAGTAATCTACTCTGCCAAAAATACATGCTTCTTGTTGTTACATACAAGAACATTGACAGAAAGAGCAGTAGTCAATTTGACAGCTTAAAAAGCAATTCAGGGGGTTTTTTTTGAGAATTTTGAGTTTATAATCGTACCACATTCTTTAGAGCTGCTGCACAAAATCTAGGAAACTGGGAGGAGGTTTCAAGCCACCTATGAAATCACTACCAACCACACTACCAACCAATAGGGAGCGTCCAAAGTATTGCCACAAATCATATCGTCTGTGTGTTGAATAACTAAACTGTCAACTGTTAGTTATAGCTGTAGTCACTTTTTTGATACAGTCGAACCCGGATATATACAATTTTGGTTATATCGAACTCACGGAATATCCCCTTGAAAATCCCATGTAAAAGTATAGAAAAGCCGCGTCATATATCGAACTCAATTTCACCGGTCGTTCGATATATCGAACTCCGCACCACGCACTGGAAAGTGTGCCTTTCCCAAAGACCATCGCATCACCCTCGGCCGTTTGCCGCGTGACGTTTTCAAGCCGCGCGCGGAAGTAATGAGAGGGGACAGTTCGGCTAGGGCAGCACCGCGCCCATTCCCTAAAGGCGCGCGCATTTGCGGTTATCGTTTCCCGCGCACCAGCACCTGACATTTGCAAGCCATGTGCGTGAATGAACCAGAGAGAACCGGTGGGAACGAGTGGGGAAAAACGCGACAGAGCGAAGCGCAAGGGTGTGCCCATTCTTTTGCCGAGCTATCTCTCTCCTTTCTCTTTCCCGGCCTTTGTTCGCAGTAGCACACGCTACGCATGGGCCAAGGCCCGTTTTCAGACAGAACGTCGGATGCTTTCCCCAGCGTGTGTTGCGAACCCTCTGCGCGCAGCGGCTGATGAGGCTATGGCGCCTGCGGAAGTTAACAAGCGGCAGATCTATCTTTTTTTTTTTTTTCTGAGAGTCGTCTATTTTTATCGTTGTGCTGGATGCGCGGCGTAGCGTACGATATGGCGTTACAAAGCGGTTTTTTTTTTTTTTTTTTTTTTTGCATGTATGAATTAACGAAAGCACGCGGTCAGCTGCGATCATGACACCGGCTTTTAGCATTTTTCGCTTTAGACAGCATTTGCAGCTACTATACCACGCTTTCCAATATTTTGTGGCAGTGGACTACGCCCGCCCCAAGCGCCGCGTGATAAATCGAACCAGGCTTGTGCAATGAAGCCATCACGGGCAGTCTGCCAAGTTCGCTCCCCGCCGCCGCAGGAGCTATAAAAAGATAAACACACGCCGCGATGTTATGGCAATCTTGGCGCGCTATCTTAGCACACTGCCAAGAAATGAGCTGTGGATGAGACGACCGAAACGGAGTGCGACATGCAAGCGAAAACGCTGGCGATTTCTGCCGTGGCGACACAGAAACCTTGTTTCGAGCTGCCGCGGTGGCTGGAACGGCAGAGGGACGCAGTTCCAACAAGTTGGAAATTTTTTGCTCTGTCATTGCGGCTCGTCGCTGAGATCGCTTAATCGCTTGCATGTGAGCGAGCTGGCTTTAACGCTTTTTTTTTTTTTTTTTTTCCAAATCCTCGAGTGCAAAAGTGAAGGGTGGGTTCATTATGCGAGTGAGTTGATTATGCGACAAATGCGGTATCGTTTTTTCACATCGTAAGTGCTGTCCCAAGCCGATTTCTGTATATCGAATTATCGATATATCGAACTATTTCGCGATCCCCTTCGAGTTCGATATATCCGGGTTCGACTGTATTACAAAAAGGAAGCTGAAGGGTTTTGTCATGCAGAAAACGCAGAGCAGATATTTACAACTGTGCATCTAGTGACGTCATGCATTCAAGGTTGCCCGTTGAAGTCTCCTTGACTGAAGTCACGAAATTAAATTTTAAAATTTATTTATAACATATACATTGAACCACTGCAAAATGTGGCACAAATTACTAGCAAACTGAGGAGAACATATAGTAGAAGTTGAAATCTGCGGAGGTCTCGAAAAAATGCATGAGTTGCCCTTTAAATGTTTGTGTATTATTTTGGCCATAGGTGTTAGTGAAAAAGTGACTTCAAAGCAGGCATTCTTAAACTTTTCCATGGAGCCCTTGGGTTCTTATATAGAGTGAGGTTTGGGTTTGCCAAGCACTCCAACCCATGGATATACCTCAATACCGCAATATTTTGCTGCTTTTATTTTGGGACTAGTCATGCTACAATTGCCATAGTAGGCCATTTCTTTACTGCATGCTGTTATTTTTTTTTTTTTAATGCATGAGAGGCAGGAAGAGGTTAAAGCCAAGGCACAGTGTTACTCAGCGCCTTTGAAACCGCTGAGGACCTTTTGACACTAAATAAAGGTTGAGAACACTTGCTTTGCAGCCTTGCTGTTAGCTAAATAACATAACACCGTGGTATATTTCCACCGGGTCCTTGGAGAAAAACGACTGATATGGTCATGTTGAATTCACCAGCCCTGTCGGTGATTGGTCGGACATTATTCTTCGCAAAAAATTCATTTTCCAACTACATGCAAGCATTTTTCAATACCATCTCAGTTTTTTTTTAGTATTCACCTTAATTCTGCTCATACAGTAAAACTTCAGACTTCTGGCTCAGTCCTGGCTAGTGCCCATGCAATTCTTTGGTGTCAGACGCTCACTAATTTGAACAGCACAGGTGGTCTCACAGCAGTTCAAATGGGTCCCTTTGTGTGGCAGTGTCCTGGTATGACCGGCGCAGCTAGAGATAACCAAAATAACCCTACTCAGAATTTGTTCCATGCTACACAGTCGCTCGTGTACCTCTGACATGCAAGCGACGGCAGGTGTGGGGACTATTGGATGGCCCAGTATCCGGAACGGGCAGATCGCATAGTTGCAGTTTCACTTTTCTGCTTGCCCTGCACTAACAGCAACTCGACCAGCCAGTATCATCCAGCCAAGTTAAGCCAGCTGAGCGCTGCATCAAATCGCGATTGTCATGTCGCTAGTGTTTTCTTGTCTTTTTTTCCTATCGCCATCTTCGTGCCGTTGCTATCCTTTCCATCCACGTGGTTCGATCAGTTCCTCTCCCAGTGTGTTGAAACTGTGTGCTCGTCACATGTTATTCTCTGTTCGTGCGGTGAGTGCTCCTCACACACGACATTGCTACTTGTGAGAGTCGTTTGATAAGTGTGGCAAAAAGCAATTAAAGATGGCAAGTTTTCTCAAAACAATATTTTATTTTTGAACATAGTCCCCGCCCAGCTCCACACACTTCTTCCAGCGGTGCTCCAATTTTTTTCACACCCTTGGGAAAAAAAAGGATAGCTCGAGGCCTTTGAAGTAGTCATTTACGACCCTAGAGGACCTCATCATCTGAAAAAAATTTCTTTCCACCCAGCCTTGAGGTTTGGGAAGAGGAAAAAGTAACAGGGGGCCAAATCTAGAGAATAGGGCAGATGAGGCATAACCTCGAAGCCTAACTCGTGCAATTTCGCCATATTGCAACAAGTGATCTGTGAGGGGGAGCATTGTCTTGGTGAAAGAGGAGTTCTTTCCGTGCTAACCCAGGTCGTTTAGTGCGCAATTCTGTTTTCAGTTGCTCCGAGAGTGTTGCATAGTATTTCCTGGTTATCGTTTTGCTGTTTTGCAAGTAGTCAACAAAGATTATTTCTCTTGAATCCCAAAAGACAGTTGTCATCACCTTTCCGGCTTAACAAACAGTCTGCCTTTTTTGCAAGCCCCTTTATCTGGCCAAGTCGATTGCTTTGGCTGCTGTTTGGACTCTGGAGTGTAGTGATGCACCTAAGTCTCGTCAGCTGTCACAAATCCACGCCAAAAGTTCTGAGGATTGCGATCAAGCATCGATAAACATTGCTTCGAGATGTCTGTCCTCATGCACATTTGGTCGACCGTTAGCAGTCGTGGCACCCAGCGTGCACAAACCTTCTTCATATGCAATTTCTCATAAAGAACGTTGTGAACTCTCTCTGCTGAGATGCCTGCAACTTCAGCTATCTCATGTACTTTCACTCGACGGTCTTCCATCATGATTTCATGAATTTTCGATACCATCTGGCATGGTAACTCCCTTTGAATGCTCAAGACGTGCTTCCTCTTGCGTCGAAGTTCCGCCACGAATAAATTCATTTGTTCAGTAGTAAACGGTCTTCAGCGATGGTGAAGACACTCCATGAACTTCGTTCAACTCAGCTTTAATTTGCGCAGCCGTCCACTGTTTTAAATAAAAATTTTTAATCACTGCTCGAAATTCACCTTTTTTCATTTTCGCAGGAATCGCCTTCCAGCTCAGCGCCAATGGCTCTCTGATGCTTACTAACTGTCGGTAGAAGCCTAGACATGTTCCGACGCCCTATGAAGGTCCCTTCTTGTGCATCACCCAGAAGAAAATAGAATAGTGCTATCTCTTGTACTTTTACAACATTTATCAAACGACCCTCGTATGAGGGATGTGGGAGGCCTTTGTGATTCTGGGACAGCTCTGCTTCTACGTTCCCAACAGTATGCATCCATCAAAGTATTGATAGAAGCATGAAAGATAGCCTTACTTCAAAATATTTCAAAAAAAGTTCTTATTTCAAAATTGGGCATCCATTCTCAAGTCTTTCACTAAACAAATTTATTAAGATGACATGAAAACAAAATGTAATGTGTGATACAACATCACATATAAGATGAGACTGGTATTCATGAATGTGTATGTAATGACAAGTGGTATATAAATGTCATGTCATCTGAGTCATTATAGTTTAGTCATGAGTCATAGTCACTTGTCATGAGTCAGATTGGAGGTCTTATGTGCATAACTATATGGAGTTCATGACTGTTGCAAGGCACTCAGTCATAACCATGACTAGTATCTAGTCATGACTCTCAAAAGTGATGAGTCATGACACTAGGAGATACCAAAGAGCAGCCAATGCACATTCTATTGTATTTCTCCAATGCTGACCTCTGCGGTGCTCTTAAAGTTTTTATGATGCAATCAGTTCTTGAGAGTTTTAGGTTATCCGATAATTTTAACACCAGATTGCTTTTGTTATATGTCAGGTTGTCTACCATCTGGAAAAACCACCAAAACCAGGAATTTTCAGGGATTTCGGATAAGACAGAAAGCAAGTTTTACAATCGTGGCACGTGCCCTGTGTCTTCTTTCTCTGCACTTGTAAACCTTCTGGCTGCAAACTTTCATCATCATCTTGGATAGAAAAAAAATTAGCTGTAATTTTACTTAAACAGAGTGAAAGTAATGATAATGCTGTCTCACCTAGCCGAGAGGGTGCACTTCACTTGGATCTTACGATGGGCATCCTCTCCTCAGTGACCACCTGTGTCCCGCATTGAGCTGTCAAATGCACCGTCCCAGGAAAGCAGCCAAAAGCATTGTTGCGCATGCGCATTGAATTTCGAAGCAAGTCTAAAGCAGACGTTTGCTCAGTGGCATCGCTGATGGTGCCATGCAACACAGAGAATGCACTTCCTGCAGTTCACTAGGGAGCTGTTTGATAGCCACCGGCCTCCCCTTGTTTTCCCTTGTTACATAGTAGACCGCTGCAGCAAGGTGGAAGAGAATGTTGCAATGCTTCTGATTTCTAACACGAGCAATGTGAGCAGATGGGATATTAAAGAAGAAAAAGTGAGTCGCAATTGAACTATTCCGATCTGTGCTACGCTTTGATGGAAGCATCCATTCCTGTTGCAAAGGGTTATGCACATGATGCAGGCAGTGCAGCTCGCAGAAATTGTTTGTAGCGTCGCATTAAGCATTATGTAAATAATCAGCACCGTGTTTTCCAGTCGAAAGTGGCAATTCTGGCATATTCTCGTGGCACTGTTTTAGTAGGTGCATTTATCGCACATACCTAGCACGCCATTATGAGAAAAACAAAGTTCACAGAAATGGTCGTTTTTCCCAGGTACCTGGTGCAAAGGACGGCCGGCCTTCAGTTATCCGGAGAAACAGGTTGTTTTTTCGTGCTATGTCGAATGATGCGGGTCCTGTGACTGAATATGAAGCTATTGTTTGCGAAACAAAGGATTCAAAAGTGAAAGTGGAGACGAGCAAAGCGTGAGTATTTGTGGTTTGTGCATTTTGAGACTACATATGAGATGGCTGTGTAGAAATTTGATAAAGGTTTTATTTTTTTCATCATGTATTTGTGCAGGTTTGCTGAGATCTATGAAGAAGGAAGTAAATTTTGTGTCCGTTTTACTCCAAACTTTATACCACTGAGGCGAATGTTGCACGCAGTCGACGCATGCAGGAAAAAAAGCCTGTACAATTTTGTTTTTCCTAGTTGTTCACCACCATCTAAACCTGCCATTCCTGCATCTAGTCTGAGGTAAGGCATTTGCTCCCAGACGCTAATGATCTGCTACAAGGAATTGAAACCATGTCCTGTGCTTTGCCTGCAGGTTCTTCAACAAGAAAGTACAACAAAATCCAGAGGCGTGCAAAGCTGTCGAAGACATGCTTCGAGGGGAGCATCGTCCTTTTCCTTACATCTTATTTGGTCCTCCTGGCACAGGAAAGTCAACTACGCTTGTTGAAGCTCTTAAACAGGTAAGCAAGTTAGATTTTGTTGGGAGGGCTTTCTGGTCTATGGATTGCTGTTAACAGTGATTTGTTTATATATTGCTTTATTTGTTATTTATGTTGATTCTGCAGCCGTGCTGATACGCGTTATATTGTGAATGCAGATGTGCACAGTCATGCCGTCGAGTCGCATCCTGGTCGTTGCTCCATCGAACAGTGCATGTGACCTGTTGGCTGAGCAGCTTTTAGGTCACCTGAACCCATCAGAAATGCTCCGCTTGTACTCTTCCACTGTACAACCCGTTAAGGTCTCAAAAAAGCTGGAGGTACGCAATGTTCTTGCATTATATAATGAACATATTTGTGCTTTTATTTCATGTGTACATGCTGCACTGGTTCTGTGACCAGCATTGCAGTACTGAGCAGGAGGTTGTGGTTTCATATCTGGCATAGCAGTCGCATTTTATTGCGCAAGCAATACTACGACAGCCAAAGCGAGACCTCGGGTGGCCGCAGCTACGCCGTGAAGAGGTGTAGCTACGGTCTCTTCATGAAAAAATCATCCTGCCATGACATTTAAATTCACGTCACTCCTATGCCACGGGCAGGAGCTGCCAACTCGGGTCACTCCTTTCATATGGGAGGGTGATATCAGAATCAGCCTGCCAGAACCATTTGCATTCTTGTTACCCCTACGACACGCAGGCACGTCCATACGGCTTGGTTGAAGCTTGACTTTATATGTGGGCTGGTAGCTTACGCTCTCGCATCATACCCTTAAAGGATGAGCTTAAGTGTCCCCAATAATGTAGCACCTTCATACTGATAGGGCGTGATAGGGGAATAATGTAGCAGGCAAAAGAAGCTTCCACCGTTGCTTTCACAATTCAACTAGGGTTAACCTCAGATAAACCACCACTAATTTTTAATCAGGGCAGGAGGAGGAAAAATTAGGGGGTGCAGTGTGTTAGCAATAGGTCTTTGCTTTGGTTTTAATTGCTTTTTTTACTGTAGCTTCTTTTCTTCATATTTTCTTTCATACTTTGCCACACATTATTTAGTTCATTAAGGGTTATTTGCCCAACTGTGCGGAGCAAAACCGCTGAACAACTTTGCTTTGCTCTTTGCCAAGTATTCTTAGTCACTGTATTGAACACCTTTTCGGCGCAAAAAAGACAACACAAGAAAGAAAAGGACACCACAAGCGCACACTACCAACTGTTTATCCAAAGAAAAAGGGACATACTTAAACCCTCAACCATGCATGTGTGCAAAGCTTAATCTCACTCCACCCTGCCGGTATCAGAAATCAGTAAATGATATGACTAAACATTAAAACAATAAAACAAAGGTAACAAAGTATGAATGAAACAAATCTCAGCAATCGCAGTCAGGCAATCGTAACAAAAGAAATGTCAAGTATTCGAAGCAAAAGCAGTCAAAACCTTAAATGTAGAAACAAACAAAAAGAAGTTAAAATAAAAACATTACAAAGTATCACCCAAGACAAATTGTCATACACAAATAATGTGTGGCAAAGCAGACCTTCATAGAAACGTTTCCAGAAAGCAAATTTCATTTTTTCCAAAAAATGAAATTGAACAAAAATTAAAATGAAAAAATGAAAATGAAATTTCATTCTAAAGTATCATTCTTAGTCATTGTTAATTATGAATTTTACGAAGTCATTTCTTTAAAATCACATTTTGTTGGGGGGTGTCTTCCTTGGGCATCCACCTTCCGGCTTCTCCACTGCACGCAAAGCAGAGGAGTTCCCTCTGCACTTAGTCCTCTGCCAACCATGCATGCCAGGTGGCACATTATTACTAACTTCTGCTGTGTATCAACACCATAAGAGCTGAACACCAGCTTTTATTCTCAGTGGGACTTCTTGTGTGAGCAGTCATTAAAAGGCTCCTGTACTGAGGTGTTTATGTGCACTAAGTAATGAAAAATAATTAATTCATTGACCTCCCCTATAGCGTATGCTTCATAGCTCACAGTGTGTGGCTCTGGCACATAAAAATCTTCTATTTTGCAATCACATTCACCTTGCTCATTGCATTTTGTCAGATTTGTTTGTTCGCTGAAGGCTTCTTTATTAAACTTAATTCTGTTTGTTTCTCTAGAAATACAGCAATTACAAAGAAGGATTTGAAGAACAATATGAATCAAACATTCTGATGACCTTCAAGGTTATTGTGACCACGCTGGTCACATCAGCAAAGTATGTGCCTTTATGTCTTCATTCTTCCCCCCCCCCCCCTGGCTTACTGAATTGTATGTGGGAATGGCCATTGATCCGCATTGTTGTGCAGGTTGGGGAAGGCTGGTTTGGTTGTCAACTGTTTCACTCACATTGTGGTGGACGAAGCTGGACAAGCCTCGGAGCCTGAGTGTATTATTCCCCTAATGGAGCTCATGCGTCCTTGGAGTCCTGGCCGCACTGGTACAGGTGGACATGTGATACTGGCAGGAGACCCCATGCAACTGGGTCCTGTTGTTAGCAGCAAGCTGAGCTCATCATACGGTCTAGGTATGGACTGCATCAAACATTTGCTTATCAACTCTCGGAGCTGGTTCCATGCATCTGTTCATCATGCGTCTGTTCATTGCACAGCTATCTTCGACGAACAGTCGAACCCGGATAATTAAATTTTGGTTACATCGAACTCGCGGAATATCCCCTTAAAACTCCTATCTAAAAGTGTAGGGAAGCTGCGTCGTATATTGAACTCAATTTCTCAGGTTGTTCGATATATCGAACTCCGCAGCACTCACTGGAAACTGTACCTTTCCCAAAGGCGATCGCATCACCCTCGGCCGTTTGCCACGTGACGTTTTCAAGCCACGCGCGGAAGGAATGAGGGGGAACAGTTTGATGACAGCTGGTCTCCAGCAGCGCTGCGCCCTTTCCCCAAAGGCGCGCGTATCTGCTGTAGTCATTTGCCGCGTGCCAGTACGGAGCAGACGTAGCCAATACAACCATGGTGTTCGGAAGAGGGGGAAAACACGATAGAGCGAAGCGCAACGTTGTGCCCATTCTTCTTTCGAGCTTTCTCTCTCCTTCCTCTCTCTTTCCCGGTCTTCATTCGCAGCAGCACGCGCTATGCATGTGCCGACAAGCCAGCTTCGAATGCTTTCTCCAGTGTGTGTTGTGAACCCTCTGCGTGCTGTGGCTGACACTTGTGTAAGCTATGGCGGCTGTAGACGCAGCAGATTTGTTTTCTTTTTCTTCTTTTTTTTTGCGAGAGTTATTCATATTCTTTTCATCATGCTGAATGTGCGGCCTATAGCATAAGCTATGGCGACGAGCAGATCTTTTCTTTTTTGAGAGTCGGCCATCCTTGCATCTATGAATCAACGAAAGCACGCAGTCAGCTGCGATCATGACACCGGCTTTTAGCATTGTTCGCTTCAAACGGCATTTGCAGCTATCACTCTTTTCAATGATTTTGTGGCAGTGGACTACCCCAAGCGTGGCTTGATAAATCCAACCAGGCTTGTGCAATTAAACCATCACGGGCGCTCTACCAAGTTCGCTCCCTGCCACCTCAGGAGCTGTCAAAAGTATCGTCAAAAAATAAAAACGCCGTGACATTGTCGTTGCACAGCATCTTGGCATGCTGCCAATAAATGAGCTGTAGAGGAGGAGGAGGAAACAACTTTATTTAACGCATTACTAAGCGTCGGGAATGTCCTGGGCCAGGGTCACCTAGGCCAACTGATCTTTCAGCTGGTCAGAGGCTAACCAAGTCCGCCACGTTGGGGGAGGAGGGTGTGGAAGGTGAGATGGTTGAATTGCGACAGGGCATGAAAACATGCAATGTTCTGAAATTTAGACATGTGGGAGAATGTCTGATTCGGTATAGAAACAATCGGTTAGGGGTAAGGAGTGTATTTAGTAGTTGTATGCGTCTATGCGACGACTGAAACTGAGGGCCTCCACTGACTAAAGGCTGTTTCACATGCAAGCGAAAACGCTCATGATTTCTGCCGCGGCGACACAAAAACCTGTTTTGAGCTGTCGCAGCGGCTCGAGTGGCAAGGGTGATGCAGTTCCAACAGATTGAAAATTTTTTGCTCTGTCGATGCTGCTCATCGCTGAGTTCGCTCAATTGCTTGCATATGAACCGGCCTTAACGCTTGTTTTGTTTTGTTTTTTTTCTTTCTTTTCAAATTCTCGGGGGGCAAAAGTGGAGGGTGGCTTCATTATGCGAATGGGTTGATTACACGACAAATATGGTATTTTTTACAATCGCAAGCGCCGTCTCAAGCCGATTTCTGTATATCGAATTATTGATATATCGAATATTTCGCTATCCCGTTCGAGTTCAATATATCCGGGTTCGACTGTAGTATTTTAATTGTATTGGTGTCTACTAATTTTTAGTCGAAGTCATTTCTGAATGGTATTTGCTTTTTCATTTAAAATTACTGAAGGTTATTATTCTATATCTGCTGTTGCATACCCTGCATGAAATTAATGGGGTGGATTTTGCTAACAGTGGTGAGATAGAAATATAAAATAATTTTGATGGTTTATTAAGTGCATTTTTTCTGTGGGTATTAGTCTTATTCAATAAGGTATGTCATAGCAATGCAACCTGCTCACTTTCCTCTTTGTCCTGGATAGACTGTTTCCAAGCTCAATTTCTTTCATTAAACATGCAAAATATCTAAGATGTAATTTTGCTTTCTTGAATTAGACATTTTGCGAAAGTCTCTGAATAAAATTAAAGGTGCCATGCTTGATCTTGGGCTGGAGGAATTATTCAGGAAGCAGTGCAGCATCCTAAACTAGCCCGACTTGTAATTTGCAAATTTCAGGAAAATAAGTACATCTGGATAAAGAATACTTGCATGTGACTAAAGAAGGGTGACACAGGGCTAGTCACAGGTGAAGTCATAAATAAGTTTGTTGTTGTAGGCAGTGATGCAAGATGGAAACAAGGGAATGGAATATATTTCCTTGTTGTTTCTCAATATTCACTCTTAGCTGGCCCTCTGGAGATGCCTTTTGTACTATCATAAAATTCTCAGGTACACTAACTGTACAGGCGCAAAGCTTTGTATTGTTTATTCTCGAAGATGCCGGCACACAGCTATATTGCTTTGCTTCTGGGAATAGATGCAACCAGATGCATCTAGAATGCTTGTAGCCCTGTGAAGCTATTCCAAGCTGTTTGAGATTGTTGTGTGTTTTGAGCTGCATAATCACGACATTTTTAAATTGAGCGCAGCCCAAAGCATGTGGGATTGTGTTCTTTAGCGACTGCCAAATGTGCTTATTCCTATTGCCACTACCTAGTTCATTTCTCTGTAGGCACGATTTCAGCTCAGTAAAAAAATTTTTTTGGAAGCCTTGCAGTGCATTCTTGACTGCATGACTGTTGCAGTGACTGTAGTTCTTAGCAAGTACAGTAAAACCTCATTAATTTGACTCCTGTTAATTTGGAAATCCAGATAATTTGAACTAGGAACACACTCACAGCCTTAATTGTAAATCTAAGACGTCGGGCACTCATTATTTTGGCCATGGGCATGCTTGCATCAGTTAACTCGAGAGCATGTCAAAATATGACCCCTCAGAGCCAGCGATCATCCAAATATAGATACCTCAGAACCTTAATTTTATGGAACAGTGGGGCCTGCGCACCTCAGGCCTGCATGCTGTCACAATTTCACAAACAGTTAATTGTTGTGTAATATAATGTTTATGTGTAATAAATACACTTAACCTTTTGAATGTCGAATATTCACCCCCAGTGTGAAATTTTTTATTGGTCATCATCACCATCATCATCAGCCTGACTATACCCACTGCAGGGCAAAGGCCTCTCCCATATTTCTCCAATTAACCCGGTTCTGCGCTAGCTGCATCCACTTGACCCCTGCGAACTTCTTAACCTCATTTTTTATTGGTGATTTCAAACAAACAACGGCCGAATGGCAAAAACGCTGCGGGACGGGATGCGGCTGCAGTACCCGTATGGCAAAGACAGTCAAAGAGTTAAACCTCTATGTAACGAACCTCCGTGTAGCGAAGTCCTCAATGCTACAAAGTTTTTTAATTCCCAACACCGCCCCCATTGAATTGCGCGTATTTGAAAACTCCATGTAACGAATGTGTTGCAGCAGTTGACCTTGATAAAACAAACTCGTGGCACCTATATCTTAGCTAGTGCTGAATTACTGGCGATTTAGCAGAACCCCACAAGTTTTATGATGATATAACAATAACTGACATGAGGAATGTCTTATGATCGCAACAAGCAACCGCAGTTGATACATCGCGCATTGTTTCAGAGCTGACGGCGCATCTATGTGGTAAACTCAGCAGTCTCGATTGCTTTCGCTTTTGTAATGTGGCACTGGTCATCATCATCATCAGCTGGGGTATATATAATCACTGCATGGCAAAAGCCTTTCCCATATTCCTCCAATTGACGCAGTCCTATGCTAGCTGCATCCAATTGGCCCCTAGCTGCGAACTTCTTATAACCTCATCTGCCCACCTGACTTTCTGCTGCTCCTTGCTATGCTTTCCTTCCCTTGGTAGCCAATTTGTTACCCTTAATTAGCGCCCATTGGTTATCCATTCTTCGCATTACGTGTCCTGACGCTGCCCAAGCAAATCAGATTATTGACTTTGGTCTTATAGCTCTTGCAGAGTATAGGTCGTATGGGTCTGCTAGCCTACTGGTCTTACAGGTCTGCTGGAGTATTGGTCTTATAGGTAAAATAGGTAGGCCTGTAATACCAGTACACCCGTAGGTGTCAATAATCTGATAGGCCTGCAAGACCAATAAGCTTCCTACTGATTTTGAAGCTCCGCTGGTTTTATAGGCCTATGGAATGGTCTCGTTGAGTACTTGCGTATGTTTGCTACTCCAGATACCCAAAAGGAAAGGGCCGCTATGTTCCATTTTTTTTTTAGTTCCATTTTTTTTAGGAATTTTAGTGCATGTATACACAATAATCTAACCCACGGCAATGCATACTGGCACATGCAAATATTGACTGCATCCAAGTAGTCTTCGTTCCAAGATTGCGGGCCTCAGCCCGGTAATGTAGTCTTTTCAACCCTATATGGCACCTTGAAAAAAGAATAAATCACGTTACAATTTGCAAAATAAGCGATTTCAAGAGCAGGACACTACCATGAACTAAAAAAAAAACAGCGCACTTATGTACGGCAACTGCGATTGTGCGCATATTCATGCAGGGGGAGGCACGGCATCACCATTATTGATTGTCGAGGATGCTGCTAAGCCAACCTTCTGTTCACAGCGTTCATGCCGTTTGAAAACAGATTAACGGTAAAAAGTTATCAATACTTTCAAGAAATTGTGCTGGCAACTTTCAAACTGCACTGCAAATTATATCACACCACGTGATTCAATTTCCTTTGTTGGCGCACAGGTAACGGCCATTTGCAATGCAGAGCCACAGCATAACTGAAAAAATATATATAAACATTAGCCTGGAGTTAATAAGTGATGCACGCGCACCTGATCAGAAGCTGAATGTGCACTGGAATGTAGATATCCTTGAGAAGCATGTAAAATTGCATGCAACAAAAAATTGCGGACATTTTACAGTTTCGTTATAACCAGGTTTAACTGTAGTAATAATGTGGCTGGGCTTGCACGCTTTTCTGCATGCACCGAATCCAGTGTGATATAGCAATGAGGTCAGTGACTTTTACATCAGTGAATTTTACTAGGGAGCCTCTAGCTACTAAGCTTAAAACCCTGAAATTCAGCTGGGTTTAATCTGACTGGCTGAACACGCCGCCGTCTAGGTGGATGGACTAACCTCTCCTGTATCTTTTGAAAAATAAAGTTTTACCACTACCAGTGAGCAAGTGTGCCAAGCCAGACTACAGTGTGCCGGCTGTAACCCTGGGTAATTTGGTGACAGGCAGGTGTCGAATGACATGAGTAGGAAGCCAGACTGGTAAGCAGTAAGACTGCTGCTGCCCACAATGGGAGGATCACTAGGCTTATGAACTTAGCCTGTGCACTTTTCTGAGCTTCTGGTCATGTCCTAACATGCAACCTTTATAGCTTTTTTTATTTATCTGTTTACATTTTGCAGTAGGTGCCACAAACCCTTCAATTTCAGCTAAACTTTGTGCATTGTTTTTTTTTTTCACTGGAAATGCAAGAACATTTGTAATTGAGGTAGGGTTTTTGCATGTTTACTGTTAATTTTTCCTGGAAGCTTTTGTATTGATATTGAGGCGGGGGCATTGTGCTTGCAGGTGTGTCTCTGTTGGAGCGTCTCATCAACATGCCTGCATACCGGAACACTGATGGACAGAGTTCGCACATGATGACCAAGCTTCTTCGAAACTTCAGAAGCCATGCAGATATTCTCCAGGTCCCAAATGAGATGTTCTACAAGTCAGAACTGCAGGTAATGGCTAGTGACATGCAGTGTGTCCCTGACTTCCTAACTGACTTATATAGTATGCTTATATCCTTTCTGCCAAACTTTTCTCTACAACCAAAGCCCTAGCATTAGACATCCCTATGTTAATTGTGTGCCTGGTGCACAGCAGAGTGCACAACAAAATTCCACACAGTTAGCAGTGATGCACAAGTTCCAACATCATCCTGCATACGGAGCAGCCAGCTGTGGCAGTTCAGTTGGGCACCGAAATGGTGCCGTTTTCATGACAATGCTCGAATGCCGGCTCCGCCCTAAGCTGGGCGGCGGTAGAACATGTAGACTCCCTAGGGAAAACTAGGGTTACTATATAAGCTTTGCCAGAGTTCCGCATTCCTTTTCTTTCGCCGCCAAGCAACCGTTTATAGCATCGTGAAGCCAACCCAACGGGCACCTGGCTACATAGCATCATCCCTAATCGGTACGATGTACCACGCTGTGTGCGAGCTGTAGCGACATTGACTTCTTTTGATTAGGACAGCCAAAGTAATCCCTTCTTAACTGCTTTCAATATTCAAGTCTGGATGCTCAGCTCCCGCAAAGACGCCGTATGGCTTCACTGTATAACTTGGTTGGTTATGCGGCACCTTCGCACAGCTCTGGCAAAGCCTATATAATAACTCTAGGCAAAACTACATTGCTGCGCCCTCTAGTGATGGATAGAGACAGCCTGTATGCCTCCTCCTCCATTTTTTTTCTTCTCTCTCTCTCTCTCTCTCTCTCTCTCTCTCTCTCTCTCTCTCTCTCTCTCTCTCTCTCTCTCTCTCTCTCTCTCTCTCTTTTTTTTTTTTTTTTTGTCAGGCATGCTAGTCAGTTCTGTTCAGTGTACTGTATAGCACTCCTCCTCGCTTAAATGCTTCGATGCAGTAGCAATCCTTTGGCTGGCACCGCTTTTGTATTTTTGCTTTCAGTGTATGGTTGACATATGGTGAAGCAATCACCATGTGCCATATTGCAGTATTGCAAGTGTAATGGTTATGTGAATGGTGCCACAGCTCTGCAACTGCTGGGGCAATGATCTACGTTTTGCCAGACAAGCAAGACATATCAAAAGGAACCAAGTGACATGCCTACTGGCAGAAATGGTCCCCTATATGCGGTCAGACGGTGGGGTTACAATGCAGCTTTCCTGAGCTTTGGCAGTGGCGCAAAAATGTACCACTTATAATCTTGATTTACCTACATTTTAATTAGAACTGCTGCTTAGCTTGCAGCGTACATGCAACTGCAACCTGGCAGAGCATCAGTACGATTAGCTCTTGAGTCTGCCACACACAAGTAGTCTATTCTATTCTCCTGGCTTCCAGTTGGAGCTCCTGACATTTGTTCATGTGACCATGACATTGTTTTCTTGCAGAGCTGAGGCCATAGTCTCTAAGCACGCAATTTTAGGGCTCTTATTTCGAATAGCCCCTGTAAATGCATGTATGCAAGCGTAGCTACAAAAATGTATGGGTGGAAAAAGTGTCTCAGGAAAGCTAAATTCTTTATTGACCTTGTGACGTGTGCACAGAACAACTTTATGGTATGCCTTATGTAACTAAACTAGCTCTTTTCTTCCATGCACCCAAACCACGTTTCATGATGTAATGCTTTAGAGTTAACCCTTATTGTACTTGGCTGTGTGACAGAATGTTTTTCTTAATAGATGTGATTGTGTGTGTGTGTGTGTGTGTGTGTGTGTGTGTGTGTGTGTGTGTGCGTGCGTGCGTGTGCGCGCGCGCGCTGTGCCTGTGGGATTCACATAAATTTGCAGCTGTGCTAGAGTGCAAGTATTACCACCAGATGTCAGTACCTGCCCTAAAATTTCGCTTCACTTTGTGCGTTGCACACCGCTCGAGCACTTTTAACAAGCATGATCGACTGTGAGCATGCGCAGGGGTGGAAGTGCTGCTCCATTTTCTCCATTCTGCTCCAAACTGGTTTCCCTGCTCAATCCCGCTCCAAAACTGCTCCGAACTGGCTGCCTCGATGTTCTGCCATCGAATTTAGCAGAACACTGGAACATTTCACCGCACCGGGGGCAAAGATGTAGCACATCTTGCACTGGGCTCAGTAGAAATAAAATTTTTATAAGGGAGGGAAACATAGAGGTATAATAAATGTTTGCTCGCAAGCAAATTTAGTATGAACCACAATTGCGAAAAAAATGCGCTCTGCATGTGGCATATAGCTTTTCCTCTCAGCCTTTTGAACCGCCGGTGGAGAGAGAAGCGAGAGCAGCAAGCGAAACAGGTATCTTGTCCGACTGCAAAAACTGCATGAATATATTCAAATGATTTCGCTGTGAAAACAGTCCGGTACTTCACTATTGAGCCTCTCTGTCAGTGACAAGCATGTCAGGCCTATGGCAGATAAGATCATACTTGAAGCATAATGGGTTGGTACGCCAAAGGTGTCAATCACTAGGAAGCTTCCAAACGGTGTTGGATACCCATACAAGGCCTATTGCCAAGATGTTAAAATGAGCTCCAGCATTGCTCAAACAAAAGAATGGTAAACTATTGGCAAGAGGCAGTGAAGTAAAGAAGCTGAAGGATGAAAAGGCTACCCTTCAGTGCCATCTATCTCTAACGCGCTACTGACTAGTGCTGAGGAATTTATCAGCACAAGCATAGGATCAAAAAGGATATGCTGAAGATAGAGAGCGGAAATGTCGTGCCCATTAATCTGAACTCTAAAATAGTTGCGCTGCTTGAAGGGATCAAAGTGGTAGACTTGGCAGATTTCTCAACATTTAAATCTATCAAGTCAAAATAGGCAAACGGTTTAAGTCAGGCTGCTAGTCTATTCCAAGTTGTTGCTCAGGTCAGCCTGTGTTACATTATGCATTTTTGCATGCTTTGGCAATTTGTCTTGTCGGAGATGAGTGTAAAGTTGCAAAAGCATCTAATCAGATTGGGAATTTTGTTTGTCAGAAAGAGAAAGCCTCAATTACCAAATGCGTTTGACCTTAAAAATATGCTCGAAAACATAAAGCCGTAACCGCATGAGGTGACAATCCCTGGCGATCCGTCACTCGACGCCGCCGCTAACTTCTGTCATTGCCGCTGGTGCACACCGCACAGAGCGAAAGGACTTAGCGACAGAGAGGTGTGTTTTCAGCGTTGCTTTGTTACCGTCGCGTTGTCGTTCGGTCAGGGGGAGTACAGTTATGCTATATCCCGTTTCTAACACTAAACAGTATGTATGATAAAACGTACACTAATGAAATTTTTTGTAATGCATCGTGTTTAAAAAAAAAAAGTCATAGCTCAGCGGTGCGCTACTGCACTGTGATGCAGACTTGCATTGCAAGCAGTGACTTTCTCTTACTTCTTTCGAAAATACCTAGCCACACTAGCCTTTTTTTTTTTTTTTTTTTGTCTTGATGCGCTCATACATGCACGCACCAAACGAAGTGAGCGTCTGCAGGTTCTTCGCTCAAACTGGACTAGGAAAACAAACTTCGCTCGAAAAATAAAAGCCAGAATGGAAGTTGAGTGCCTGTAAGCCTTCTACAATTGGCTGCCTCGCGAGTTGCCTCCGGGCGACACGCGAAATTTTGTAATAACCCAGAACTTGACCGACAGCGACAAGCAGCAATGCTTCGGTGGCTCCGAGCCCACCGCATGGCAATTGTCACCTCATGCGGTTAGTGCTTAAATGCTCCAAAACTCTGGTTTTATTGCTCCAAAGCTGCTCCAAAATGGCGTTATTACTGCTCCCTGAACTGCTCTAAAATTCCAGAGCCTGCTTCCACCCCTGTGTGCATGACTTGCCTTTGTTTTTTTCTTATAGTTACAGTGGTATTGCTAGCCATTGGAAAGGAATTGTGAGGAGGTAAATAATGTCTCGAGAACAGGAATATACAAGCAGCCTATTTGAAAATTCAGGGTAAAAAAATATAGCAAACCTGGCGCAGAATGCTCCCAAAATGGCATGAGGTACAGAATATGGCATGTTTTAAAGCAAGTGCAAAATGCTTGGTAGATATACTATCATTTGCGCTATTGCTGTACAATGTCGCATGAGTTCTGTGGAGCATGGTGTAATGTTCTAGTGAATGTTGAAAGGTTTATTAATGTTCATTATCGCAGAGCAAGTTGCATAAGTGTATTCACACAAAGTGCTCCATTGTTTCCATGCACAACAACAGGAAATACATTCTAACAGCACAGGACATGAAAAGTGCTAACCACGACTGGGCAGCCAATGTAAATGCGGAGCCCCAATTGCCTTCTGTTGCTGTCACGGTAACCAGGTCGGAAAGAGTGGTTCGCTTTCGTTCGTTGAGGACACGATGAATGATCCCTTCTGTGTGTATGTGATGCATAATCAGACCGAGCCATGCTGATTGTATTCTAGAGCCGTCAAGCCATTGGTTACCTGTTTTCAATCTTTGTAAATTTGTCTGCGAAGTAGGTCATGCCCCCAGTTGCGTGCTAATGAGATTTCTGATGTCCAAAAAGGAGGATGTGCTGGCATGCATCTGTATGCAAGTCACACGGCAATCATAACATCAACACTCCTGTTTATATATGGCTGCAATAAACCAAGGAGCCTCTTTCGCTCTAGGATTCAGATGGACAGTGCTGCACGCATCGATGCGTCCCTGAGAGCATCTGCTCTCCATTATGACGCTTAACATGGATATTAACTGGATGTTGCTACGATGGTAGCACACTAGCTACCAACCTATAGTACTCCTTGCTTGTACCACAAAAAGGTAGTCAGTG
Organism: Amblyomma maculatum; assembly: GCF_055883805.1. Taxonomy (NCBI): domain Eukaryota; kingdom Metazoa; phylum Arthropoda; class Arachnida; order Ixodida; family Ixodidae; genus Amblyomma; species Amblyomma maculatum. The sequence goes on along the minus strand of NC_139344.1, from coordinate 1,474,679 downwards.
ACATACTTGTGATCCTTTGGTGCAAGTTAGAACATTATCTTTAAAGGTAGTTGCAAGTTGGCTGGCTGGACAACAAAGGTCATGTTGCTGTTGTTTGCAATTGGAAAACAAGCAGAATTGTTCTGCAGCTACGATTGTCAAACTGCTGTACAGAACTGTTTTGAAACATTGCAGGTATATGCAGATGAAGGAATTTCTAAATCCCTGTTGCTATGGGAAGAGCTTCCTACGAAAGGTGTGCCACTTCTCTTTCATGGCGTCTCTGGGCAAGACAGGCAAGATGGCACCTGCCCATCTTACTTCAATTCTGAGGAGATTAAGGTTGTACTTAAATATGTGGCCTCACTTCTGAGTTGGGGAAATGGGCTTCCAGTAAGGCTCCGCGAGGAAGACATTGGAATCATTTCGCCATACAGGAAACAGGTATGCAGTGTTTTTTTCTTTTTCTCATTACCTAAAGCTTTGGCAAAATTTACGTGCAGTGCTTTGAAGGGATACTGAGGGCAACTTTAACAAGCTAACATTCTCAGTAAAGGTTGAAAAGATTGATCCTCCGGCGTTTTCCAGGTATGATATGTAAATGTTTGTACGGCAGCAAAAAAAAAGCATTTGTGGCTTATAAAATTGGATTTAAAATTTCTCTTCACTAGGTTGAAATTTATGACATCTACGCCTACAAAGCCTGGTTGCGATTGTTTTAAAATGATAGCGTGTATTATTCTGTTGAGGACGTTCACACTTGTTTGTACTCTATAGTGGTTTTTTTTACTTTCTTGTTGTATATACAGTAAAACTTAATTGACACATTTTTCTAAAAAAAAATGCAGGGGAAAAAAACTTATTATCTGGGAAAATGCATGATTCAAACTGCCCGATTTTGAAAAAATTTAACTGCTGAATGAGGTACAAAGGCTTTCAGTATTAACACATCGACTGCATAAAAGGGCAGGTTTGCATTTCTTCACATCAAGTATGCACAGCTCCCTTCATTTTAGTTCTTGCATAATTAAGTCCGTATTTGCATTGTCCTAATAAAAAACTGGGAATGCTTCCTTGATTGCTTCTGGATGCATTGACCTATTACACCATTGGCATGTGGTGGAGCCATTGTGATGGCTTGCAGCCTTTGTGTTTTTGCTCATGCTGCATCCCTCAGACCCAGCCCGCTCGTATGTAAGCACGTAGTTGTAGTTACCTAATGGTTCACCCCTATGCCCCTAAAGCACTGCAAAAAAGCCTCCATGTTTCTCCTCATGAAGTCATGTTTCTATGGGAACTGGGTGCCTCATGTGTTGACTCATTGACTTGCTTTGATGCCTTGTCCCTTTGCACTTAGGACTCTGCAAGAAAGCAGCCACAGTGGATGAGCACTGCTGTTTAGTTTCTTATGTCGCTTGTGCCCAATTTTGGCTCCCTTATACGTTGGCACATGTCTAGTTGATCGCAAAATTTATATGACCGCAATTTGTCAAAATCTTGAATGTATATAGTAACTGGGAAATCATACCATACCGTAACATATTAACCAGGAGAAAATTAGTGTAAATGTATGAAAGATTTTTTACTGCCCACAATTTTGAGCATATGAAACAGGGAAAATGCATGAACCAGGAATGTATTAATGAAGTTCTGCTGTAGCAGTCATTCAAACCAGGATATTTGCACTTTTGGTTTTCGAAAGTTCCACATACGGTGTCGTCGCCATGCGGCTGCCTGTAGAAACGCCCGAAGGGTGATAGCGGTGCAGGACGCCAGGTTTTTAGTGCCATGCGAGCTGGAAATTTTGCCCTTTACGAACAGTTAACTCAGGCGTAATGCAAAAGGGTGCTGTGTCACTTGGTTTTATGGACATTGCAGGCTATCAGATGGTCTTGGTCTGCTGCATATAATTTCATTTTCTAAGGTTCTAAGCAACTTCGAATAATGATTGGTGCTTTACTGGATTAGTGCATGCTTTGCACATGTACATCTGCTTTGGCAGCACCGTGAGTACTGTCTCAAGTGATCATGCAAATGCAGATGAATTCTGAGTGTCAACATGATTCATATGGCATAGTATGTGTGAGCATTTGTGGTTCTTTTAAAAGGCTACGGTGTTCAGATTCCGAGTGTGGTTTGTATAAATTTTAATGAGGACACAGTAGAATATTTGCAACAAAAATTACGGCGTCGGCGAAAATCTTCTTTGGGTACTATTACAGATGCAAAGCCTTCACCCACAAAGTGTGTTGTCAATTTTTGTATTTCTCACAGGTTGCAAAGATACGCAGTGAACTAGCACAACGGGGACACAAGAAAATCACCGTCGGCTCAACTGAGGAATTTCAAGGGCAAGAACGTATGGTGGTCATAGCAACAACTGTGCGTAGCACGAAGAGCCTAGTGCCAAAACATTTCTGCCACAGACTTGGATTTCTGAGCAATCCGAAGGTAATTAGTATAAAAAGCATGTCACCGTACTGCTTCCTTCTCAACTTTATTTGGGCTAATTATTTGTTCAGGCATTCTTAACTGTGCATAACGTAATTTTCCAAGCAACCACAAATATCCTTCAGACAGCCGACAGAGGTCCATTTCACGTGTTCTGGACGTCCACTGAGCCTCCGCAAACAGTCTGCAGATGTTCGACAGGAGTCCAAAGGTATACGTTTATCCAACCGACAGACATCTATTGCGGATGTCCATCTCCGGACCTTTCTCAGATATTTGCATATATGGCACACGCATTCTTTTTCGCACCTGCGTTGGAGTATACAGTAAAGGTAATTAAATATACTATTACGATAGATGCACATCAGCACTGCACTGGGATATTATAAAATTCTTGAAATCTGAGTTCAAATATGTGCGCATCCACCTTCTTAATTCCCTACCGGAGTGGCAGAAAATGGTCTTTTAGAATAAATTAGAAGAAATGGTTAGTCTTGAAGCCTGAACAGCAAACACTGAAATATTCACGAATGATCAGCAACTTTGTCTTATACTCACTCCACTGGTACCTACATGTACCACTGCTAATGCATATAAAGAAATGTTTCAAAAGCATATTTATAATTTCCCAATGCACCTATAATGCCGTCTCTTTGTGAATAGGTACAGAAGGTTCAAATGAGTGAATGTTTCTCATTTCACCAGACTAAGACATAAACAAAAGAAAATTTTCGAACAACTCTCCACTTAATATTACACAGCACAAATTTGGTATTCTGTCTAAACCGGCATTTTGTTATTCCACCCTCAAAACAGAATGTGTTCATAAGGGGCAAAAAGGGGCGGCGTTTTATGCTGTCACTTAAATCCCCATTTTCAGTCTGCCCTGGGTCGCACTGCCATAGAGGGGGAGTTGTTACTCTGCAGTGTACATGCACAATTTGGTGAATGTCATCAAAATTTAACCGCGCCCAGGGGTCACGGAGAATGAAGCAGTGGCATTCGTGGTGAAGCAGGAAGCACCATGTCGACGAGCAGTTCTATCGAATCGCCGTAGCTTCGCACGGACCGCTGATAAGTTGAGCTTCACCTGCCAGACGCGCCGAAGCATCCTTGCTCTCTGCCATGCATCTATTGATAGATGCGCACTCACTTGCAGTTTTAACTAGGGTGTCTCGATAATCAAGGCACTCTTGTTTAACCATTTCTGACACCACTGACTTGCTCCGTTTTACTTTTCAGCTAACCTACAAACTGAGGTTTTAAACAGGACAGTAGCGATGATATTCCAACACAGGATGTCCAAAGGCAGTTACTGCGCACTAAAACACTATGTCGACCATGCCACTATACGCCATGCTAGCCTTTTGGCTTGGCTACGAAACAAGCTTGCCTTAGATCCAAACGTGCAACGAAATCAAAACCGACGAGATATAGGCAAAAACAGAAGCATTTTGTTTGTTTGTTTTTTTGCGCAGGAAAAGTTTTGGAACAGCTGCCCCAAGGCTACAGATGTAGAACCTAAATATCTGATGTCATTGCCTTTAATAGCAACTCCATTCAAAGTGTCTTTTTAGGAAAAATAAAATGCGTCAAAAATGTAATATGCAATCTAGTCCTCGCTGCCACCCACCTATCGATGCAACAGTGATATAATGTAGAAACAAAATTCTGATGTGAACTAGAAAATCTTTCGAGAGCAAAAAAATTGTACACCCATGCTGAGCCTGTGAATATACCCGCTCGTACATCCTTCGAACGTACACATTCTTCTCTCATGTAGGCATACGAAAGTGGATATAGTTGGCACATCCAGCACATGTACGGATATGGGTATACGAAACCGGATTGTGCATGTACGTCCGACAGAAGTCCATTTTCGGCAAATGTTTGGGCCTAGCATGGACTTCCGGTGAACATTGATGGTTGCTTGGGTTAAATTAAACGCAATATGTTTTGATTTTGCAAAACATACTGTGCCAACATAATGCACTAAGTAGTGATTGCAGATTCAGGCCATAAGAAAAAAAATCATGAGAACGAGTTGATAAGGTTAAAGTGCATTTGGCAGGCAGTCACGGCCAAGTTGATATAACAATATCCCTGAAAAGAAAGTAGTGGTTTCTGGTGTGTAAGTTGCGGCTTTTCTGTTTGTTTTTTTTCTGTGCATTTTATACAGTGGTACTGCTTACATATAGACAAAAATATTGCAACCACATGTCGTCTTTTGCTGCATCCAATAACCATGTGCCCCGCTGCGGTGGTGCAGTGGTTACAGCGCTTGACTGCTGGGCCCAAGGATGTGGGATTAAATCCTGGCCGCGGCCGTCGCTTTTTGATGGAGGCGAAAAGCAAGGCACCAGTGTGCTTTGCAGTGTCAGTGCTGATTAAAGAACTCCAGGTGGTCAAAATTTCGAAGTCCTTCACTACAGTGTCTTTCATAGCCTGAGTCACTTCGGGACATTAAACCCTAATAACGAAATCAAGCCAATAATAACCACTTTGAAAATAAAATGTAAATGGGGATAAAAGTTAAGGTGTTCCCTCATAGGCAGAATGCCATAAGCCTTATGGACAGACTGAATGTGACTATCCGTCTAGAACGTTCAGCCATATTTTAGAAAGTTTAGATTTTGGCATCACTTTTGTCACAATTAAGGGACCTTGCAGGCCACAAGGTGCCCTTGCTCAGCATGATGCTGCTTGCGACCTGAATGAGCTGTGATGGAAAATTGAAGTTGCATGCTGTTGAACATGCCCCGGAGAGAAGGAATCAGGCAGCAGCAGGAAGGCAGCTTGCTGTGGGCGAAAAAATTAGCTAGGACCGGCGCAAAGCCGCAACAGAGCTCTTTGGTCAATGAAACCAATTGAAAAAAATTTGGGGTAGTGACGAGTGTGCAGCATAAATGACCATTAGTTGCATTCTGAGAGCAAAGTACTTTTCAGAAACATGCTGCACTGCTACTGATACTGCAATCATTCAGTTGCTGCCAAGTTTACTGGGCCAGTCACTGCAGCCACAACTCTCACCAAAACAGATATGCACTGTGCCAGTGCTTTGATAAGAAGGAACTGTTAAGATTCGATTGTGGGGGCTGGGACAAAGAAATCAGAAAATATGGCGTGTGTGTGTGTTGGGGGGGGTATGTGAATATTCAAATTCACCACAGTTACACCGCACTGCACGCTTCACCACAATGCTTTACCTCATGGACTGTGCAGTAAAGCATCCTCAAAACGTAATGGGGCTGTTATGTAAAGAGGGATCTTCCCTTTGACAGTGTGCGCAATGCGAAGCACTTGACGAAAACCGGGGAAAAGCATCGTTCTTACTTCCGTTCCATCTCAAATGCCGACAACCATTGTGCAGGTGTTCATCTAATTACTATGTTGCGAATGGTTTTCGGCAGTTTTTTCAGGCCCATTCGATAATTTGAGCTTTCGGTTCCCTCGCAAATTTTTTTTTATCTGGTGCCTTGAAAGCCGAATTAGTAAGAGTTTACTGTATTCTGCAGCAGTATGACAGCACCACCCAGCTTCATGCAGGTCCTTCTTGTACAAAAAAACAGTATACAAAATCCTGTATAATATTTATGCTGAATTTTTGCTGGATACTCGACTCGATATTTGAAGACGTCTTTTTTTCCCATATTCGTGTTCGAGAATTTAAATGTTTGCACACCCCTAATGTATATATGGTCCGGTTTATGGGGCTTAATGTCTCGTAAAGCAACTCAGACTATGAGAGATGCCATAGTGGAGGGCTTCGGAAATTGGACCACCTGGGGTCTTTAACGTGCACTGACATTGGACTTTATATTATAGGATGGGGGCTTATTATAGATACTGGGACTCGAGAAGCACAGCAGAAACAGTACGCGTACAAGCAGGTCAAGCACACACTCCGATAGCGATACCACTGAAGACAGCGCGCAGAATCATCCTCTTCATCTTTGCAAGTGCATCTTCATTATTACAATATATATTTTTATGTTATAAACCCACACCACACATAATACCACAGTTGCCTTGTCACTATTTGACTATGGGGCCAAAACCTGTTGGCTAACGAAAAGGCGCTTGAAAATAAACTGAGAACAGTGCATGGAAGTATTTCAGAAAGAAAGGTTAGAGCATCATCAGGCTACAGAAAGAGAACAGTGGCTTAACGAGTAAAGTCACATTAACCCCTTCTTTACCGATATTCAAGCGGTAACCGCATGAGGTGACAGGCCCTAGCGATTCGTCGATGCCGCCGCCAACGCTTGTTGTTGTCGCTGGTGTATACCGCACGGAGTGACGGGGCTCAGCGACAGAGAGGCGCGTTTTCAGAGCAACGTCATTCGGTCAAGGGGAGTGCAATTACGCTATATCCCGTTTCTAACACTAAACAACATGAAGTACGATAAAACACTGATGAAATTTCTTGTAACGCATCGCATTTTAAAAGGTCACAGCGCAGCGGTGTGTTACTACACTGCAATGCCGACTTGCATTGCAAGCAGTGACTTTCTCCTGCTCCTTTTGAAAATTAATATCTAGCCACACTAGCCTTTTTTTTTTTTTTTTTTTTACTACCATTCCAAGCTTTTCCTGAATTCTCTTGATGCAATTATATATACACGGATCAGACGAAATGAGCGCGTGCAGGCACCAGGTTCTTCGCCCAAACCGGACTAGGAAAACAAACTTCTCACGCAAAAGCAAAACAAAAAGCCAGAATGGAAGTTGAGAACCGCAAAGCCTTCTGGGATTGGCTTCCTCGCGAGCCATTTCCGGGCGACATGCGAAGTTTTCTAAAAATCCAGAAACTGAGCGATAGCGACGAGCGGCAATGCTCTGGCGGCCCTCAGCCCGTCTGTCGCCGCGAATTGTCGCCTCATGCGGTTAGCGCTTCATGGGATTTTGTACCAGTATTACCAGTAACAACTATATCATGAATAAAAATTTCTCGTACAGTGAACCGATGGCGTCTATATTCATCCTATTGCTTTTAGTTGCGGTTTCTGACACTAGATGGCTATTGTTGTTCATGTTTTCCCATTTGTATCTCTTGTTTGGTTACTTTTCCGCCTTGCGACCTGCACGGGACACGACTACCTCTCTGCATCTTGAGAATGATAGTGGGCACAAAAGAAAGTATTTTGATGACTCCTCATCTGACAACGGCTCTCTAGAGCTTTGTTCGGAAACAGAAAGTGATGTGATTTCATCTGAGGACTCTGATGCCGACGGTTCTGCGAATGGAACAGAGCACCTTGTGACTGCCCGTTATTGGGGCTCCATCAGTGTGTCAGATACGCCTGCTGCCTCGCCACATTTCATTTTAACTCAGCTAAAATAATCGATGCACTGCCTGACGCTGGCGACGTGGTGGCTTAGTTTGAGCTTTTTTTTTTTTATGAGGAAACCTTTGACATAATTGTTACTGAAACGAACCAGCATGCAAGAAAGTTACTTCATCGTAGAAAGACGTTGACAGGGAGGAGGGGAAAGTTTTTCTAACTCTGCTAATTTTGCAAGGCATCATTGTAAAGCTCCAGATCCTTCTATACCTGTCAAAGAAGGAAGTTCTGCACACATTGTTATTTGGAGACGTTACGAGCCTGAGCCGCTTCCAAATGCTGATGCTTATCTTCATTTTATGAACAATAAAGACAAAATAGACTAGATAACCTACCCAAATCCGAAGGCTATGGCCTATACTATGGGAGCTTTTGTCTAGGTGTGTACCTGAACAACAAGTTTCAGTTGACGAAAGTCTCTTGCTTTTAACTCAGAGGCAGACTGGGATGGAAGCAGTACATGCCACTCAAAAGAGCAAGGTTTAGACTGAAATTTTCTGTTCTTTGTGAATCGAGCTCTGATTGTACTTGTAACATGATACACATGGGCAAGGGTTCAGGGCCGAAAGACAAGGAAATGGCTATGGAAACCAAGGTTGTAATGACACTGATGGAGCCATTACTAGACATCGACTATACAGTAACAGTTGACGAATACAACAACTCTCTAGAGCTAGTAGATGCACTGATCAAGCAAAAGCACCAGAAGGATAAGTCATTGCTTACCAACGCGGTAAATGTCTAGCAATGCAATAGGACGACAAAAAGACCATCACATTTTTTGAGTACTGTTCATGCAGTAGCAATGGAGACAGTTCTTAGCAGAAGAGGTGATGTGAAGCAGCAGCCAACTATTGTATTGAACTACAACAACACAATGGGTGGTGTCGACAAATGCGACCAAAATTTGTCTTATTACCTATCTACTAGAAATGGCCAGAAGGTTTATTGCAAGAAATTTTTCCAGCATCTCATGGATATGACTGTTATGGAAAAGGCACTAATCTTGATTTCTGCATTAAGCTCGTGGGAGAACTGCTGGAGAAAAACGTAGATGAAGAAACAAGACACAACAACGAGCGAAATACTCGCAAAGCAACTTGACAAGGCTCCAAGGAAGACATTAAGACATTTCCCTAGGAGAATCCCTCCCCCCCCCCCCCCCCCCCACAGAAAAGAAAGCAACACCCACTTGCAGATGCATTGTTTGCTACTAGTCTGTTGGCAAATTTGATATAGAAGAAGAGAAGAAAGTAAACACACTACTGACCGGCGTGACCAGTGGGGTGGGCTCCTGCACCGCACCATGCTTCGAATCCTACCACACAAAAGTGTCCTACTACCTGTGCGTGACGAGCTCTGGAAATAGGCTCTGTTCATGTGTGTTTTTCCACTTACGTGTAATTTTTATTTTCATACTTTTTTTTTTTCATTCTGCACTGAACTCTGCAGGATACTTTTCTGCAATACACATGTGCCATCCAGTGAAGTCAATTTCAAGCATTTTTTTTTTTTTTTTTTCATGGAATTTCTGAAGTGAAGAAACCCAATGGAGTTGAAATGAACGAAAAACACTTCCGATATATTTGGTACAATTTTTCTTCATTTTCGCAGTAGAGAAAGCCTCCAAGGACTGCATCTTTCACTTTCCTATCATTCTTGTAACTGTCCTGTCTTCTTTCTTTTTGGATTTTTTCGTTTCCTTTTGCCGAGCGGTGACAGTTAACCAATTGTGTGGCAAACCACCCCAAGTTACGCCTTATTGGGTCATAGTTATGACGTACAGCTGATGGTGAGCAGAACTTGCTTGCAGGTTCCTGTCACTTCCATTTGTTGGGCTCCGTGGTAGGTGGCTGCCATCGTGGCCAAATACAAAAATTTTTGATATCTTTATTTTCTGACCCCTTCATGGATCACTGCCTTGTCGTGGCGGAGGGGCTTGCGAAACTCGATGAAGTCGTGAAGTGAGAAAGGCAGTGCCAAAGATTGTTCCAACTACCGCACGATCGCACTTATTTCGCATGCTAGCAAGGTGATGTTGAAAATCCTCCAAGGTAGGCTGCAGCAGTATGTGGATCGGGAGCTTCCGGACGTGCAAGCTGGGTTTCGCAAGGGTAGAGGAACTAGAGACCAAATTGCCAACCTCCGCTGGATCATGGAAAAAGCAAGAGAGTTCCAGAAACCCATCTACTTCTGCTTTATTGATTATGCGAAAGCGTTTGACTGCGTAGATCACAGCAGATTGTGGCAAGCTTTCCAAGAGATGGGAGTTCCAATTCACCTCATCTGTCTCCTCAGGAACCTGTATGAAGGACAAGAGGCCACAGTCAGAAGTGGGCATGGTCTTACCGATTGGTTTCCGATTGAGAAAGGAGTGAGGCAAGGCTGCATACTGTTGCCCTGCCTATTTAACCTATATGCAGAGTGCATCATGAGGAAGGCCGGTCTGGACGAGTCTTCATATGGAGTGAAGATTGCTGGAAAACGTATCAACAACCTTAGATATGCGGATGATACCACTTTAATGGCAGAAAGTGAAGTGGAACTCGGGAGACTTCTGATGCGCGTACAAGAAGAGAGTGAGAAGTTTGGGCTTAAACTGAACATCAAAAAGACAAAGATCATGGCGTCTTGCCCTATCAAGTCCTGGAGCATCAATGGACAAGAAGTGGAAGCTGTGACAGATTTTCTCTTCTTGGGCTCCAAGATTACCTCGGAAGGAGACTGCAGCCATGAAATTAGGAGACGCCTGCTTCTGGGAAAGAGAGCAATGGTTAGCCTTGACCGCCTAGTAAAGAGCAGAGACATTAGTCTGCCAACCAAGATCCGTATAACTCGTGCTATGGTCTTTCCAGTTGTGATGTATGGATGCGAGAGTTGGACTGTGAAAAAGGCTGACCGCCGAAGAATTGACGCGTTTGAATTGTGGTGCTGGCGAAGACTCTTGAGAGTTCCTTGGACTGCCAGAAGATCAAATCAGTCGATATTGTCGACCATAAACCCTGACTGCTCATTGGAGGGTCAAATTCTAAAGTTAAAACTCAGCTAATTTGGTCATCTGATGAAGAGAGAGGAGTCGTTGGAGAAAGATTTGATGTTGGGAAAGGTTGACGGTCGCCGGAGAAGGGGTAGGCAGGGAACGCGATGGTTAGATGGCATCCTCGAGGCACTGCAGATGAAGTTATGTGATGTTAGGAAGATAGTGAGAGACCGGAAAGCGTGGCGTGAAATGGTCCATAGGGTCACGAAGAGTCGGACACGACTGAACGACTGAACTGAACTGAACTGAACTTATTTTCTGAACATGATCATACTCCGAAGTGATGGCGGACTGAGTGATTGTGGAGTTCTTCCCAAAAACAAAAGAAGTATTCCTGAAATACCATTTGGTGCATGGCAAATAATCTGAAAAACCAGCCAAATAAATTTTCCTATTCAAAGTTACTAAATATCTCAAAGAAGCCTCAAGCTCCACTTACTGCTGCCAACCTATTGGACTCAGTGGGACCCAGAAAATTGTTTGAATAATCGAAAAAAAGTCATGAATTAAAATAAATTATCAGGGACACTCTACTCTGCCTTTAATGGGGTGCCGTGACGTTTGCCAGACCACTAATTCTAGCCAGCCTCTAGGTTCTTTACATCTTCCTGATGCCCCAAAGTCCAATCATAACGGTGAAATAGTAGCACCTAATATTTTAATCCGCTACAATAATCTGTCTTTTGGCACCAATGTGAACGACGCACAATGGCGAAGTTCGTTAACGAATATGACGTTTCCTTTTCGCTTGGGCGCTGCTTCACTGATTGGTTGAGCAAGCACTTTAGATTTTACAATCGAATGTTCTTCAAGTCACTATGCAGAAAACAAATAAAAGGTGTTTTAGTTCCGCATTTCTTCTTGAAGTGCTTGTAGAGATAGAGACTGTATGTGAACTCAAGTAAATGCGGTGTTGTCAACAAGCACGATGGAGCGTCTGCTTGCTGTGATGATGGTGACGGTGGCTTTGCCCTTTGTAATGGGCCACCGCTGCCTTCTAGCATGGTGGAGCCAAAAATTAAAAAAAAAGGGGGAAAAAAAAGAAAAGTTCGCTAATTCGCTGTCAGGGCTCTACGGTCACAAGCACAAAGGTAACACAGCCGTCGCCAATCGCCGCCGAGGTCGCAGAGCTCCTTGTTGCCACCAGAATTCAAGACGCCGCTTTGTGGTCTCCACTCCCGCAGGCTCCTCAAATTCCAAGGCAGCTGAGAACGTTCGGATCTCTGAGCTCAGAAAAATCACTGGACAGTCCAAAAATCACATGGCTGATTGTTTCTGCCGACGCTGCACAGATGGCACAAGTTGTGTCGAAATCGCTCGTGAAGCGCGCTCGCCACACCTGAGTCCCCAAGTCCGCAGCACTCTGCAGCAGACTTCCGCTGGCAGGCCACTGCCCGGCAGATGACCTCCTTGCTGGCTCTGTACACGTCCAGGGTAGGCTTCACCTTAGTTCCTGTACGCCATTCCCCCGTCTCTGCCTTTCGCACTCTTCAAACTTTCCCACTAGTAGCGCTTGAGTGATCCGCGGCGGCAGTAGCGATGGACGCCAGCGGAACACCAAAATGGCAACGCAGATTTGCTTACCATTGGGTCCACCTTGTCAACACCCCCGCAAAGATGGTGTGGAGCAGCAATCTGATGGGCTTGGCTAGCTCTGGGCAGACTGAGAAGCTAGTCCTCATAGCACAACTTCGCAGCATCGTTACCATGGTGATGACGTTGCCAAAAAGCGTGACTACAGGTTGAGTTGAACAGGCAACCATGGTGGATAGCTTCCGATACATCAGCAGAAAGCTGCATTTCTCATAGGTTACGCTCAAGTCTAGCGCTGGGCAAGCGAAATGGGAGAGAGGCTCCCTCTCACATCAGCCCAGACGCGCTGTTCTTTTTTTCTTGTATTTAGAATTTTATAAACCGAATAACTCTCATTTCCATGCGGCGATTTTTGTAATTCTTTTTGAACTGGTGTCGACACGGTGCAAAGAACCTAGAGGTTGACTGGAATTAGCGGCCTGACAAACGTCACTGTGCCCCTTTAAAGATATATGACGCGATAGCGGCGTTAAGGGCTCTCATCTGCGGCTCCTCTTGCAGTTCCTCATTAGCATTCATGTCTTTGCTCGTCTACTTACCAATTCTTTAATTTGTGCCCCTAATATATCACACACTTATTAGCATACATTACTAAGCTAACACAGTATCCAGCTACTGGTTGTAGGTGACCATCCGACTCATAAAGCCGCGATTTAACGAAGTCGTATGATCGTGCCTGCGTGGCCTAGGAGTAGTGTGCCTGCCTCGGCATCCAAGATCACTGGGAGGTTTATTCTTATTTAACTTTCTCACCTCAAATGAGGAACCCGAATTGGCAGCCGTTCCTAACTTTCTGATATCCTGTGGTCTCGATAAGTCACGGAAACCATCAAAGAATCAGTACTTGGCCATGTCAGCTGCCAACTACCACCTACCAGCACCATACTTGATTTTTTGCTCACAGTGCTGACGCCGATGCTGGATTTTCTGCGTAACAAGGCTTTTAATGCTATCATGTTAAAAATAAATTTTCTGCAAGAAGTCAGCTTTAAAAATTGCGAACTTACTATTTCCTGTGTTTTGTCCCCATATGTCAATAACAGAGTTGTAGCATAGTGTGATGCGCTACTATGATCTGCTTCCACGCAGAACCCATGCGCACGCTCCTTACAGTGCAAATTTTTTTTAATTTCCACGTGATGCACATGATGGTATTTATAGGCAAAGCAGCTTTTCCTGTGCATAATAAGCTGGCAATAATAAGTTTACAGGAAAGGAAAGGCGCAGTATCTGTCACACTATCTCCGTGGGCGCCTGAACCGTGCCATAAGGGAAGGGAGGAAGGTGGGAGTTAAAGCGAGAAGAGAGAAAGAGATGCTGTAGTGGAGGGCTACAGAGTTATTTCAACCACTTGGGCATCTTCAACGGGCACTGACATCACACAGCACACAGACTCCTCTCTGTTTAGCCTCTATCGAAACGTAGTTGCCGGCGGTCGGGTTCGAACCCCGGGTACTCCCCCGCAGTAGCCAGGCATCTTACCCACTGCACCACCGCGGCGGGGCATAAGCTGAAAACTTGATTTATAATTGGAATGCATGTACTTTTTCAGAGGTTTAATGTTTCAGTCACAAGAGCAAAAGCCCTCATGATAATAGTTGGCAACCCCCGCATCCTGTGCCAAGATCCATGCTGGAAAAGGTAAGTGTGGTAGTACAAGGTCGGGTCAATGCATAATTTGTGATACCTGACCATTATTTTTACAGGCTGGTACAGTTCTGTTTCAACAAGGGAGCCTATCGAGGAATGTGGTTTGAGCCAGAAATTTTACTCGACTAAGGCATTTGGTAAGGAAAGGGGCTGTTAAAATGTATGGCTTCTTCTCTCCCTCTCTTTTTTCTCCTAATTGGAAAATGCATTGCTGCAAGCATTATGCAGGTCTGTCATATTCATTGTCTGTAATGGGGACGGCAAACAGCATGATATCACCGTTATTCTGTTTTGTAAGGGCACTTTGCTTTTGGTTCAGTGTTGGTAAAGTACTAGTTTCCAATCATTGTTAGAGACTTTGTTTCTCCTTATGAAGTGCCACAGTGTCTGCACTCTGTACCAGCAGTCTGGAATATGCCTGTTTCATGTGGCCAGTCTCCACCTCCAACACAACTGGTTGAAAACAAACCACCAGTTTCTATGGTGCGTGCATAGTTCATGTTATTGGCAGGCTGGAGTAGTAGATGGTGATAGCTGTCAATCACACACACGCACCACTCATAGAACTGGATCACCCCTACATTCCTGTGCTGTCGAGGTGCAGTTTGTTTTCAATAATTGTGTTTGTGCACTTCCAGAGGACACAACATATTGTTAAAAAGGCAGATTCTGCCTTTTGTCGATTGATGCAGTATATGAAAAACCTTGGCTGATGCTTAAGATGCCCTTAAGGCCCGTTCACACTTGCGACTCGTGGAGGTTGCGCAACCTTTTAGTCGAAGTCGCAGGCCGTTAGACCACAACTCGATTTTCCAGTTTTGCGACTGCTGGTCGCAAACTGGTAACCAATCAACTGCTCAGCTGAAGTGAACGTAAGTTAACTTTACTCTGTGTGATGAACAGTCAAGATAGACGGAATGTGAAAAGCGACCCGCCGCTTGCATTTGCAAGTGTGAACATCGGCCGCGCTGTGCAACTCTCTGGTTGCATGCGACAGCGGTCGCATGCCCTTCGCGACTCACAAGCATGAATAGACCTTTAGAGTACAATGCAATAGCATTTCTTTTCAGAGAAAGTGATTAATTGGTGATGCTAGTTAACTAGTGTGAGATGTTCGCATGAACCCTGTAAACTATCGCAGTGAGCGAACATTCCTCAGTGGTGTCGAGACCGTATACAAGTGTTTCAGCAATGAGGTTTAGTAGTGTGCGTGGTAATGTATAGGTTTCTTAAATGATTAATTTTGTACTTGAAGATTGACTCATTTTCGTAGACCTTTTCGTGATGGTAGTAGTGTTCGAAATCAAAGAAAATGGTGATTAACTTATTTATTGTTGCGTCTAAAGCTTTGAGCACATCTTTTTTCTGGGGTAATGTTGAACATGGAGTAACATACTTTATTACCACTACTTTCTATCATATAAGCAAGAAAATTTAGTTGTTGCTAACTAAAATCAGATCTAGAATCTTTTTTGATAGCACAGTGACACATGTTGGCTCCATTACTGTTTGTGAAAGGTTAAAATTAAGATACTGACAAATTCATGGGGCTTCTGAGCTGTGGTAATGTGAGCTTAGCAAGGCCGATTAATAGATGAATGGTTAGTCACTAGGGGTGTGCGAATAATTGAAATTTCAAATACAAATCGAATATGTTTGTTATTTGATTCGTATTCAAAAATTACGGAATGCACCGAAAATTTTCGAATTCACCACAGTTGCACCGCAATGCTTAATAACCGTGTGGACCATGCAGTAAAGCATTCTCAAAACGTAACGGGCCTATTTTGTGAAGAAGGACCTTCCCTTTTGTCAAGAGGGCCTCCCCAACATTGTGCACAAAGCGAAGCACTTGAAAAAACTGGGGAAAAGCACCATTCTCACTTTGGTTTCATCTCAAATGCAGACAACCATCACGCAGGTGCTCGTCAGATAAAATTACTGTGATGCAAATGGTTTTCGGCAGTTTTTTCGAGCCCATTCGATAATTTGAGTTTGCAGTTAGTTCGGGCATTTTTTCTTGTCCCTTTAAGGCCTAATTAATGAGATTTTACTGTATTCAGTGGCGATATGATAGCTACACCCAATTTTATGCTGGTCAAGCTTTCTGTACAAAAACTGTATAAAACATATATGTGATTTTTCAGTAGGATATACACTTTTGTGCTGTTCTATTTTAATTGTATTTGTATATACCATGTGAATTCTGAAATAAGATAAACAGTGTTTGCTATTTTTTTATTTTTTCCATTGATTCGATTATTTGATATTTGGGTACACTTTTTTTCCCATATTTGTATTCAAAACTATCAATATTTGCACACCCCTATTAGTCACCAAAAAGAATAATTCTTGCGCTAGGATGCCTAGCTGTCAGTTTTAACAAAACATTGTTGAGCTTACAGGGAAAGGCAGGGCTTATTATGTGGCGGTCAGTAGCAAGCGCCAGTGAGTGTTGCTATCGGTACAGTGCAGCCTATTAGACATAAAATTTGAAGGTTAGGTGTGAACGTAACAAGAGTGAATTGTATTTCCTGATTAATGGCAACTAAGACTCCTCCCTCTTGAGCTATCACAGTCCATGCAAAAAAAAAAAATGCATAAAATCGGCAAATCCTGTAAAACTTAATTATTGTTGACATTAGTATTTAACCATGCCTCAGAACAAGCCTTAGGCTATGTGATTATGATACGAGGTTAGACACAAGCTGTAATTTTGGAATGAAGCTGTGTATATTTGCGAGTATTATCGAAAGACCAAGGTTAGTCCAGGAGTTCGTTCTATGATGCAGTTTTTTATGAAACACAGCTATGAAAAGAAGCAAGTCTATTTCAAATGAATTTTGATTTCGCCCATTATTAGCATGATGTATACTAGGTATGTGATAAGAGAATCATATCCCAGCAAAAAAAAATAAGAGCAAATAGGAGCTGTTGGCAGTTTAACCTACTAAATTATATTCACCCTTTGCGCAATAGCTCCAAACTTTTCAATGGGCAAGCGTCACTGGGAGCCCCCTAAAAAGGATATATAAATTGGAGAAAAGGTGTGTTCAGTGATGGATACATTGAGATGATGAAGTGCAACTTGTTTCTTATGACTGATATATGCTTCCATGTTTGTCTTTAGGAAGTTTGCAAAGATTACCTGGCACAGCACCGGGTTAGTTGGAGGTATTGAATTTGGATGGCATACTTTGAACTGAAGTACCTGAAGAGCCACAAGACTGCCATTTTGCTTTTAGATTCGTAATAAAGGTTTTTTAAAAAAAAGTCTTCAGTGATCAGAACTTCAATTGTGAAGGAAAAGAAATGAAGCAATACACCTTGCTCATTCAACCGTTTTGTGCATTGCAAACCATTTTGTGTGTTAGCACTAATGTTGAAAAAAAAAATTAATGAGTGGCTTCACTGGAAAGGTGCATTTATTGCCATCTGAATTTTCTTTAGTTCTAGATAGTTTTATTACCAATAACAAACAAACCCAAGCCTCAGTTCTGTTAAACCTTACGCTTGGGCCAATTCATGGCACATTTATTAGCAAGTCTGTGCAAATGGTTGCACAGTACAATGTGAATGTAGGCAGAAAACACAGTACTATATACAGGTATGACAACAACCAGCAGGTTTGAAAATTTTTTGGAGTGCATTTTCAGGAGAGCACTTTTGCCAACCAAAGCCACAGCACCTAGAGCGCATGTTTGGACCTAGAAGATGTAGAAGTACAGGAATGCTACAAAAACAATAACTGACACTGCTGCTATCTTTGCATAGGTGGAGCGCAAATTCAAATATCTTGCATCCTTCTTGTACTTCTGAGACAGTAGTGACAGGTTGCTTGCCTTGCTGTCCAGCTCTGTGAATAGCAAAAATAAAAAAAAAATATTTCAAAAAAGTTAAACCACACCTTGCACTGGGCACTTTGGGATTCATCTGGTTGCAGTGTAACAAGCATATAAAATCATACGAGCGGACCAGATGGCAAAATTTTCGCGCAGGCTGCTGCCATGAAATTCGAATGTCATTCCTCTGCGCTACTCAAAAGAAAGGGAAAATGTCTGGGTGCGTTGGATCATAGTCACATAAAGCAATGCGCAAAAAAAACGTCAAAGGATGAGGCGAGGACAGCGCTTATACTGTCCTCGCCGCGTCCTTTGTCTTTTTTTTTTTTTTACCCTCAGAGAAGCAATGTTTGCATCACATGGTAGTGGTACCTGGTCCACTTCTCTGAACGCACCTTGCGGAAATGCACATTTTACATTCCTCACAAGTCCAAAATCTTCTGTCCAACTGGGTCTGTCATTCTTCACAAAGTAAATAATTGCATTAAAAATTTTCATAAAACATCCAAACATTGACCACCAGAAGCATTTACTGAACTGTAATGGCTTAATGTTTCAAAGTTCCAATTGATCACTGCTTTCAACACCTGAAACACTGCATCTTCATAATACTAACACTTAAATCACGAAAAAATTGCAACCTTCCTGCTCTAACGAGTGGCTATTAATCCAGAAGTAGCATATGGGAACACCCTATTTCCTGTATAATTCATTTACAGTGAATTTTTGTAAGCAGCTGTAGAACAGTACCAAGTATGCCACGATACTGTCTCATGCCCAGGAAAACGGCTGTACTGAATTTCCAGCTGAGCAATCCTGTGGACTAGCAACCTATTGATGCGGCGGTGTTCTAGTCTCCAACATCAGCAATACTTGCTGAACATTGCAGAAGCTTGTAAATGCCCTCCATATTGAGTAAATCAGTTATGTCGCAAAGCATCCATAATGTTAAAAATTCATGAAAACATTAACATGTACAAAGGCAACGAATTGCCACAGGTAGAATGGCATTTAAAGCCCCAAGTTTGCAGCACGCCTCGGCACACAACAAGCAACTAGTATCTGTTTAGTGTTCAAAGTTGTAAGTCTGCACATCACACCACCCCCATGTCAAAACAATGTGTTCTACTTATCAAGCCATGTGCACGTGCAAACCGCTCTTCAAACTAAACGCCAATTCATACATGTCCACTGCAGAAAGATATTTCAAAAATATACTGCAACTATAATAGCAAGTCTCTACTGTGTATATAACAAAAAAAAAAATTGTCCTCCAAAAGTTAGGACACGTGAGTTGCCACTGATACCACCTACTTGTGCCTGTTCCAGAGGCTGAAAAATAGTAAAAGCCCTCTGCATAAGTAACACAATAAAGCAGGCTTCATTTCTGGAAACTATGAAGCACCAGAGAGCACAGGTGGACCCAAGATGGATGCTAAGACAGCCATCACTACATCTGGTAGCACCAGAAGATTCTGTGGGTTACATGAATAATGAATTTTTTTTTTTTTTTTTACCTGCATCTTTAGTGTGCAGAATATCTGCCTCTAATTGCCAGTCATCTGAATTTCTATCCTCTGCAAAGGTGGCTTGGTCTCGCTGTGGAATTAAATACAATCACTGCCAGCTATGACGGCCTGCCTAGCATCGATTTGATGTCTAGGCTATGCCAAAGGTACTCATATCCTTTACAAAGACATGCTACCATTGGTGTTGACACCCTGACAGTGCAGAAAAGGTTGACCACAGAAAAAAAGAAACCTGAAAATGACAACCAATGGAAAGTGTGCACAGGGTGCTGCACAAAGTGCTGCAGCCGACCACACACATGAAAACATGGTAGGAATGCTGCTTACAGCCGATAACTGCAAGCCAAAGAAGTCGATGAAATCAACATGAAGAAAAGCAACAGAGTAGCAACGAATGAAAATGCAGTTTAAATCCAGCTCCTCCAACATGAACTTCCCAACCATGACTGAAATAAAAGTTGCACTCCAGTCTTGACGGAAACTAGAGAGATCTAAAATAATACTGCTTTCATGCCATGTTGGCCTACAAAGAGACTTTTTTTGTCATTCAAAAATAGCAAAAAAGGAATAATAAAAATATGGGGCATTGCTTTCCAACATTTTGAAAATGAAAAGCGAGCAGTACAACACACAACTATGTCATAAAAAGTCATGAAATCTCTGGCAGTAATAGGTTTCAATCTTTAGATGACAACCTGAAGGTATTGAATTTTTCACAAGAAAGGAGTAAAGTGACTATTCTGTACCAGTGAACATGGACCATTTGGCGTGCGTAGATAGGCTCGGTAGGCCAAGCCACCCAAGTGTGGCAAGATAACACACTGATACCAACATCAGCTACATTGGTGCTTGCCATGGCTACACAGATCTCAAAGATGCAGGAAACAAAATGGTAGGCACTGATTACAATTTTCAAACTGACTTCCAGCCTTCATTAAATGAATAAACGTTTTATTCTAAATTTTAATGTGCCAGGGCCACTGCAGTGGAAGAGGAAGGTTTAGTTATTTCAACGTGAAAGAATGGTGCCTTTTTGTTCTGTTATCAGGCCCAGAAATATGAAAAAAGCCGACTGCAATTTCATGAAAGTACAGCCACAAGCAGGATACAATGAATGGAGATGTTGGTTTCATGCACCTGACAATGGACACACCCAATCAGTTGCCACGGCCAGGAAGCATATTCTACACTGCATTCACTGAACAAGGAGTCAAAATGAATCGAGTGCAGCATCAACAAAGTGATGCTGTCCACAATACGGCACACAGCATGTGGCAATGTAGACAAAGGCCACACTGGACAAACCAGACCATATGCTTTTTACGCTGACATGAGACGTTGGGCTAGTTGGTACGTATTTATGGTAAACGAGCATGAAAGAGACAGATGGCAGAGAAGACGACAGAGGTACCCACTCACAATTGACTGGTTTATTCAGAAAAACAGCATGAAAAGCACAATAGGAAGAAAATATAAAGATTTGGTTTGGTTTGGTTTGGTTTGTGGGGTTTAACGTCCCAAAGCGACTCTGGCTATGAGAGACGCCGTAGTGGAGGACTCCGGAAATTTCGACCACCTGGGGTTCTTTAACGTGCACTGACATTGCACAGCACACGGGTGCCTTGCTTTTCGCCTCCTTCTGTACCAGGGATCATAATCAGGACGTGGAGGCAAGCACATGATAAAACTTAAAGCAGAGCAGAGAACATCAGCACAAGAAAGCATGAGGCAAAATCATTTGTCATCAAGGAAGGCTATTTCAGGGCTTGCTGAGGTGACTGACGGGGTGCTCATGGTCATCACATGCGTCAGTACCACTTCAGTCACCCCAACAAGCCCTGAAATAGCCTTCCTTGATGACAAATAATTTTGCCTCATGGTTTTCTTGTGATTATGTTCTCTGCTCTGCATAGAGTCTTATGTGCTTGCTTCCACGTCCTGATTAGGATCCCTGGTGCAGCGTATGTTATTTTTTTCTTAGTATTTTTCCCCCTATTGTGCTTTTAATGCTGTTTCTCCGAATAAACCACTCAGTTGTGAGTGAGCACTTGTGTAGTGCCGTCGTCCTCTTCTCTGCCGTATTTGCCCTTTTCGCAATCGTTTACCAATGCTTTTCTTTTTTTTTTTCAGTCTGTGTGTGTTCCAAGCAATGATGACAGTTAGCTGATTTGCTTTCATCATAAAGGGACCTCAACACATGACACAGAAATTTTTGCATTTCCACAGACCCAATTTTTCACAAGAAGCAGCAGTACTTATTTCTGAACTGAGAGGGTCAGAAAAGACGTCCCAACAAACATTTACTCAATTTGCGTTCTATAGTGCACTATTTACCAATACTTTTTCCTTCTCCTCAGCTATATTTTTTAGAATGTCCAGCTGGTGGACCAAGCGAGCTTTTTACCTGATTAAGCTTCCCGCATCTATGCTGTATCCAATGTTAGTCATCAAAACATAAAACTAGACTGCAAATCTTTCTTTGCCCCAACAGACGTGATAGCACAGCAAATTTCAGTAGACCATAATTATATGGTCTAGACAGTACAGACCGACATATCAGACTGAGGGAGGTCGTTACCATAAACACTCGACCAAGTTTGTGCTCAAAACCTATAAAGCTTCCCCTCAGGGGAAAAAAAGAAAGTGACTTTCCAATGTAGCCAGCAAACCAGAACAACAAAATGAATTTCAAAAATGCTGCTAAGAAACTCTGACTGCCTGCATGCTAAAGTTTCAACGTCTTCAGTAGTGCTGGAAGCGAATATCAAAATTAGCCACTGTCTTTAAAGAATGAAACAAAATAAGCAGTACTGCGCTGCAGTAATTTAAACCTCTACTTTTGCGCAAGCCCATATTTTTTGTTCTATAGACACTATTTACCAATACTTTTCTTGCAGCTATATATCTGCTGCAAACCACACTTTTGGCTGCTCTCAAAGATGCTGAAAGGTGACGAAGGCAATTAAATCACGTGAAACACGAAAAACAGCGCCTGTGAACAATTCTGAACTGCCCAATGTGAAAGAATTTTGTCTTAGGTTCAGTGGAATCTCGTAGATATGATTCTCACGGAAATTGAAAATTAAAACATCTGAAAATGGTATTATCCAAAAAAGGCCCCATAAGGTCACAATTGAAGCATACTTAGCACAGAAATGAATTTTATTTTTATTATGCTGCACTTTGAATAACCTCTCATTTTGCACTGGGCTTTTTGTTTTTCAATGTCCAAAACTAAGTTTTTCTGAAACTCCCAGCAAGTCACAGTTTCATCACTTAGAACCGCACCTGTGACAAAGCCACAACGGACATCTAAAACTTAGTGCTTTGCCAACTTCGTGCAGAGCGTCACCCCCGCAGGAGACTTAGCCAAAAGATAAAAACGCAGCATTTTGGCAGGCCGCCAAGGTCAATGCTGCAACTGCGACAACGAGGTCGTGAAACTGAGGGACCCGCTACAAAAATTTGAAACAAAAAAAAAATAATAATAATTTAATTATCACCAACAAAAGTGGCAGGGATGGGCTCATTAAGTAAGCAAATAGTACTGAAACATTTCCTCCCCCGCCCCTTCTTCTAGCACTTTTTCACTGCCTTTTGGAGAGAAATTTGAAGCCAAGCGAGTTCATATATTTTCGCAATCATATTAGCTATACGAGAATAAATTGCCTCTATAGGACGTCAGCAGGGAACAAATATTGTATCACTTCGAAAAAACATATTAAGCAAGGTCATATAAACAAGAATTCACTGTATATGCTAAAGAACCCATCAGTCTCAAAATCCTGCTGAGGTCGTATAGAAGTTTCAGATGCTGCAAGGCTAATAGCTGCAGCTGCTGCTTCTTCGCAATGTTCAGCCACACGTACAGTTCCACCACTGTTTCCACCTAAAGGAGACCTTAGTTCAGTTCTTAACACTGGCCTTTCTTTGTGTCCAAATGCTCATAAAAACACAGCAATCCATTCCTCACTAGCACACCATTAGAGCCATGTGTGCGCTATAACCTCATACACAAACCATTATTTACTAAAGGAAAGGCTAAAATTGCTACTGCTAACGGAAAAATTCCACAAAGATCTAAATCAACCATTAAAAAAAAATAAAGCGTGCTGCCAAGAAAGCAAACCTGCACTGACTTGATGCCAGTCAGTGCAGACATATAAATTGCAACAATATTTTTTTTAATATATATGCATTGTCTCAAATTTAAGCTTATGTTACACTGGCACAAGATCCATCCACACTTACCACATCACAATTTCTTGCAAGTTTTCTCTACCCTTAATGAATGTATGTAAATGGTGCTTTAATTTCCCTGATATTTCTAGCACAATAAAGTAGTCATCTAGTGCTTTTCACCTAGGGCTTCAGGAAACAACTGCAAAGGTAGCACCATTCCTGTGAACTCATCCATTAGTGCAGCACCAATACAAATAATGGGGCAAAAATAGTAAATGCCAAAGTAAGGTACACATACACAACACTGAGATGATTAAAACAACATGTACGACTCAAAGCTCCAACCAAGGATGTAAGGTTTTATGTAACTAACTATCCCAACATCAAAAAGAGCACTAAACAAGGGTAGAGGGGGAGAGTCTCAGCTCGCAGGTCGAGCCAACGTTTCGACAAGAAGACAAATCCACTTGTCAAAACGTTGGCTCGACCTGCGAACTGAGACTCCCCCCCTCTACCCTTGTTCAGTGCTCTTTTTGGTACCATGTACCCATCTTCTTCCTCTCGTTCTAACTATCCCAACAAATTTTTCCAGCAAACATGCATCAAACCTTATGGGCAAAGTGCTGGCAAGCTGGGAAAACCACTAAAGGGCTCAGAGTTAGCTTTTGTGAAATTTTTGCCCAAGACAGGCGAGTCTTATACGGTAATTGATTGACAAGGTGATTACAAAACGCCTATTCTACAAAGTTGGTTTTCATAAATGCATGCACTTTCAGCAGTAATGCAGAACTTAATGTAGAAAACAAAAAAATTTGAAGCACACAAGAAAATTTATCAATGCTATGTCATCCTTCCACAAAATTTCCTGAAAATCTCTACCAATACTGTGCACTGCAGAATAAAGCTTGTGAATAAAATGGCAATGATCCAGAGAAAAGAAGGTCAGAACTGTCATCCAAAAATGGAGGGTACCTGAAATAACTGATCCTCTTTGGAGCACGTCATCAATATTCTGCACCATGATTCGCTGAACATCTTGCAATTCAGAATTTAGACTGCTCAAATTCCTTCTGGCTCTAGAGTCCATGAATGACTTCTTTGCCTTCTGAATGTAGGTGTCTAGAGGTGGCAAGAAAAAGCATGTGTTACATTCAAGTAGTATTGACTAGTTGGCAATAGGCACATGTATTCATGCAATAGCTTACCAAACTCGATAAAGCTGTATGGCCTGTTCACAGTATTGACCCTGGAGCCATACCGAGAGTTGAACTCATTTTGCAGATCTTCGAGGAAAGAAAATGCAAGCCTCTTCGAAAAAGACTTCTCTGTGAGTACTAGATAGCAAACTCCATTCTCAATCATGTAGCTTGAAAAGAAAGAAACAAAACAAACATGTAAGCTGGTAAGATCAGGACACTGCTTATCATACAAAAACAAGAACACACAAGGACTTCTCCCATTGTATTTCTGATGCAAATTCATAATAGACGCACTGCGGTAAAGTGATTTTATGCGTTCTGCACTGCACAGGTAATGCACCACTATTGGTGCCTCGCACCAATGGACACTGCTTAAGCACACTTATGCTGCAAGTCCTGTACCTTATGGCCTTTTCTAGACCTTGCAGACGTTTCGGTGCCATGAGTCAGAACTAAAAAGATATACCTACTCGTAAGCAACACTTCTGGCTGTTCACACTAATTTCCCTAAAGGTTTGCATACTAAATTAATATCCACCATAATGAAATCATGACTAATTGGCATCTATTACAATTATTATTGAAGATAGCATCAAACACAACAGAGAAAATGAGGTTGGTGGCAATGAGTATGTACAAAGCTTCTATATTTTTGCACGTTCCAATTATGGTTTTAAATAGAAATACACTCAGTTGATTGCCTCATGCTTGCGTATTTGTACAAAGAGAAAAAAAATATTTACCACCCAAGCGTTATCTAGACATTGCTCACTGGCTGTCTTCACCGAACTACTCGAAACAGTAAAATACAGTATAAAAAGGCTGCATTATGGTGCACATCCAGTGCGTGCTACCTGCAGGTCAAGCTTTTAAAGTAACCGAATGATTGGAATGGCCCAGTTCATCATTAAAAACATATTCCAAACTCTGTCCAGCAACACCCATTCTGGCTAAATCACTAACCCACCTTAACCT
Organism: Amblyomma maculatum; assembly: GCF_055883805.1. NCBI lineage: Eukaryota > Metazoa > Arthropoda > Arachnida > Ixodida > Ixodidae > Amblyomma > Amblyomma maculatum. The sequence continues at coordinate 1,448,894 of NC_139344.1, read as the reverse complement.
GAGACTAATTAAGCCTTCTGCTATGCCTCAGAGTATTCAAAATGTACAAGCTGTGTGTCAGTCACATGTGAAAAAAATGACTGTACACGTTGAAGTGAAACATGGGCTGCAAGAGATTAATGTAGACCACCTAGGATTCTTTAACATGCACTGACATCACAGCCAACTCAAAAACATGGACTAAGTGCATGTTTTATATTGCTAGGAAAATTAAAGAATGGCAATAACTTGATGCAACTAATCCATCGCTAAAGAAAACAAACAGCTTTATATGCCTTCAGGCGCAAAGACAACAAGGCATCGCGAAACAACAATGAAACATAAAGCATGCAAAAGTATGTGTGCATAGCTTATCTTGCCATAAGCTGTGTGAAAAGAATGAGGTATGGTGATATGCAATGTTGTCACTAGTGGAAGTAGCCAAAACAGGCACATTAAACATTTCTGTGGAACTAGCATGCAGCTTGACAGCAATATGCATTTTTCTCTACGCCAAAATGCAATGTTCACAATTGAACGGCAGTTCTTAGTCTTAGTACTTTCACAATAGGAATTTTCTTCACTCTTTAAATGAAGCTCATTCTATAATGTTCGAAAAAGAAAACAAAAGCCTGAAATCAATGAAATGATTGGACTCACTGAAAATTGTACGGTCCTGTTTCAATGGTTGATCGTGAAAACGACTGATTATTTAGCTTCTTGAATAGCATCTTTGCCTGGTTCTGGTATTCCGTGTACCCTACGCCATGTTGCTGAAAAGCAGAAAGGTCGCATAGATCACAGCCAGGTGCATAATTAAGTAAAACAGTATGAAATCTGGACACTATTTCAAAATTTCATGCTAAATACGCCGTAAAACAGTGGCAATTAACACACTCTCGCTAGTGACTTGAAGTATTCCTTCATCCACCACACTCCGAAGAAACTGCCACAGACTACAAACGAAAAATCATGAAATGGTCAGCTGTTAAGAAGGCGGAAGGATGTCTCGACTGCCGAGAAAAACTTGGAATTCTTTTGCCATGAACTGAAGGTTCTGGTCCCAAACTACTTCTGGATAGCCTTCGCGGTCTAGTACTTCAAGGAGGAAGTCGACAACTTTCGTAGGTGTTACATGGGGAGTGACCTTGATTTCAGGCCATTCGTAAAAATAGTTAACCACAGAAACAGCCTATCAACCATTCGCAGGTATTCGTACAACGGATGCGAATATGTCGATTTTGAGCTTTGACCACGGTCTATCGAGCAACAGAACAGGTTGCATAAGTGCAACGAAGGTCTTAGCAGTTTTATCTGCTGCACTGCAAATAGTACAGTTCATAATGCTATCTTCAATTCGCCTATCCTTAGCGCCCAGTTTATGTAAATTAACCTATGCGAAACAGGAAAAAAATGACAAGGAATGTATTACTGATGTTTAACGACAGCGGTAGTGACACGCATACCTGCTGATCATCCTGTACAGATGCAGATAATGGCAACCCGTCGGTTACTCTGGCAATCATCGTCATAAGCACCATTTTGAAGCGATCGACGACCCAAGGAATCACGTAAAATGACAATGGGTTCTGTACGACACAAGGAAAGTTTCGTTACGCGAAGAACATTTCTGCTCCGCCGGCAGTGACGCGCCCGCAGATGAACCGATGACGTGTCACCGTGGTGGCCAGACTCATAAAAAATGCCAGGCTAAAACCAACAACTAAAACTGCTAAAACTGCTAAAACCCCTATGGTTCTGCCCGCATAGATTGTTCTGTTACAGAGATCTACAGAGGTAGCAGTGATCAATATTTCTATTAGCGTTGGCAGAGATAGCAATGCCATGCATTCGTTTGCCTTCTTCCATGGAGAGTGCCGTGCAGTACTACATAGCAAGAGCCATGGCAAGAGCTGCGATAGTGAAAAGATAATTTTAGGCATTCAGAGACTGGCAGATGGTTTGGTTAAGTTTTAAACGTCTTTAGATGGTTTGGCGGGGTATGAACGATCTACGTCGTCGGTTCGAATCCCTATCAAACTATGTATATGAATTGGAAGCCAAGTGAACACCAACCCGGACGCTAAAAAAAAAAAAGCTTTTGCTAGGTATTTAGCATGTATTTCAAAAATTGTATTTAGTAAGTTTACATAATTTGTAACTTGGAAAAAAAATTGTCCCACTGCTAGCGCCCTCTTTAGCCTTAAGCTATCCTCCCTTGCGTCTGTAAATTTTTTTTTTTTTTATATATGCTGTTATTGATCATGAGGAGGTGTGTTGGGATGTAAACACTTTGTTGGCAGTGGTGTTGGTGTGTTTTTGCAACTTCGGAAGCTCGTGATAATATTCACGTTGGTGTTTAATGCCGTGTATGTCTTGTGTATATCCATATCCGCCAGTTATGTGCGTTTTGCTTTTTTTTTTTCCGTGGAGAAGTTGAGTGCGTTGTTATGACATTCAGTGCTCGGTATTTCGGATGGTGTTGCTTCATAAGGTTATGCATTCTTGCTTTGCGCACGCGCGGTGTCTGCACGGTTTTGACCTCGTAAACTACTCATGAGTTGTGTCTGCTTCGGTTTGGCAGTGCTGTAAAGTATGCATCGTCATAGTAATATGTTTTCCGTTTCAGCCGAATGCGGCCTCCTTAGAAAATGATGCAGGACCTCCTCAAAGTGCTGCCTGATGATTTACCTATAACCGACGTGTGTATCATCGAAGATCCGCAGAATTGTCCTCCAGGCTATCATGTGGTACCGTAGTACTTTTTTTTTTCTTATTTAGCGAGCATTTTTACTTGGTTTTCGCCAACTAAGTCCTTTACTTTAGGTGGACAAGACATTTGACCAGGACACTGATGCGGACCTCTGGAAGGACCGTTTCTTCGGCCGGCGAATTACTCGATACATCTGCTACTCAAAAGCGCATGTAAGGTGCTTCTTCAAGCTTTTCTTTGACTGCTTTTTATTTCTTTCAGTGATTTGTACTAGTCGTAAAAGTTACGCTCACGCCCATCTACATTTGCTAAAATTTTCTTACAAAAAAAGCACAGTTCTCATACCAGCCAAGTGAACTAGTAGGAGCTGACTGCGTGATAGTTTGCAGAATTCTGGTTTAAATATTTTTTTGTATGTGCATGTGTGTTTTGAGGGGACTCTATAGTTTTTACGCAAAGCACCACTTGTTCCAGACACCGGTGGTGGTTTCTCAGATGTCGAAGTGTACCATTTTTGTGCTTGAGGTTGGACTCTTCTCGTGACAGTGTCTGCTAGTGCCTTTTTTAGGGCTTAATATCCTTCTTTGGAGCACAAAAGAAAGCTCTGCATGTTACCAGTACTGCACCTTATTCAACTGAATGTGTACACAATGGCATTGAAGGTTGTGAGAATTATAATTAAGTTTGGTGGCCAGTATCTGTCAAAGCTCCTCTTCTTTGACATACTCTGCATCAAAACAAATATTGTGTGGTGTAATAATTTTGTAGTGTAGTGGTGAATTCATTAAAATTTTGGTGTGGGATAATGAAATGCTTTAGACAATCACTTAGTCAATTGAATGCTGGCCTTTGCGATTTCTCTTGTAACTGAAATCCTCCTGTCACAGAGCCAAGCCATGGGGGGCCTTATCCTGAGGGAGCTGTGCACAATATCGCACTACAACTTTTTACTGTTTAAAAGAACCAACAGCTGATCAAAACATGTCGCAAGATTATAACAGAAATGAAAAGGTCTTGCCTTGTATAGATAGGATGTGTACAGGACATCACAAACACCTTTTTTGAGCATGGAGCCTAGCTCCCTCAGTGTAGGCTGCAATTTGTACCTCAAAGGCTTACTAGGGCGCGTTACATGAGGGGTGGGCTAACTGAACATTTCATGAGCAGGATGGACAAAAGCTTATCGGGTAGGTCATTCCAGTCTCTTGCAGTCTGGTTAAAAAATGATTTGAGATTTGCAGAAGTGGATGCTCAAGGTGTATGGACGCCATTCATGTGACTGGTGTGAAGTGAAATGTGGTGAGCAGGGGTGATAATAGAACGACTGAAAGGGGAATGATAAAATTTGTGGAAAAGCGAAAGTGTGGCTTTTTTACGACTTGTCTCAAGGCTAGGGAGGTTGACTTTTGCTTTCAGTTATGTTTTGCTCGTATGATATGAGTGATCAGAATTTATGAATGTTATGGCGCAGTTTCAAACGGACTCTAGTGTTTTGGACAGGTTATTTTGTTGGGGAGCCCGGATAGAACATAAGTGTTCTAGTTTAGAGCGGACAAAAGTTAAATATGCGGAAACTTTTACTGCAGCCGGTGCCAGGTGCAAGCTTAAAAAACCAAGAACATGGCTAACTTTGTTGGTTACGTTTATAATGTGTGTGTTGCAAGAAAGATCCCGTGTTAGGCTGATTCCTAAATATTTATATGTAGATGCATGGAGATACCAATGTGCCGTAAACAGTATAGTTTGGGGTGAAGCATGACTGATGGTGATGAAATGAGATTACAGTTGTTTTATTAGCGTTTAAAGACATTAGCCAGGTACGACAGCACTTTCCCACAAGTTTTAAGCCACATTGCAAATGCAGATGGTAAGCGTCTCTATTGTTAGTTATGCTCTGGTAAATGACGCAGTCATCGGTGAACAAACAAATGGTAGAAAATAACTATTTGGAAGATCAATAATACAGATTAAGAATAATAGAGGACTTAAAATGGTGCCTTGTGGCACACCTGAAGTAACATGGGGCATGGAAGATGTGTTGTTGTTAACCAATATGAACTGTTTGCGATTAGACGAAACATTGTGGAGTCAACCATGTACCTGTGGGTTCAGGTACAGGCGACAAATTTTGAATAAGAGGCATTGGTGGGCAACTTTTCTGAAAGCTTTTTCAAAATCTAAGAAAACTGCATCTATCGGTTTGTTAGTATCCATGCTAGAACTGATGTTGTTAGTAAAGAGAGCCAGCTGAGTAGAGTAGAATAGGTTTTTCAGGAATCCATGTTGACAAGGGTGAAAAAAGGTGACAGACTGCAAAAAGTTTGATGTGTGAGTAAGTTATGTGCTCTATTAATTGAAGGGAAACACTAGTGAGTGATACAGGTTGGTAATTTTTACATGACGAGGTAGGGCCTTTTTTGTGCATGATTTTTCCTACTTTTCAGTCGCTAGAGGCTGTGCCAGTCTCCAGTGACTGCTTTTTTGAGAACTTTTGAGTTAATTTCATCTATGCCAGCTGATGAAGTTAGTTTCAGGGAATCAATTAACGTTATTATTTTGCCAGAGTTAAAATGTATGTCCAGCACAGGAGGGTGATCAAAATTGGTCACAGATTAGCAGATTTAAATAATGCGCTGATTTTGACAGCTTCTGGTTCCTAACATGACGGTCACTGTGGCGTAGCTGCAAACCATGTATTAGGCTATTCTCAGGGAGAACTTTGTGTGGCTATGCAGCCAAAGCAACAGAGCCGACACACACCCGCTTACTGCATAGCAAAATATAGTTCCTCTAGAGATTTCGCGAATCTTGTTCTGGAATGTTATACTGTTATAGAATTATTCATGTTGCAATTACATCATGATTATACTACAACAATAACCAGTACAGTGCTAGTGTAGAACATTTTTTAACGTTAAGTATTTAGTGCAATACGCCTTGCACATGCCGATGGCTGCACTGCCCGTTGGGATTCCTACGAAGCCTACGTGGACTGTGTCTGCTGCATCTCTCCATTGGTTCCTGTTCGCTTTCGCAATGTGCTTGTTTTGACAAGGTACATCGTTTGGGCATAGTTGGCAGACCAAAAACTAGTAAAACAACATGGTATAGTAATACTGTGAAGAAAGCCCTGCCCCCGTAACTTTGGCTGCATAGCCACAGGAAGCTGTCCCAAAGTCCAGTGCATTCTAGTACCAATGAAACAAGTATTTATAATTTAAATTTGACACTGAAATTACCTAAAAGAGGTGCAACGTTTTGTAGTGAAAATTGGACGTTTTTGATTTATGCACCATGTGACCACATCTCTAATTTATAATTCATATGTGCACTTTATTGCTTTTTCTTCTCAAAAAGTGCCTGGTAACATTGGGCTGACCTGACCTGAGTGTTTCTCAGTGTAAAACATTGTAGGCAAAAAACTTTGCATTGCTGCTTTGAAGGGCTGCATGATTTGTTGATGCCGCATGGTAACACAGTGTTTTTTACATGATGTAACTGGTTTGTGTGTATAAGCACATGAACACGGTGCTATTATAAAATTCTTTAATGTCCGATAGCTCGTTCTATATTCTCTTTAGCCCCTCACTCTTTGCTGGAATGAAATAGTTATGCTCCCTTATCATGGTTTTTAGTATGGGCATACCCACTGGTGAAAATAATTCTGCGCAGAAACTTATGCCATAGAGCCGGGAAATCGGCACCTTGTGTGTCCAGCTTTTCATTCTGGCACTAAACTTTGGCCCTTATGATTCAGTTGTCAGTCTCAGGAGTTTGCCGATCTTCCTTGAAGGCTAATGGGAGGTCTTTCACATTGAGATTGAGCATGTAGTATACGTAAATGAGCGGTTTGGAACAACTTTAATATTTGACCTTTGACAATTATAAGCATTTTTGTTGCATTACTTGGCGTGCTTTTAAAAATACTTTAATGGATCGCTGCTTGTGCAGCCAAACAATCCACAGCTTTTGCAGTTTTTGTTGTTGTACTACAAGTCCGTCCCATTGTGTACGTATCAGCTGCTTTCCTGGATGTTTAGCATGTCTTGGTGTTCCAGTTTCTTCCGTTATAATTGGCAGCCTTTTGTTTCGATTTAGTGCATGATTTCATGCATTAGCCTGCGAGTGATGACCACTCTCATGGCTGCGCTGTCGCTTACTGCGTTGTCTGCAAAATGGCGTACAAAAGAAAGGTGCATTTCATGTAAACATTTTGAGTGTTTTATGTGCAGTTGCTACGCCTTGGACCGATGGCAGCGGGGTGGGAAGTACACAATGAGAGCAACTCAAATGTGACCGGGCGAGGGCCCTGTGACAGTTACAGAAGCTGAACATTGTTGCTACACAAAGATTTGCCTTTAATAGTCTGGCATCGTGCGTCTTCATTTTGAGCCGAACTTGGTCATTTTCATCTCAGTTTTGTAAATGCCAACCTTAAGATTATATTGAGGACAAGCAGAAGTTGCCCTTTATCAATACTCTACCACGATCCAATCAAAAAGAGACCACTCTGTAATGAAGGGAACTTTTATTAGCAAGAAAACGCTAAAAGAATGCACAATGTAGGTGACGTCATCACAGGCTGATTTTGCTAGTGAAATGTCTGTGTCGACGATTTTTGGGCGTAGATCCTGGAGGCTGTGCTGGACTGCCGTTTGCTTCAAAACTGTGACACCTTATCCTTCTCGCTAAGGACGTCATGAGTTAAATCCACTGGGAGGAAAGCTTTTCAGTTAAATTTTCTTAGTCATAAATGTGTTTTTCTGCCAGATAAACAAACATATATATATATATATATATATATATGTAAGCCCAGAAAAAGACTGATAATTTTAGAATGATGAGAATAATGATTAGATTTAGTTTCCGGTGTCCCTTTAAAACGTGCAACTCATGACTTCTGCATTATTATTAGCCAGTACATTTGCAGTATCTGTGCTCCATCTCGGAGCACAGATACTGCATGGAATGAGCACAGTGTTCATTCCATGCAGATGAAGCCATTTGTGTTGCCAACTATGCAGGGAAGCATATCTATGCAACTGCATGTACTGCTGTGGCAAATGCTGTGGTGGCAGGATCATGGAAGATCCTTAAAAAGCTTTAAGACCCACTGCATTGCACCCTGTTAAAGAGGGAGGATACGCTTTATGTGCAAAGTTCTGTTGCTTGCCAGAAAAACTAGCAAGTCTCACGAGTGCACTGCATGTAATGGGAGTCAGGGGATAAAAAAAATTGACATGCATGGGAAGACTCAAGCACTGTGGTTATTAGTCAGCGTACAGAGGGTAGAATGTTTTCAGTATTGTGGATATGTAATTGAGGTGTCCTTATGCAATGGTGAACTACTGAGGATGAAGAAATGAAATAGTTTTGGAGAAAGTTGTGGACATCAATGGAAATGCCAGATGGCACCATTTATGGGTAGATAATTTATTGGGCCCACCACAGTTTCTTAGTGGTTAGAGCATCTAACTCTTCATATTTTTTCTTTTATTTTTTGGTCCGAATTTTGGCGCGCATTCATCAGAAACTGAACACATTCCTGATTGCGCTGTGCAACTGTGCACACGACTGCTACTGTCAATGAAAAAGAGAGAGAATTATTAATCACAGAAATGTATGATAGTTAATTGGATTATAAAAACTAAAAAGCTGCATCGACTGAAAACTGTGGACTATGAGATTTGCCGGTTTTACTTCTAAAGCTGCTACTACTATAGCGTTGAGTTTTTTTTTCTTCTTTCTTTTTTGAGTGAATGCAAGTATCTGCTAGAGCCTATAAAGACTGTAAAATGCAAGTATCTGCTAGAGCCTATGAAGGCTACAACTTAATGTAATAATAATAATGGATGCAACTAAAACTCTTTTCCTTGCATGTATTTATTGTTGACTGTTTTTGTTTAGGCTTGACCGTCTTCTTACATGCTGCATGACATGAGGTACTTGGGTTTCTGTGCTTAAAGTCTATAGATATCTGTGTTTGAGAGCATAAATGTATAGTTGCACCATACTGTTGTACTGTTGTGACAAAACATGATGAAGGTGCTCTGAATAGGCTTTTTGCCTGCTACAAAGCCTCAAAAACTGTCGTGGCCATTCCTGCCATTGCAAATATATTAGCTGGTGACCACTGGCACTGCATAATTGAGTTCATGCAATGCGCATTGTTTTTTTTTTTTCTTTTTTTTCTTTTCTTTTTTTTTTTTTTTTTTTAGTCCTTTGGTTCTCGTTACGTAGAACACACAGGCAGTTAGCAATATAAGTTTTTAGAGCTGGGTGATTTCTGAAGCCCTTTACCTTGGAAGTAATGAAGTAAATATGGCTGCAATTGGGTTTTGAACCAGTGGCAGTGCGAGCATATCACTTTCGCAGGCCACTGCACTAGAGCACTGTGCTATTGCTGCAGCCGATCACCCACCATGTTTAACAGCCCCTCTCTCGTGCTGTGCATTGCGTGTGATTGTCATCAACTTCCATTCATGGGCAATGGCTTTAGCACGCACTGCTGTCTTATTGTCCCCTTAAGCTGCCAGCCTAGTGCTGTAAAAATGCTCTATATATCCTGGCCATAACGTGTCTCTTGAATTTGCTTTTGCATGATACTATGTTGGTTCATGAAGCCAAACTGTCTCTCAATTTTTTTTTTTTTTTTTTAGAGTTAAAAGGCATTTCTTTTGGCATAGCGTTGTCACCTGTAACACCAGAAAATGGCAAGTAGTTAACATTTTAGCTATTGAGCAGGCAAGGTCAAGGAAATGACTGGCTCATAATGACAATCGCATGAAGGAAGCCTGCAGTTACCGAAACCAAGGAGAGCATAGGGGAATGTTTTTTATATTTTTTTAAATTTGTGATGGGGGGAGGCGGGGGGGGGGGGGGGGTTTGTTCATGGAAATGTAGTATTATTTTATGGTTGAAAGATGAAAGTAAGGCAATCCAAACTTGCTCGAACTGCAGTAAGGTTATGCGGCTTACTGAAAACTTTTTTTACTTGTTAGTTTCCAACAGGTGCCGTTTTTCAAAGTTGTTGCCGCTGATTTTTCAAGACATTAATCACTACACTGAACACTCCCTCTCAGTATAAGCGCTAGAAATAGGGTATGTTGTCCTATACGAACACTTTTCACTCCCGCTTGTAGTGAAGCTATGCTTCGAAGCCAGTTTCTACGCCCTCTGTGAAGTGCCACATAATTAATGTGAAACCATAGCAAAGCCAGTTGTTAATTTCTTCTGTGAAAAGCAAGTGGAGCTCCTCTAATGCCAGGCAGCTGTGCATTTGGCACAGTGAAGGAATTGATTAAAGCAGTAATCAATTACTGAAAGCACCCCGCCGGGGTGGCGCAGTGATTACGGCGCTCGACTACTGTTCCCAAGGATCCGGGATCGAATCCCGGCCTCGGCGGAAGCTTTTCGATAGAGGCGAAAAGCAAGGCGCCCGTGTACTGTGCGATGTCAGTGCACGTTAAAGAACCCCAGGTGGTCGAAATTTCTGGAGTCCTCCACTACGGCGTCTCTCATAGCCTGAGTTGATTTGGGACGTTAAACCCTACAAACCAACCAAACGAAACCAGTTACCGAAAGAAATGATTGAATTACCCAAAATGTTAATGTTTGAAGATAGTAATTCATTGGTTACAAAATTGCACTAAATTGTAATTAATTACAATTAGTTAATTATATACACCTCTCGACTTCGGCGTCAGCTTTGTGAGTGAAAAATCATGGGCATGCCTCTGCATGAGACCACATGACACTGCTGAGTTGGCGGGACAGCTACTTATAGATGTGAGGGTGAGATGGAAATCGAACACACAGAGACCTTTGGACTCCTAGTCAGACTCGTTACTCCTGGCCCACGCGGTAGTTTGTATCTGTTGTGTGGTGTGTCACGTAATGTGGTAGCTTACTGCTGTGTGCTAACAGGTATGTGCGAGGTAATAGAGGCACAATTTAAAGAGATCAGGGATTAAGCAAATAACAAAGGGCATTATGCAAACGGGGATCCACAAGCGGAGCCGCGAACGGGAGCCACAGATGCTGCTTCATCACATCTTAATAGACTGAGCTTAATTGTCCTCTAACATTCTTTTCTCTCATTTCCATTTAGGGTGCTGCTAGCTAACACATGCAGACTGCAATATCTCTGTTTCTGAAAGTTTCTCCTTTCTTTTACTTTGATTTATACAGCATGCAGAATGTGTCCAGTCTTTGCTGGTTGTGGGTGACAAGGAAGTGCCGCCTGAGGGTCATATAGTCATGAATTCTACGAAGGATACAGGTATGCGTGTGGCCAATTGTAAGATTGCACTGTGCCCTCATTCCTGTATCTTTCTTGTTCTGCAGATCAGCGTGCCATGAAGAAAAAACTGCTTTGTTACAAGATGGTGGCAAGGGACTCTGCTAGTGAAGCAGTTTCTGACATCATTGTTCTCAGCAAGTCTAAAAAGCCTCCAGATGGGTTTGTGTTAGCAGGGTAAGCATCCTTAGATATGTGGTAGGCTGCTAACTAGTTAGCACTGTGGTGTGGGGGTGGCTTTTGTATTTTCAATTGCACTTGTAAAATTCATGCCATACCTGATTTATAATAAGCATTCTTTTGAATAGTCTTGAATGACCATTAGAGCATAGTGAGCTTGTGCTAAGTAGCCTGTTGCTTTGGCCATCGCAGCCAAATTATGCGGTTCTATATGCCACAGATAAAGTGCTAAGTGAGCTCTCCTTAATTTCTCATTGTAGCTTTTATGTTGGGCTTTACAGACCAGCTTACCTTGTGTTGCATTGGCAAAAAGTATGTTCCTCCTTGTGGCCATTCGTGTGGCCCCTGTAGATGGTTGTCATTAGCAGGATTCCCATTGACAACGTCGGCCACGTGTAAGTGGGGCTTTGAACCTGGAAATACAAGGCAAAAAAAAATTAGATTTGAAGCTAACGGACACGCTGAAGGATATTTCACTTCTGTCCCTCATTTAGAAAAAGCTCTTTTGAGATTGTCACAATTTGAATGTGGTTTTTGGGATCTACAGAGAGGTGCTTCAGGGCCCCCGTAGCACTAAACTAGCTTGTGTGACACAGTTGTTTGGCTTTGGTGTGCTTAGGGTTTTAAAAAGTAGGCCTTAAATTGATTTTATTGACATAAACAATACACACTCTCTAGTTAGACATCTTGTTTGCATGAATCTCTATTTGGCTTAAGTATTGAGACTTCCTGTATGCACCATGAGAAGTTTGTGCTGGTGTGTTGCCTGCACAGTGCTGAATTCGTGATCACCAATTGCGCTGTATAATTCACTATGAGTAACGAGCTGTAGTCACGTGGCTGTGAATTCCCAAAGCCATAAGCATATCTTCATGAATGCATTTCTTGCGTTTCTTCATGCAGATTTTGTTTGTACCGAAATTTTGGATTATGCAAATTTTTCCACAAGCCCATGAGATCTGTATCACCAAGATTCAGTGTTGAACTTCCCAGTGCCAGGCAGTGTCCTCTGTTTAGATGGCTGCAAGCAGGCCTTTCTGCACTACACAAATGACTGGTGGTGGTGTTCGCACCAGGGTTCACACTTTTACCTAGCTTTTGCCAGCGGCACTGCAGAAGCTACAGCAAAGTAGAGGGCGGTCTTTCATGCCTCTCATTTTTCGACAGTGGCGAAAACTGCACTGACGTTCTATCAGGTGTACCATTTTTCACACGACCTGGCTGTAATCCGAGGAAGGCATTCCAGTAGGCTTAACCTGCCATCATTTCGGGTTGGTGGTATTGTCCAGGCCACTATTCTAACTGGTACTCAGTCTTCTGTGGCCTCTGGAATCGCTATGTGCGCCTTCAGAACTGCATTGAAGCTCTGGAAAAGGTCACCCCATTTCTCCATTTAAAAGTTGACTAATTTACCATCCATTCAGTAACTGAATCTCTCTGCTCTTGCTTGTGTTTTTTTGTCAACATGCCACGAATTTTACCTATGTTGTACTGTTCTACAATTTTTTTACCTGCTCACTGTAATGAGGTTTGATTAAAATTGTACCATGTTAGTTTATCAGGAGCATGAGAGGGGTGCAACACATAGCTGATGAGTAGAGGGTGGACCTTTAGGGTTTTATTTTTTCTTTTTTTTTCTTTTCAATTCTAGGTCCTGTTTCATTGTTGGTTACAAAGCACAGTTTCAGATTTTTTTTTTTTTTTTTTTTTTTCTGAATAATATTTCCCAGTGAGGAACCTTTCCTTTTTTCGGAGATATATGTGGCACTCATGTGGGCTCATGGGCTATGTCTCATTTAGCCTGGCTTGTTTGTTAAGCAGCCAGCTCATATACAACTAATTGTTAAACAAATGATCATATGCCAAGTGGAAGTTGCAATATAAAATACTGGCGTTGTAAAAAAATAAAATGTGGCATGGAAGTCTAATGATTAGGCTGTACACGACAAAAGCCTGGATATAAGTTTATTTTAAAATATTCAGTCATGCTTAACACCAAATAAAGTATATAAACGAGCAAAGCTAACGGAGGAGCAATACCTTTACACGTGTCTCAATGAGGCAAGTGGAGCCAGACCTTTCCATCTAGCTGCCTTCGTGTTGGAGTGCCTTTATTTGGCTTGCCTCATGCTGCTCGCTCATTCAGTCGTGGAAAGAACTGTGGAAGCAGTAAACACATTACAAGAACAAAATTTTGGATTGGAAAAAAAAGGGGGGGGGGGGGGGTGGAACGCGGCCGAAATGTAGAAGAAACCAATGTTTTCAGTTATGTAGTCTTTATGATGACATCAGTGATAGAAATACCATTGAGCTGTTGTGACAGCCGAGTGTAACACTTAATGGCTGCGCATTGGTGGTAGCTTGTTATGATCAAAAACATTTGCTCTGTTTTAATGTGTACGTGGATTTGAGGAGAGACCTGAGCATATTATTTTCTATTATGCTTGGGTAGCCTCACCATAATATATGTTCTAATGTGTGGTGTGAAAACTCGGGCTCTTATGAAATAATGAGTCTGTGAGCAGAAGGTGCTACGTTTGTAGACCACCTGACATTTTTCACCCGCATTCGTCTGATGTAGCAGAATTGTGCCTTGAAACGTGCAACTGTGGTGCTTAATCCAATGATTCCAGTGTCTCAACACAATCCTGGCTTTTACATTTAGTTATTTCTCCTCTCGTGACTGATTGTAACATGTACTCAGTAAGTAGTAAGCTGTTGCATATGTGCGACTTAAAACTTGTGGGCGATTTCTCTGCCCGAGGGATGCGCAAGCCACACAGCGGGCCGTGTAATAAACTTCTTTAATCTCACGTCCGGAAGTCCATGGTGGTGCGGTAGGTCATCGGGGTCGTCTGATGGGCAGGCAGCGATCCGCGGGTCGCCTCGGTAGTGAAGAGCAGGAGCGAAGAAGGCAAGGCGACAGCGTGCGCCTTCCTTTATACCCTCGCGCGGGACCGGTTATCCCAGGAACGACGAGGAGAGGGAAGGGTTAAGCGGCGGCGCATCAGTAGCCGCGGGAACTTTGAATGTGGCTGGCGCAGTCCCCACAAACTGAATCTCAAAATTGAATGGGGCGTACACTTCCTTTTTTCTTCCGATTTATACTGAAAACTCCGAACCCTACTGATGTGGAATGTCTGACAGTATCTACTTTGTCTTGATGCAAGGCCTGTACAGCATATAGCTTCAGTAGGGGTGTCGGATTATTGAAGTTCTTAAAGAATATTGGAAAAAAATTGGCTTCGAATATCAATTATTTCAGTGAAAAAAGAAAATGGAAAATTAAGAAGTAGCAAACATTGTTCATCTTGTTTATTTCATAATTCACATGGTATTTGCAAATAAAACAGGATTAGAATTAGAAAATTTTAATTTACATTTCTATACAGGATTTCATATACTATTTTTCTTTATAGAAGGAATCTGCGTGAAACCGGGTAGAGCTGTCATATCGCTAATGACTACAGTAAACTCTACTTAATTCGGACTTCAAGGGAGCAGAAAAAAATGTTTATCTGAAAGCTCGAATGGGCCTGAAAAAAACTGCCAAAAACTGCATCACAGTAATTTCGTCAGATGAACGCCTGCAAGATGGTTTTCTCCATTTGAGATAAATGTCAAGTGAGAACGTTTTTTTTTTTTTCTTGTTTCGGGGGGCCAAGTGCATCTACTTTGCGCACTGTCGGGAAGGTCCCTCTCAAATGGCCCTGTCCCCCTTTGAGGATGCATCACTGCACAGTTCACGCAGTTAAGCATTGCAGTGAAGTGGGCAGTGCAGTGAAACTGTGCGGGATTATAAAATTTTTAGTGTATTCAATGATGTTTGAATATTCAGAAATTGTGAATATCAGGTTTTCGAATACAAATATGAATCGAATAACATATTGTATTCGTTTGTGAAATTTTGAGTATTTGCACACGCCTAATCTTAAATCAAACACAGGGCAGCATCACTCCCGGCATGAGACCTTCGGCTCATCTGAGGTGCACAAGGTGCGCTGTATTATGCAATTCAGATTTTGGGAGGCACTATTTAGACGATTGCTGTCATACCACAATATTGGCCCCCTGTCTGAATCAACTAGTTTAAACCCACCAATGTCTGAATTAACAAGTCATTTTAAGAAACTTCACAGCCAGGAGTAGGATTGGAACCTGTGCTGGTGCAAACAGATCCATTCCATTGGTCAGTGTTTCAGTCCACTAACAGCGCTGCTGCAGCCAAACATACCTTGTGTTTAACAGCCAGTCTCTCACGCTGTGGTCTGGGTGTAGTTTGCTTCAACTTCCAGAGTTATCTCGTATGGAACTGCTAGTCTCTTGCACGTGACCGCCGCCACCAAAATGCCAAACCAGGCTTCTTGTGTTCTTGCAAACCAGGCTAGGCATTGCTTAGGAGTCCGCTACTTTTTCATGCTTTTATTATACTAATTGAAATTAATATTTCATGACTAGTGTTTCATACCATTACGTGAAATTATTTAATAAATAGGTTAGCATTTACGTTGGCAGCTACCAGCCGCAAAAAATCAAAGAGGAATGTCAGCAAGTGAATTGCCTGCCACTTTTTTGTTTTTGTGTGACTTCCTTTTTCAACCATAGGATTTGCTTTCAGGGAGATCAACAGTTTACATATAGGCTACAAGCTGACATCTGTGGCACCTGTCAATGGAAGGAAGTAAGTACCTTTGTCAACTCGTATATTTGAAGATTCTGTGGAGGGCCCTCCACTGTAATATTCTTTGTGGCTAGAATTTTGCCTTTTTGCAGGTCATTTCTTTTATTGCAAATTTAGAGCAAATCCAGAACTGCAACTATTTCTTATAGCATTCAAAGAATTCTTGTTTTTCTGGCTGTTAACAACACTAGCTCTTAACTGTTTAGGCATACCTTGTGTGAACACGTGTAAAGAAGAGGCAGCACAGCCAGAAGAGTGTTGTGGTGTCATCAGTGTCCGCACGAGTTCTGCCTTTTGCTGGCAACACCTAGTTATAATCTATTCATTATTTCCCTGTTTTCTGGTAGGTATTGTAAATAAGGTCATTTCGACGAACTGCATTAAACATCTCCTCTTTAGACATCTGTGCTGCGTTCAGGGATCAGTTAGCTTGGTGTGGAACATAAAAAAAGAGATAATGGCCCAGCTCAGGCATTGCATACTCCCATTATTTCTTCAGTGGAATAGGCCAGGTGCATTGAGAGGTGCACCATAGCTTAGTAAGATTAGGTTTTGCATCCCTTGTTACCAAAGCTTCCTAGTGTCCAGTGATAAGGCAGTGCTACTTTGACAAGTTGCACATGCTGCCGTGGCTGAGGTACTTGGCTGGTGAGGTCAACGTCGTGGTATTGAATCCTGGCTGTGGTGGTTACATTTTACGCAGCAACATGCAATTGCTGTGCAATATCGGTTGACGTCAAAAAACGTGCCCAGAGGTTAACCTAGAGCTCTTTGTTGTGGTGTCATAGGTCATGTACAGCTTTGTGGCATGAGCCTCTACATACCATGTACTTCTTTACACTTGTGGCTTTTGCTGTTGAAGCTTTCTCTTTGGGGACAGACGGAAAGCAGGGCCAGGTTTACAGTTAGTGCACACCCATGTTTGTAGCTTCTACAGAGCCTTTTGCACACTGCAACAAGCAGAGAGAAATTGCAAACTAGCGCTGGCAATTGAAGTATTGTTTGGTGGGAAAAAAATTCTGGGGGGCACTTAGGTATCCTAACATGCGGTAATGCAAAATCATATGTGCCTGCATTTGGTTGTTTGGTGGCCTGTTTCTGTTTATGATGATGCTTACATTTGTGCGTGGAGCTTTGCCCCAACTCAGATTCAACTGCGTCATGCATTTTTAACCAGCAACTACGTTTTTAATGCAACTGGGCATTCACTAGACGCACTTTTGCTCAGCTACAAACGTCAAAGCATCGTTGCAGTGTTCCGTTTTGCACACCGGTAGCCCGAATTCGATTCCCACATACAGTTTTCTTTTATCTTTGTCCTATAATCACTTCGGTGGACATTTTCTGGTCACGCTTCCTGTACATGAGGCAAGAAAGGCGAAAGCCTTTCTTGCCTCATGTACAGGAAGCCTCATGCCTCATGTACGTGGTCACGTAGGACCTGAGGCTTGTCTGTAAATTGAATTGTGGAATTATGGCTGGAGTTGCAAATCATCGTTTTTGATGAGCCAAACCTGCATTTATTTTTACTCGTGAGTTATTTTGAGTTTTATCAGACTTATTTAACAGTAACTCGTCTTTGCTAGCAAAATCCGAAAATTGCAAATTCTTTGATTTCAAAAAAAAAAAAAAAAAAAAAAACACAATGTGCAAACCAGACGACATGGAGGAAAGAAAGACGAACATATGCGCAATGTGTTCGCCTTTATTCCCTCCGTGTTGTCAGGTTTGTACACCTTTTTTCTCTTTTTTTTTTTGAAACCATGCTCCAACTAGCCTCCTAGGGCATATTATTAAGTTATCTTCCAGATTTATTGTATTTATCTTACAAGCATGTCCTTGACATCATTCAGTTGTTGTTGTTGTTGTTTTTTTTTTTAATTTTATTTTGGGGCATAGATGGACTATAACAATAGCCCTTGATTTCTCTGGGGTCACAATTTTGTTGTATGTGCTCAGCTAGGGGCACAACCCCACAGAAATTTCTTGTGAGGACTTATATGCTTTTCTTAGCTCTACCTTGTTCAAGATGGTTTCTTTCCCTCACTAGGGCAACTAGCTTGTTTCACCTCCCCCTTAATAAGAAAAGTCTGTCATGCACATTGTCTGCACTGTGGCAAATGGGCATCAACACTTGTTGCCTGGACTCAGCTGATCGTTGTAGTTCTGTTATCACAACAGAGTTACCACAGCAAATTTGCTGAGCATGGTTTACATGTGGGTGATCTCTACTACATGCTTGCATTTCACTGCAGGGACCACGTTTGGACAAATGCATGGTAAAGCTGCGTGTCCGCATTGGCCACACACACACACATGATGCATAATTTTTTGTCGACAAAAGAAAGCAGACCCCTGTGTGGAAAATGCGGAGAGCAACTCACCATAAAGCACATTTTATTTTCGTGCAAAGACTTGAAATATTTATGATGAACGCATTCTATTCCATCCAGCATTGATTTTCGGTGAAAGACTTGTTGATCTGTCATGTGTTTATAGCTTTCTAAAGGAAGCAAATGTTTTAAAAAAGTTCTAAAATACATAAGTGGTTCCACTAAATGCAAGATGTAACATCGTGCTTGGCGCATGATAGCCTGAGCTGCTTATACACCATTAAACCCAACGCAACACACACACATGGGAAAGGCCTCGCTGTGGTGATGTAGTGGTTAAGGCGTTCGACTACTGTACCCAAGGATGTGGGATCGAATCCCGGCCATCGCTGCCACTTTTCAATGCAGGCGAAAACCATGGCGCCCATGTGCTGTGCGATGTCGGTGCACGTTGGAGAACCCCAGGTAGTCGAAATTTCCGGAGTCTTCCACTATGGCGTCTCTCATAGCCCGAGTCGCTTTGGGACGTTAAACCCCACAAACCAAAACCAAATCATCAAGAGGGACCACTAGGTGATGAGCCTATGATTGTTGTCAGATGTGAAATGTGCAATGTTAGCATGATTTTGTTGCGGTATAGGGTATGACCGCAATATTGATTTGTTAAGCCATACTGCTCTCATGAAGGGTGAGAAGGGAGGGAAGTAGTCCCTGTACAACAGACTAGAAACTAGGCAGGTATGAAGGTAGGTTACCTGCTCTGACGAAAAGCATTGCTTCCCTGCGCACTTTTGTTTATTAGTCCTTCCGCTTTTTACCACAGGAACAGTTACCACCAACCCCCACTGCCGCCCCTGCCTTACCCTTTGCCCTCCCACGTGGATGACCACTTGCAAAAAAAGTCACCAGGTGGTCGGGTGTGCCAGCGTGGAAAGTCCATGCAGAAGTCTGGTAAGAAGATGTACCTGCTTCTGAAAGTCAAGGCTTTTGTTTTTTGTTTGTTGCAATCCTTTCTCCCGGGTTCATAACTGGACTGAGTGTTTCTTGGGCGATCACGAACAATCGGATCAATCATACAGAGGGCAACGCGTTCTCTCCCTCTGCCTTCTTTTTCTGTTTATGCAGCGATAGCAGTGCGAGATATCTTCTTTGCAAAGCTGCAAACTCATACTTTGGTACCCAGATGCCTTGGTTCCTGAGCTGCCACATTAGGTCAATGGCCAATACAGTTTCAGAATAAAATTCAGGATTCATTTTTAGCCCTGTTCTTATAGCATGGAAGCCTTAATGAAGGAATGGATTTCATAGAATTTGCTTACTCTCAGAATAATGTTCACTGAGAAAGAGATGACCATCTACCATCATAACCGGAATTAATTTTTCCTTCCTGGCCCAAGTAGAATAGGCTAAGAAATAAAAGTTTCAACCTCTTCAAGGTAGCCTTACGACTTGCGTGAATTTGCTTGAAAATGAGTTGCTAGAGCTCAACTGATGGTGCCCTCGCGGAAATCTTTTTTTTTTTTTTTTTTTTTCAATCCCGATTCTCATCATGTCGCAGTGTTTGGCATATGATCAGAAGATGTTGGTTGGGACTGGATTAATGATTAGAGAAGGTGAATCATGTCCAGATGCTGCTTTTTATGCTGTCAACGGTAACTGGTCGTTCTTTAATAGTAGCTGACTGTTTTTTTCGGACTCCAATAATTCAGGCTTGTGCGATATTTCGTGCTTCATTCAAAAACTTTCACGCGCCCCATAGGAACGTGTGCATTTTCACGGCCGATATTGCAGACTCTGTGGAGTCCATAAGTTCGATTTTACATACTAAAATTTGTGCTAGCGCAATACTGTGGATATTGTTCTTCTGCTGAAGGCTCGTTTTCTTGGCATGACGCAGACACGAACGGGCATTGTTGTAGCAACCAACTGGTTTAGCGCAGTTGTGAAAGGCACCATCTTAGATTTAAGCAGAGTCATTCAGACGGACCAGCTTGGCTCTTTGTTCCTCATTCTCACTTGAGGCAGTGGCAGTAATGGTACACTCTTTGTTGTCATGAGGGTGGGCTACAAAGAGTATGCAGGTGGACTGAAAATGTTACGTGAGCATCGTGCGCCGCAGCTTTGGCCATGTCGCCACCCATGGGAAAGAATAAAAGTGTGGGAGGGGGCATTCGCGGACACTGTGATTCTGCTCACCTTTTTCTTGCAAGTTCCATTTCGCAATCTTCCCACTGTTGTTACCCATGGAGACTGAATATTAGTGCTTCGTGCAGCGCGTGCATTCGTTTGCGGCATGAAGATGACCTGCAGCTGCATCACAGTCGTGAAGCGTGGACATGATGAAAGCATGACTGGCTGAGATAGTCTGATTGTAGAGTTATAGTGGCCTTAGCGGTCGCACGATCCGCTACCGCGGGGAATCACTGCGCATGCGGAGGTCGCCTTGAGCTGGTTGCATGCTTCGATCCCGGCACCGCACCTGTCATATCAGGTCGCGCTAACATGTGCCCGCGGGTGGCGTGCGGAACCAGATCACAGTAGCAGATTGTGCTATGCCAAGCCTGTCTTCAGCGCCCGAGAAGTCAGAACTCCTACTTTGGACTCACTCTGCTTATCAAGAAGCTCACAACTCACTGACCTCCCTCACCTTGGGTGGCTCCCCAATCCCCAAAGTTTCTCAATGTCGCATTTATGGCATGCCTCTGCATGCCGGCAAAAATGTCCGGGCTCTCCATGCGGCTGTTGCTACCTGTCAGTCTTTTGTCACCCATTTACCTCACCGAGTTGTGAGACTGTCCTCTGGCCGGAGGGAAGCTCACGCCTGTCGACTGGCTCACACGCTGGCTTAACAAATTTCTTTACTTTATACCATATCTTTCATTCACCCAGAGTTAGCTAGACACACTTGCAACAGCTCTTCACGGCCTTTATAAAGCTGCTCTTTGTCTTCTCATAACCACTTCCACCGATAAGCTTTATGCCACCGGGTTTTCTTCATCCTCTTCGTAGTCTCCTTTCCCTTAACCGCGACTGACAGATAGCTCGCCTCTCTGGCACAGTTCATGGACACTGGCTTCTCAACAGGCTAACATTTCTCCCATCCAGTCAGTCCCTCTGCCAACTCCTTCCTCTCCGTAGGCCGCTAACCTCCGTATACTTCCTCTTCCAGCCAATATGTTGCCGGTCCTGCATGCTGGCCGCCGACATGCTGCTGCCTCTCATCATAGTCCGCCCTTCAATACCCATGGAGTCGTCGCTTACATGGATGCCTCTTATGTGGCTCCTCGTGGGTCCGGAAGCCAGGACCTCTTTCATCCTAGTCTACTACTACTACAACTCCCTATTGTTGACTGACAAACGAAACACGAAGAGTGGAGAAATTCATGGCTAAAATATGAAGTAGATTTCTGGCAGAAAAGTTTCTTTTCTCTCTCTTTTTTTTTTCTTTAGGGCGGCAGATTTTTGTACCGTTCGATTGTCCGAACCATTTCCTGGATCCCACAGAGTCTGAAAAATCTGGCAGCAACTGTACTCAAAGAAATTTTTTATCTGATTTGATGTATTTTGCACATTGTAACCAAGGAATTGGTTACGAAGGATTTGGTATTTAACTCTATAATGCCTGTCATGTCACATGTGTTCTGTATTGTAAAAATGTGAATAATTTTCACTTCTCCTTGCAACGATACGCGGAAGAACAGCCTAAAATTTTAATGGTCGTAATGTTGCATTGTTGGGTAACCGAGCAGTTTTAAATTTTGCTCTTGGTTTCCTGCATATATCTACCTGTTCATTTTTATCATTCTTTGGACATTGAGCAGTCATTATAATTGGCTGAATTTAATTGTGATTTTATCATGAGCTTGTCAGTAAATCTCCCAGTTTTTTTGCATTTCTGCAATGAAAGGGACGTTAGTGATAAAATTCAGGAAGTTCATAACATTTATTTACTGTTTTTAATGCCCGGCCATTGCAGTATTAACAATTTATCATTTTCCTAAATCACTTGTCCACAAAGTGGCCAATATTCGGAATTGCCATGTGATGCTAATGCAGGGGGTGGTAACAGTGAAATTTTGTTTACATGATCCCACTTAATACGTTTTTCAGCATTTTTTTTTATTCCCGCCGTATGCATTTATATAGGGGTAATTTTTTTTCGTATGGCTAATATGAGCATATTGTAAGGTAACGCGAAGGTCGGACTTGGGGAATCAGGCTTTATTGCAGACCTGAAGCCTTGGTCGCACACTGCAGCCAAACACACTCCGCGGTGACGATGGGTATCTACAAGAGGGAGCAGGATGAAGATGAAGCAGCACGTTCAGCCGTGTGGAAGATGAAGCGCCACACAGTGCTCACACTATTTCGCCCGCGCAGTTGAAGCGGCCAGCCTGGCCGCAATTAGTCTGCAGGATTGCGCCGAATAAAAGGTTTCATACGTGAAACGTGGACAACTTCAGTGCCACGGTAACGACAGTCCAGAGGAGGGTAAATAGGGGAGACTCGATAGTTGACCGGGGAGGTTTTTGCAAGAACTGTGTAGGGACCAATGTAACGGTGCTGTAACTTGTCACAAAGGCCAGGAGTGCGTAATGGGGTCCAAAGTAACACCTCGTCGCCGGGACGGAACGAAACTTGGCGATGGGTTGCATCATAGCGGCACTTGCGGTCTTTCTGGCTAGCTTCCGTGTTGACGCGAGCAAGCCGGCGAGATTTGGCCACTCGGGAAAGAAACTGGTCAGGAAGAGAGGATGAGGAACTGGCATGTGTAGAAAGAAAAGAGGCGTCAAAAAAGGTAGCGGGAGAACGGCCGTAAATGAGGAAAAACGGGGTGTAACCTGTGGTCCGCTGTACAGCCGTATTGTAGGCAAACGTAACAAAAGGAAGTATTACGTCCCAGTTTCGGTGGTCCTGGTCGACGTACATAGACAACATGTCAGAAAGCGTGCGGTGGAACCGCTCAGTCAACCCATTAGTCTGCGGGTGATAGCTGGAGGTCAATTAGTGATGTGTGGTTGAGGCCTCAATAACTTCGGCTACAATCGTCGACAGAAATGTCCAACCACGATCGCTGAGAAGCACTTGAGGGGCCCCATGGCGCAGTACAAGCGATTCCAAAAAGAAGGTCGCGACCTCATGTGCTGAGCCATTAGGCAGGGAAGCGGTCTCAGCGTAGCGTGTTAGGTGGTCGACGGCGGTGACGATCCAGCGATTACCTCGTGCGGACAATGGAAGTGGCCCATATAAGTCTATGCCAACAACGGCAAAAGGAGTAGCAGGGCAAGGTAGCGGCTGTAGTAGGCCAGCAGGAGGAGAAGTGGGCCGTTTGCGGCGCTGACATGGCAGACAAGAGGCGACGTATTTTGCCACACTTGAGGCGAGGCCTAGCCAGAAGAAACGGGTTTTCACGCGGTGGTAAGTTTTATGAAAGCCTAAGTGACCGGCTGTAGCATCATCGTGAAAAGCCGCCAGGATACGGGTGCGAAGCGCTCTCGGAATAACGGGGACCCAACGGGTGCCTTCAGAGCAATAAATATACAGTCGACTCCCGTTAGTACGAAGTTCACGGGGACGCCAAAAAACTTCCAATTAAACAAACTTCCAATTAAGCAGGAGGCACCAAAAAAATTCTCTTTATTTGCAGTGAAATCGCGTCAGCTCACGAGAAATAGTCCGTAACCTTTCACTGCTTCTGCTTAGTGAATCGTGCAGCAGAGAGCATGTTTTGCAGACTATAGATATGCTTAAAAGCTTCCGCCGAGTTACTTTCTGCAGCGAAAAAGCGCTCCACAACACCGAGGCCCGCCGCTGCATCGGCAGCCCTTGGTTGCGGCTCATCTTCGATGTCGTCGTCCACGTCACTCTCATCAAGAGATTCGCTGGGCCGAACAATCTGCAGAATTTCGCCGTCCGTAAGGGCTCCGCACGTTTCGACTTCACTGTCCGCAGCGACGAAGTCTTAGAAGGGAACGTCACCCAGAGCAGCACCAAAATCGGCGCCGTCGAGCTCGCCTGTTTGTTCTTCCCCTGATGCAGTACAAGGAGAGGCATCTTCCGAAGCAGCTGCCACAAAGCCGCAAACCCTGAAGCAGTTCGCAACCGTCTCTTTTCTGACGCGATCCCACGCTCGCGCTAGCATGTGAATGGCGCTAAGCAAACTCACCTCGTACTGTGAGGAGTTGTCCATGCACAAAATCATGCGCTCAAGCAGGTGCTTCCTGTAGAGGACCTTCACATTTTTTATTATGCCCTGGTCCATGGGCTGCAGGACAGACGTTGTATTCGCAGGCAAGAAAGCAAGGCGTATAGCGCTCAAGGTCGGCACATTCATGTGCGCACTACACTGGTCCACAAGAAAGAGCACTTTCCGGTTGGACGACGCAAATTTTCGATCCAGCTTCATCAGCCAATCTTTGAATAACTCTGAGGTCATCCAGGCCTTTCTATTCGACGCGTAGTCGACAGGAAGTGTCTTCACACCTTTGAAGCACCTTGGTTTGGCAGCCTTCCCCACCACAAGCAGGCGACATTTTTCTGTGCCAGTCATATTGGCCGCGAGAAGCACAGACACCCTCTCCTTGCTCCGTTTGCCCCCGGCACAGTCGTCGGCTTTAAAGGTCAATGTCTTCTCTGGCAGAAGCCGGTAAAAGAGAGCAGTCTCATCTGCATTAAATATGTTCTCCGGTTCGTACTCGGCCAAGTACTCGGGGAGCTTCTCTTTCCAGGTCGAGCATGTTTCCGCGTTTACAGACGCCCTCTCACCGCAGACGCTCTTAAACACCAGGTCGTGGCGATCCTTAAATCGTGTGAGCCATCCATCAGACGAGGCAAACTCTTCAATCCCCAACATTGTTGCGAGTGATTGGGCTTTCGCTGCGACGATCTCACCGCTGAGAGGAAGTTTGTTATTTCGCGCTTCCCTAATCCATACCAGCAGGGCCTTTTCAAGCTCTGGATGGGCGCCTGTGCGCATTCGTTTCCGCGACATCTTGAATGTGTCGTGCTCAAACGCATCCAGGATTGAACGTTTGTTCTTGATAAAGTTGGAAAGGATGTTAGGCTTAATGCCATACTTCCGAGCGATGTCTTGCTTGGCGGTGCCTCCCTTTTCAACTTCTCTCAAAATCTCGACTTTCGTCGCCAAGTCAAGCGTGCGATAATTTCCACGAGTCGTCATGACTGGTAGAACCGCTGCGTGCGAAGTCAAAACATGGAACCAACCGCGGAACGAACGAGAGAGAGACTGGTCGCAGCTAAGAAATGAGCCTAGTGACGCTGTCGCGACGCGACTTGTCAGCACGCGCTAAGCCTAATCTCACCACTTCGAGTTTAGCGGCGCTGCGGGCGCTTACGATGGCATCGGTGTATCTTGTTCGTTTCAAAGCGGCGGTGCTGACAACCATGATAATATCAAAATGGCGGTCGTCGTGATTCTCGATTGAAAAATAACTTCTAATTAAACGATACTCTAAGCTTTTCAACTTCGAATTATTGAGCGATATTTCCATAGAATTACATATAAAACAGTCGGGACCACCACATCTCTTCTAATTAACCGAAAATTCCAATTAAGCGGCTTCTAATTATCGGGAGTCGACTGTAACGGGAGAGCACGCCGTTGTCAAGTTTGAACTTTTGGAGTTGCCTGCGCATCCTAGCGGTAGGAGGGTGAGAAGCACCGGTGAGAAGGTTGATTAGGGAAATACAGTAGGGATCTGCTCGCTGGTGTGAAATAATGGCGTAACGATCTGGAGCAGCGGCAGGAGTAGCACAGGTGATGTTTGGAGGTCTGGACGACATTGGGACGTCGAGGGTGCACGCAGGAAGGCTCGAGGAAGCACTAGGTGGTGGTTCTGATAGCGGGCAGCGGGAAAGAGCATCGTCATCTCGATGTTTGCATCCCGATTTGAATATGACATCGAAGTGGTACTCCTGCAAACGCAGAATCCAACGGCCCAGGCGTCCAGTCAAATTTTTGAGGGTTGATAACCAGCACAGAGCGTGGTGATCGGTAACGATCGGGAAATGGCGGCCGTAGAGGTAGGGGCGGAATTTCTGAACTGCCCAAACGACGGCGAGGCACTCTTGCTCAGTGATGGCGTAGTTGCGTTTCGCTGGTGTTAGAGTTCGACTGGCAAACGCAATTACCTTTTCCCGAGAAGCGGTATCACGTTGCAGAAGTACGGCGCCGATACCGAGGCTGCTGGCATCGGTGTGAAGAATGGTGGCAGCAGTGTTGTCGAAGTGAGCGAGAACAGGGTCCGAAGTGAGGGCATTCTTTAGGGTTTGGAAAGCTTTTTCGCATTCTTCGGACCAATTGAAAGTAGTACGGTCTGTAAGGAGGCGGTGGAGCGGTGCAGCAATGGTAGCGAAATTGCGAATGAAACGGCGAAAGTACGAAGACAGGCCAAGGAAACTGCGTAGTTCCTTAGTCCGCTGAGGACGTGCAAAGTTCAAAACTGCAGCAAGCTTGTCAGGGTCGGGTCGAATGCCATCGCGGCTGACGAGGTGGCCCAGGATCTTGATTTCTTTCTTGGTGAAATTGCACTTTTTTGTGTTCAGCTGGACACCGGCGGATGCCAGGCACGTTAATACTTGATCAAGGCTGCATAAGTGATCAGAAAAAGTCGCAGAGAAAATAACTATGTCATCCAGGTAGCACAAGCATGTTTTCCACTTAAGTCCTCTAAGAACAGTGTCAATCATGCACTCAAACGTAGCGGGGGCATTACAAAGTCCAAAAGGCATGACATCGAATTTGTAAAGCCCATCGGGACTAGCGAATGCGGTTTTTTCTTTGTCGGCTTCGTGCATCGGTATCTGCCAGTAACCGGAGCGCAAATCCAAAGTAGAGAAATATTCGGCACCCTGAAGACAGTCGAGGGAGTCGTCAATTCGTGGCATAGGGTAAACATCTTTGCGAGTGACTTTGTTAAGTGCGCGGTAATCAACGCAAAAACACACGGACCCATCCTTTTTTTGACCAAGACGACCGGAGATGACCAGGGGCTAGCTGATGGCCGAATAATGTCTCGTCGGAGCATATCATTCACATTATCTTCTATGATTTTACGTTCTGATAAGGAAACACGGTAAGGGCGGCGGCTAACAATAGAAGTACCTCTGTAATAATACGGTGCTGTGCAGAAGACGTTCGGCCCAAGGTCGGAGAAGTGACGTCAAAGGAGGCTTGGTGTTTTCGAAGTAATTCCTGCAAAGCTTGGCGATGAGTCGCCGGAAGGTCAGGATTGATGGTGCCAAAGAGAACACAGAGAGAAGTATCGGAAGAAGCTGCTGGTGAGGAAGAGGGGGCGGTAAGGGTGGTGAGGGACACCGGGTGAATGTCCAGCGCACAAGGAAAACATGTCCCTTTAGTCAGCACAGTGGGCTCTGGGGAAGTGTTCGAAGCAGCGACAAGCGCTGTGCCATGCTCAAACCGAACAAGACTTGGTGGTAGCGCGACTCCACTGGTCAGATGGCGATCAGAAGGCACGATTAGCACATCTCCGTTATCAATGTCAGTAGACGTAAGCGCGACAAGTTGTTCGCATCCAGGGGGCAACACTGAGTTAGTAGCGGCAAGCAGGCGATAACGGGGCTCGGGAGGTTCAGAAGACGGATCGCTCTCGTTCATGTAAATGACCCTGTTGCGACACGAAATGCTGGCTGATGCGGCAGACAGAAAATCCCAGCCTAAAATAATTGGGTGAGCGCACGGTGACATCACGGCAAATTGTACATGGTGGCGGACACCATCAACAAAAACTCGCACAGTACACTTAGCAGAAAGCCGAATTATTGCACCATTAGCTCCACGGAGTGCAGGTCCATCATAAGGCGTTTTCACTTTTCGCAAGCGGGAGCACAAGTCAGTGTGTATCACTGAAACAGCGGCGCCCGTGTCAACCAAAGCCTCAACAGATAATCCTTCAACCCGCACTAAAATAATATTCCAGGGACGTTCCGGAGGATTTTTGGGATGGCCGAAGAGTGCAGTTTTCCCTCCTAAAACTGCAGTGGTCAGTTTTGCGACAGGCGGGGGGTCGTCAGAGAAGTTTGACGGAGAGGCGAGGTTGAGCGGCGAAAAGGCGAAGGAGAATGGCGTCTTGAAGGCCTGTAACCAGCAGGCGGAGCGGGGCTTTCTGGCGGGGGTGATGAACGTCGGGGATAATCAGGGAATGAACGGTGGTTAGAGCCGGAAAAGCGAGGAGGGTAGTCTGCTTCAAATGATTCGTAGCCGCGGCGTTCATTCTGGAGCCTGCGACGACAGAAGCGGGAAATATGGCCTCGGTACCCGCAGTAATAACACACAGGGCGGGCTGGGCGCCAGTTGGGGTAGTATGTCGGCGCCGCGGCAGGTGGTGCCAATGCAGCGACATGAGCAGTGGTAGGCGCCGGTGGCGTAGGCGCTCCAATTGCGGGCGGCAAGGACGTGACCCGGGCGTACGTTGGCACCTGACAGATGGTAGGAGCGACCGATGTTGGCGGGGAATCGGTCATTGAGGCCAGCTCTTCTTTGACAATGCTACGCAGACCGGCACTTGAATGATGTGGCTCAGATGCAGGGCGGCACAAATTACCTTGAGCCGAGAGCTCTTCACGAATTAATTCGTGAATAAGCGCACGGAGGCCAGCTTCGGCAGTGAAACCAAATGAAGTGGGATCAGGCTGCAGGCGTATTGACTGTAGTTCGTCAAGGTGTTGACAAGTCGATATGATGGCGTCAATTGTGGTAGGGTTCTGCACCGCCAGGGCGTTATGGGCGAGTGGGCCAATACCTTTAAGGACGTGCCGAACCCGCTCGACCTCTGGCATGGTGTCATTTATGCGCCGACAAAGTGCGAGAACATCTTCGATATAAGAGGTATAGGTCTCATTGGACCGCTGAAGTCGGGCTTCTAGCTTCTTCTTGGCGGACTTCGTGCGAACAGTAGGAGTGCAGAAAATCTGGCGTAACTTTTGTTTAAATGTAGCCCAGTCCGGAATCGTCAATTCATGATTTAGAAACCACGTTTTGGCCACATCCGTCAAATAAAAGGACACATTAATTAGTTTAGAGAATCGTCCCACCGGTTGAAAGCACTGACCCGGTCGTAGCTGTCGAGCCAGTCATCAGCGTAGTCGCCGCGGAGACCGGCGAACATCTGCGGGTCGCGCTGACGGCTACTGACAGTCCAAGTGGCAAGGGGAGCTGGAGTCGAGTTGGTAGCAGCCGGAATAGCGGAGTGGCCCTCTTGAGTCATGACGATGGTGGTCGGGGTCAAACGGCGGCCAGAACAAAGCTCCAGGTGGATGCAGGTGACGAAGCAGCGGGGAAATCAAGGCGCACCTCCACCACGTGTAAGGTAACGCGAAGGTCGGACTTGGGGAATCAGGCTTTATTGCAGACCTGAAGCCTTGGTCACACACTGCAGCCAAACACACTCCGCAATGACGATGGGTATCTACAAGAGGGAGCAGGATGAAGATGAAGCAGCACGTTCAGCCGTGTGGAAGATGAAGCGCCACACAGTGCTCACAATATTTTCACATGGATTTGTATAATACGATTGCAGAAATGTATGAGAAACTTGTGTGGTTTCTGATTTCAATTCAGGAAGCAGCGAAAAAAGTCTTTGCTGTAGGCGTTAGATAGTAGTTGCAGTGATGCTAATGCTTGTGGCCAAAGCTATTTTAATACACTCGGTTATAGTTATAACGAAATCTGCAAATCTTATTTAATGACACTGCCTGCATGCAACCTAGGTTGTGCGGCATTCGTTGTGTTCATATAGCTGCATAGAGATACTACTATACTAACTGCATGTGCCCATGACGTTAGTGGTTGCATATGCCATATAACATTAAAAAAAGGAAGATTATCATATGAAAAGTTGAGTTTTAAATTGTTCTGCCACATTTCTTGGCTCCACAGTCAAGTATTTGTTAATTTGGAGATGGAGCTTTCGAATGAAGCAAGAGTAAATGTTGTTGAAAAAGTCAGTAGATCGTCCCTTTAATATGTCACATTTTTCAGATGTCCTTACTTGTTGCTCTTTCTTTTCCTGTGTAGCCATAGATGATGTGCCGTTTGAAGTCAATCCAAAGTATCGGGCCATGTTTAGACTCTCTGAGGTAAGAATTCCTTTTTGATTATTGTTGAGGCCTGTATTATGTGCTTGTCTAAGCTTGCTGTGTGTGAACATATATGTGTACCTGTAGCTAGGTAGGTAGGTGTGTGGTGCAGTGGTGTTCTAGCAATTCTCTACAACCCTGGTACAGTAGAACACCGCTATAGTAAATTCGGATATAATAAAAACTCGGATGTAATAAAGTGAGACTAAAGTCCCGGGTCAACTTCCATAGACTACATTTTTCCCCCCTTTATAGTAAAGACTTTTTGGTAAAAATCGGTTCTAGTAAAGTGTATCTAGCCGCAGCGATGACTTCCCACGTAATTATGTCGCCGTACGCGCATTATCTAGAATAATGAGGAATTTTTTTTCTGACACAAAAAAAAAAAAAAGAGAGAGAGAGAGACAGCGAGCATTTTATATTTTTTTAATGCCTTTACCACCAGACTTAGCAGCACTCATGAGAAGCAAACTTTATATAAACCTTGGAGCCGTGAGGGAAAGCATGCAGTGCGTAAGAAAAAAAAAAAAAGTCTACAAATATGAAAAGAAGGCAGCGCAGTCTGTTCAAAAAGTAAAAGAGAGTAAAAGTGCAGCAAGAAATAGGGAAGGGAAGAAACGGCTGAACGTTCTCAGCACGGTGCAGCATGAAGCAGCGGTAGCAACAACTGGAAATGCAGCATGTGCCATTTTGAAGCGCTTGCCTGCCACGTGTATTTCTCATCTATTGCCTCTTAAATGATAGAAACAGCCAGAGATGGCGCTGTGTTCATGCAAGGCTTTGGTTTTCACATGAAATCAAACTCGGTGGTATCGTAGCCACGTTGCCTTCATGCTTAAGAAGTACTTCCACAAGGTGTAAATCAAAAAATCTGATAACTGAAAAAAGAAAATGGTTTCTTGGGTTTAACGTCCCAAAGCGACTCAGGCTATGAGACTCTGTAGTGGAGGACTCTGGAAATTTCGACCACCTCGGGTTCTTTAAGTGCACTGACATCGCACAGCACACGGGTGCGTTGCTTTTCGCCTCCATCGAGAAGCAGTTGCCGAGGCCGGGGTTCGATCCCGCACGAAGAGAGATGAAAAAGTTGGAAGGTGTTTTAGTGTGGTTTTTTTTCATTGAGCAGCGAGACGTGTTTAGAAAGTGGCCATTTAATTACCAGACAGCATCTTTAGGAGCATGTCATAACCAACAGGTGATATAGTAAAGACCCTGATATAGTAAAAATTTTTGCCATTCCCAGTGACTTTACTGTAAAGGGGTTCTGTTGTATTTCATCTGAGCCACAGTCCTGTACCTGGACCACTTTCCCCTTTTCACCCTTTCTTTTATTTTGCCTAGATGATCAGTTCACCGGAGTACACTTTGGAACATCCATAGCCTTGTTATTGTGGATTTGGATGAAAGCTGTTTCAGCTTGTTTTTTCAATTTACCACTACACCGACTCTTGCTCAGTTGCCGAGTAAATGTAGGTTTTATAAATTTGAGAGACAAGTATGACTAATCTTCCATGGCTATTTGAACAAGTTGACCTCTGCAGTAAGGCGCCCTAAAACGTCTTCCTTAAAACCTGCAAAATGTTTTGATAATGACGGCGAGCCAGTGAAATGTGCTACTGCAAAATGTTTTCCTACAGAAGTTTTTTGTCGGCAGTTACCGGTGATAAATGATTGCTCCCAGCTCCTCTGAGGTTGGTTGCTTGAGGCGGCCTGGCACTGCGAAGTTCTCTGAGGACCGTGCTTCTTTCCCTTCTGTGCACACTGACTGCTGCTAGGGCAACCTTGATGCTGAAAAAAATTACGTAATTAACAGCAACAAGCTTTCTCTGGCATGTGGAAAGTAAAAAAGAAATAGAGGGCAGGAATTTGTAACAGGTACTACCAACTGTTGCAAAGCTAAACGCGAACTGTAAAATGCTGCTCTCAGTTAAATATTCTGCTTATTTGCTGTGAAATTTGGTGTACTGACGGCATGAGACTGTCTATTCTTCTCAATAGCACGCTTGTATTGTTTGCCCAATTCGATCAGAACTAATTAGAAACAGGTGTCGTCTGCTGAATCAATGACATTAAACAAGCAACTTTCGCACAATTCGTGGTGCCATCTGGGGCATACCTGCAAAATGATTATTTTATTCTTGCAGGCATGAAACAAACTTGAACTTTGGTTGACATTGTTTTCTGTGCTCAATATTGTTAAAGCACTGGATAGAGCATCTTCAAAATAGCCTCTTAGTTCGCCCCTAATCCTGAGGGCAAAAGGGGGTACAGATGTTCCTCAACTGTCCCTTATGACATCTACTGGTGATGCCAGGAGTCATGAGCTTTTTGTTATCAGTTTTTGATGCTGGAGATGACATAGATTTCTGATTGATTCTGATGGAATCAGGCAAGCGCGTTATCTTAAATTGGTATTTAAAGGGATAGATGGTCGTATGCCATTTGTGAATCATATTTCAGAATTAATAAGCAATCGGCTTGACCAAGACAAGTATTTTATGGGGTTTGCATATAGCACTGCAGCAGTTGGTAGAAATGGCTAGCATTTTTGGAAGCAAGATGGGTTCTCTGCTGTACGTAGAGCAGCCATGTTTGATGCAGACATACTTTAGCGCAGTATGTAATTATTAGACATGCATATTTGCCAATTGCGGAATAAACCTTAAGGCCACCTTGCTAACAATACCGAGATGCTTAGTAATCTGTTACTTCAGCTGCTCATTCAATGCTATGCCTACCTCTGTATGTTTTGGAACTCTTGCAGTGTTTTGCAAGGGCAAGAGAAGAGGGGGAAAGCTCAGAGAAAACAATCAATAGCACCTGTGAAGGTGTTTCAGGACTTCTGAAAACCACCATGTTGCCATGGGTGTTGCAGTAGAAGTATTGTTTGTCGACTCTCACATAGAGCTCATGATTGCTGAACCTGCTACTGAGCATTGTACAATTGAGAAATAAGCAAGTAAAACTCAATGAGTTAAAAATAAATTACTAAAAACTGTAGTGACTGAGAAATCTATTCGTCTGATTGGAAGTTTGTCTTAAAAAGGGGTCCTCCAGCATAATTTGAGTGCATTGTTTTGCTTCTTGCTGCAATTGTTGAGTTATTGTGTTGTGATTATCACTGGTCGTAACACGCATATTTCGATATCTAAGGTCAATTTGCTCTAGGACCAAAATTATAGCACTGGCGGTGTCGGCACACACTACAGTCAAACCCAGGTATATCGAACTCGAACGGGATCGCGAAATTGTTCAATACAGTCGAGCCCGGATATAACAAGCCCGGATATTTCGAATTTTGGTTATACCAAACTCACGGAATATCCCCTTGAAAATCCCATGTAAAAGTATAGGAAAGCTGTGTCGTATATCGAACTCAATTTCACCAGTCGTTCAATATATCGAATTCCGCACCACGCATTGGACGGTGCGCCTTTCCCAAAGACTATCGTATAATCGGCCGTTTGCCGCATGATGTTTTCAAGCCACGTGCGGAAGGAATGAGTGGGCACAGTTGGGCGACGGCTGGTCTAGGGCAGCGCCGCGCCCTTTCTCCAAAGGCGCCGCGCGCCAGCACATGACGTTTGCAAGCCATGTGCGTGAAGGAATGAGAGAGAGCCAATGCAGCAGTGGTGTTCAGGAGAGGGGCAAAACGCGATAGAGCGAAGAGCAAGGATGTGCCCACTCTTCCTCTCCCCTTCCTTTCTCTTTCCCGGTCTCCGTTCGCAACAGCACGCACTGCGCACGCGCGGACAAGCCAGCTCAGCCCGCTCAGCCCGTGGCAGACGCTTTCTCCAGTGTGTGTTGTGAACGCACTGCCCACGGCGGCTGATGTGCGATGCGCGTCCATGAAGGCGTCTCGTGTCGTCGTGCTGCACAGGCGCGGCTGTGGAGACAGAAGTGGCAGTCTGTTTCTCTCTCTCTCTCTCTCTCTCTTTTTTTTTTTTTTTTTTTTTGCAGGAGTCGTTCATTCTTGCCGTCGTGATGAACATGCAGCTTAGCGTATGCTATGACGGCTGCAGGCGTTAAGCAGCGGCAATCTAGTTTTTTTTTTTTTTTCTTTTGTGAGAGTCGTCCTTACTTGTTTACTTGTCGTCAGTAGAACCAAAAACTGGGCGAGTTTGTGAACGTTCAACGTTATGTACAGCGCGAAAAACAAAGACAGGAAAAGAAACACGTAAACAAACAAGCGCTTGTTTGTTTGCGTGTTTCTTCCCGTCTGTTTTTCGCACTGTACATAATGTTACTTGTGCTGAACGTGCGGCGCAACGTAAGCTATGGCGGCTGTGGTTTTTTTTTTTTTCTTTTGCGAGAGTCGTCCATTCTTACATCTATGAATCAACGAAAGCGTGCAGTCAGCTGCGATCATGACACCTACTTTTAGGATTGTTTTCTTCAAACGTCATTTGCAGCTATCACACTTCCAATCATTTTGTGGCAGTGGACTACGCTCACCGCTCATCCCAAGCGCGGCGTGATAAATCGAACCATGGCTTGTGCAGTCAAGCCATCACGGGCACTCTGTCAAGTTCGCTCCCTGTCACTGCTGGATCTATCAAACGCATATCAAAGGATAAACACGCCGTGACGTTATCCCTGCGTAGCATCTTGGCGCGCTGCCATTAAATGTGCTGTGGATGCGACGGTCGAAACGGAGAAACGCGCCTTCGAACCTTTTTTTTTTTTTTTTCTCAGATGGAGGCAAAAGTGGGGGTGGGTTCATTATGTGACTGGGTTGATCACGCGACAAATACCTTATCATTTTTCACAATTCCAAGGTGCGTCTCAAGCCGATTTTTGTATATCGCATTATCGATATATTGAACTATTTCGCAATCCCCTTCGAGTTCGATATATCCGGGTTTCACTGTATATCGATACTTCAATATACAAAAATCTGCTTGAGATGCCACTTGCGATCGTGAAAAATGATACTGTATTTGTCGCTTAATCAACCCACTCACATTATGAACCCACTCCCCACTTTTGCCCCCCGAGAATTTGAAGAAAATAAAATAAATAAATGCGTTCGGTGGCAGGTACTTCTGTTTCAAAACCGGCCAATTCACAGCTCATTTATTGGCAGCACGCAAAGATGCTGCGCAGCGATAACATCACGGTGCATTTATCTTTTGACTCTACTTTTCATAGATCCTGCGGTGGCAGGGAGTGAACTTAGCAGAGTGCCCGTGATGGCTTGATTGCTCAAGCCTGGTTCGATTTTTTGCGCCACACTTCACTCTGTCGCGTTTTTTCCCTCTCCCGAACAACACGGCTGCATTGGTTCCCTCTCGTTGCTTCACGCACATGGCTTGCAAACGTCACGTGCTGGCACGCGGCAAGCGATCACCGCAGATGCGCGCACCTTTGAGGAAAGGGCGCAGCGCTGCCCTAGACCGGCCGTCACCAAACTGTGCCCTCTCATTCCTTCCACGAGTGGCTTGAAGACGTGATGCGGCAAACGGCCGAGGGGGATGCGATAGTCTTTGGGGAAGGCACACTGTCCAGTTGCGTGGTGCGGAGTTCGATATGTCGAACGACCGGTGAAATTGAGTGATATGCAACACAGCTTTCCTATACTTTTTTTCATGAGATTTTCAAGGGGATATTTCGTAAGTTCGACATAACCAAAATTGAATTATCTGGTTTTGGTATATTCGAGCTCGGCTGTAGTAGTTTTCAGCGGCTATGACTTCAACTGGCAGGTGTTTGACGATTGAATAAATAGCAGATGCACTGCAAATTGTGCCCTTTAGAAAACTATTGTAACTCTTAGTGATATGTTATGTCACGTCGTAGTGTTTTATTTATATTGAGTCAGCAAGCCCAACTTGTTTCCTTTACACAAAAGTACTGCCAAGCAAGTGACAAAAAGCACCAACAGAGGTGCTGGGTGCTATTTTGCATAATGTTAGTAATGTAGAAACAAAAATTCAATAAATAATAGGATGATGGTATAGTTAACCAATCTAAAACAATAATTAAGATATAGGGGAAAAAAATGATCATGATAGCAACTGCTACCACCCCGTTTCAAAGGGGACGCTCTTGTATTCCATCCATCCACCAAAGAATTTCACTACCTATACACTTGGACAGCTACCTGTGGCTGTAATCAACATATTTTTTTAAACCAGAACACAGGCTGTAGAGAAGCTTAAATTAGTTCTTGCCCACAGATCCACTTTCAGCGCGACCGCCGCCACTATTCTATGACATCACTGCTCCCAATGCCGCGAACACCGCCGCACCATCTGCACCAGCGTGCTTTCTGCAAGCTGTCCGCACCAGCGATACAGCAGATCCTTTGTGCCAGTGTCAGGAAATTGTAGCGGGTTTTACAAGGCCTACAAATGTAAGCCTGATAAATGGCTTCACCCAATAACACAGCGCAGGCGGTGCATCTGGCGTAGACTGCTCAGCCAATGCACATGCTTTGAGGCCGGACTGCTAGCTCAATGACAGTGCGCATTGGGTACTGCTCCGGTGGCTATCAGTGAGGCCGTGGTTGAAACGAAGTTCACAGCGAACAGCCGTGCGCCCCTTTTGGCTCTCAGATAATGTCAGCAGAGTGACGAAATGTTTGGGTGGAGTGATCTACGTCACAGGCATTGAGCTAGTGTGTCAAAATTCTCTATCAGGGTGACATTTCTGAGCCTTGTAAACCGCGCTACAATTTTTTTTAATGAAATTCGTTTTCGCGGCTATTACACTATCATGCAATTGGGAATAGTTCTTAATGGTTTTTTATTAGTCTCTCTGTGCTGTAGCAGTGGGAGAGGAGGGGTGTGTGTGGCCAACAAACATGTGATTGCAACAGTAGATGAGATAGGGAGGAAAGTCTTCCACCATCACCAGCGCCCTACATGTCACAAGTAGCTACATGACTCCCTTTGTCTGACATTGGGAGAGGAAAATCGGCCATGTCGCAGTGCATCCTGGACTAATTTCCATGTCTCCGTGTTAGAATATTAGTGGCTGCATTTCTGCTCTGTGTTACTATCTCATTAATCACATTGATCGCGCCTTATTCTTTCTTAACTTCGTATAGCTAAAATGAAACTTGGGAAGTACAGGGGGCAGCTACAATTCTGCAAATATAACATATGCCCTAAAACGAAAATTTAAAAAGTTAACTTGATTAGTTAATTGGGAAACTATTTGAAGCAGTTTGCCTCTTACCTTGTGTCTGCTGTAGCCCCCAATGTAGCTCTAGGGCAAAAATAAATCTAAGACTAGTTATTTTGTCTTAAAGTTTTGGACCTTCTAGAAAAAAAAAAAAAAATACGCTCGGTACATGCCTTTCTTTTTCTTTTTTTTCTTTGTGGGATGCAGTGCATGGCACATGACACACATGCAGTGTTGAGATCCGACTACGTCAGATCTGCTAGCCTCTCTCTGGGACCTCTCTGCAGACATTATTTTTGCTACCACACAGGGCCAACACACAGCAGCATGAAGGGCAGTTTCTTGAAAGGCCTTTATGGTCATCTTTTTTCAGGTTATTTGAGTCATGGTACCAGCCCCCTAGTGGGTCAGGTGGCAGGAGTATGGTTGTATGCATATAAAGCATATGAATAATAATGCGACAGGTGGCTGAAATCATTAGGCGAAATGTAAGAGCCTGCTTCTTTGTATGCCTAATTAGACTAATTGTTTCCTTTTGTCTTCCTCCACAGTTCACCATGCCAAACATTAGGATCAAAACAGCTAATGAAATATTTGAGGAGGTGAGTAAAGGCAGGAGCATTTGCATGTTTTTGTAGCCTGCTTGAGTGCTATACGTATTCCTTCCGGCGATTTTTCGATGCTCGCAGATATCAACGAAATTTGCATCAGACGTTCTTCTCAGCGTCAGCATTACATGTTCGAAAAAGCACAGTTGAGGGCGTTTTAGTTTTCCCGCAAAGTAATTTTACAGATAGCACTCCAGGACCCGCGACTCATGCTGCCAGACAGGAAATTTTTGCGGTCAACACCGTGCTTAAGGGTGTCACAGTCGTGGAAGGGCACACAGGCACATCCGACAGCTTGCTTCTAAACAGCATAGATCCTGGAATCACTGTCTTGTAGTTTCAACTCACACTTAATGCATTCCTTTACAGCGATGGGTGTTATCTAGTGTTGTGTTGTCGACTGCATGAGTTATTCTACAAAAAACAATGCACTGGTTTGCCACCAATTTCCCGGCGCCCCCTCTACACCTGAGAACGCATGTGTGCTCGGAACATCTCACGCGGGCCTGCTACCAACATAGAATGGTTCTGATGGAAGGGTTTGGCATCGCGACTACTAGGCGATAATTGAAATCCGATGCTGTGTCGACGATATTTCCGCGCACAACATAAGCTAAACCTGCCGCAGTCCGCCGGTGCCAGCACGGCGAATTGTTTGTGAGCCACCGTCAGAAGAAAAAAAAGCATGCTAAAATCTGTTGATCTCTTAAATAATACACGATTGGATAAATTAATGTAAAAGAATACCCTTACTGAGGATCGCTATCTGCAACGAGATTCTGGGGATAACTGCGATACAAGCGAATTTCTGCTCGCAGTTCCCAGCTGCCAGTATGTCGCTCAGCTCATCCGATCTTGTACTCTAGCTCCACTGCTAAGGCGTCGCCGAGATTGCATCTTTCTTTTACTCTGAGACTGTTAGGTTGACAGTAAGGCTGTTCCACGAACAGACCATTTACTATAGCGCTGATACTCCGAAGCACCATCCACTGTGGCTTTGGTGTGAAACAGTTTAGGCCTAGCGACAACTGGGGCACAGCGCACGGCCAGAGCATCGTTGTCCGCTGCTCTCACAGGCAGCACCGTTGTGGTAAGCTCGCTGCATTCAGTGTGCCAATTGTTGCGAATTTGCCGTCTATTTTCTTGATCCGACTGGGGTCGGTCATATTTTGAAGCACCGCTTGGCATTTACATTGCCGAGCAAACGATCCTGAGAGGATGGAACGGGACCACATGCTGCGCCGTCGGGCGCATACTCTCGAAGGTTGTATCCGTTGATCCTATATGACTTGCTGCTCATGAAATTTGCTTTAATGTGCGAAGTGCACATAGTTGAAACTGCATGGCCAGCCTGTGCGCTTTAAAATTTTGCATCCAGGCTCGGCGCACCTTCCGTGAACAAATGCTGACACCACCGCTGAGCTTTATAACGGATAGTCATGATCAGCAGGCTGGTCACGTATGACATGTAAGACGTCAATGAGAATTTGAAAACTGCTTTTGCTCAGAGCGCAATCATTTTTGTAATATATCGAAGGCCTAAAAACTTTTGTGTGTGCTCAATTTTTATCCTTGCCATTATTTGAAAAAGTCATTAGTTTTGGTCGTGTAGCAGCGCATAGAAAAAAATTATATTCAGTTCAACAAATGCCATTCTGTGGGAACGACATTAAATGTTTTATGTGGCAGGGGTATTGCTGTGTAGACAATAATCTGACTCGCAGCGTGGCGAATTTAGGGTTGGTTCTGAGAGCAAAAAAAAAGGTGGGGAATTTGTAGTAACGATCGGTCGCCCTCAGATATGCTGGCCACTTGCATCGGGTTTTGATGCTTCATACGGCAATAATTTAGCCACATTCAAAATCGCTCGCTCATTCTGCCCTCGTGCCAAATATTGCTTTTTTTTTTTTTTTTTTATTCCATTTGAATGACTATAGTCCTAGCTGTCCCTGGCCGATGACATTGAGGGCAACTCGTCATCGGGCAACTCATCGGGCAACTCAACTCAACGCGACAGCGACTAACGTTTGCACACCTCGTCAGTACGGCAGCGGGCACGTGCGGCGCTGCTGCACGCCTGTGTCGTCATGTGACGTCACGCGAGGCAGTGCTCTCAAGGCCCCGCACGGGAATTTCAATTTTAAGTTTTTTGCTTATTTAAAATCATTGCTCTCGTATTGTAAAAAATATAATCTCGTACTGTGATGACCAAGCCTTCAGAAATATAGATCAATAATTAACTCAGTACGGTCGAAAAACCTCCAGAGTTTCCCTTTAAACCCCAGCAAGTTATGAAGAGGGAACAAGTGTGCTGTTGCACCACAGCATGGAAAGAATTGATACAAAAACCTTTGTTTTTCAGCTCAAGTTACTAAAAATAAATTTAGGCTTGCTACAGTCAAATCTCTGTGCAGCGAATGCAAATATATTATGAATTATTGGCCGTGTCAAACTCTTCCTAAATATTTCTAACATGCACATATAATTCTTCCTTCATATGGAGATGGTGAAATCACTCTGATGTACCCTTTTCCATAACACATGGCTGTAATGTGGGCAAGGGGCCACTTTGACAGCTGCCATTGAGTGCTGTTGGTGCTGTGCAGAGAGGCTGATCTAACCGGTGGTCTCTTTTCCGCGGTTTCTGAGATCACTTTTATTAATCAGATGCGAATATATAAACAGAGAGAGGAGTTGTAATGATAGGTATGATGTAGAATGAAAGAGTTGAAGTTTGTGCATCGCACTTACAGAAGTGCTTTCAGATATATCAATTATATGTGCTCAGTAAGACAAAAAAGAATTTCTGTAAAAATAAGCAGATGCTGCCCCTCTCCTGATACTTTTTTTTTTTCTTTACCAAGCGGTCTTCTCAACGCAATTAAGGAAATGCAGACTGACTCAGCACCATACAAAATGAAATTATGGCATGCTCAATAATGTGTGCTGCTTGATCAGACAGCATAACAGTACAGCCTGTACTTGGTCATGCAAATATGGGTAATAAAATTAAATCCAAGTGTGATGCAGGAAGCCCATGACTAGTGCTCCTGTACCTGCCGTCGCCATGGGTTGGCAGTCAGACTTAGACATTGACACATATGGCACTATTTTATGGCCATGTGACTGAGGCCTCCATCATCCTTCTTCTTTTGTAAATGCAGTATCTAACCCCCTAGTGCAGTGGCTCTCAGCCGTGGATGTGTTGGGAACCCCTTGAGACAGGGTTGTGGGGGATCTTGTGTAGACTACTATCGCAGTTCCGGGAGCAGGTCGCGGGATTGGGATGGAGTCAAGGCTAAGCTAGCCTCTTAAAAAATGTGCACGATAAATCAGTGCGCCACGTCCTGCAGAGGATGTGAGGAAAGAGGTGATGCCAGGGCCTCATCTCATCAGGGCCGAGAAGAAGGGGGCCCAGTTATTCTAAGTTGCTTCATGTGTGAAACCACTGCACAGTAATGGAACTTCGAGCGAGAGAGCCCCGCCGAAGGACGTAACTTTGTTTAGCTGTTGGGGATACTTGGTCGAGCTGCAAAAATAAGAATTTCCCCCATGACTCCAGGGACTTTCTCTCTGTGCTGTGGCAGTGGGAGAGGAGGGATTCGGGCGGGCAACAAAAATGCAAGTAACAGTAGACGAGATAAGGAAAAAAATCTTCCTCTTCCACAATCACCAGCACCCTACAAATAGCTCAATCTCTTTCTACAATGTTGGGAGAGGAAAGTAAGCCATGCCATAGTGCATCCCGGACTAGTTTTCATGTCTCCATGTTTGAATGTTAGTGGCTGCATTTCTGCTCTATATTACTGTTTTATTAATTGCATTTATTGCACCTTATTCTTCCTAATTTTGCATAGTTAAAATGAAATATGGGGGAATGTTACAGTAGTACGGAAGTGGGGAGGGACTGCCAAGAAAAGGGCCCCATTTTTCTTAATTCGTCCCAGACTTGGACGAGCCAGGCTTGTCAAAAACTGGCTGTCATTTCCAGCTGCTGACTAGCCCTGCTTGTCGTGTATTTTGTGGGACTCTGTGTCCAGTTTACATCATGTAGAGCCTGTTCAGTACAAATTTTAGTTGAGCCGACAGATGCTGTTACGGACACTAAAAGACAGTTTTGGTTGAAACACCATTTTTGAAAAAATGTGCATTATGGGCCTAACTAACCATGGTGTAACAAGTACTAAAATGTAGGTATTTAGATGTCTTTTCATACGCATGAATAATATTTACTTCAGCACTGTAGACATGACAAAAAAAAAAAACTTCCATTGTGAACCTTTTCAAGAAAAAAATCTTAAAATCATGATAAAGCATAAATATAAACAGGGAATGGCAATAAAGAATTCCAGAATGTATAGAAGATAGTACACTGCCTCTGTTCTTACTATTGAAAATATGGCTTGCGTATGTGTAAGTTTCTTTCTTGGTGTTAACTCTGTCAGAATCGTGGAATAAAACAGGCAGCTTTGAAAGATCTTGGAAAGAAGAAAATTTTTAGTACATGCAGTATACACACAATTCCACTTCACGTATGGTAGAATGCAGCTACTATTTAGACGGTAGCCACCAAGGCTGGGATTGAATCCCAGCCTTGGTGGCCACTTTTTGATACAAGCGAAAAGCAAGATGCTCATGTACTGTACAGTATCGGTACATGTTAAAGAGCACGTTAAAGCGCACAGATTAGTCCCAACGTAATGGTGCATACTGTCTTCGAGGGAGAAAGTATTGAAAGGAAGAAACAGAATCTAAATGAGTCCTTATTTGATGCTCCATTTTGTATTCCCGTGTATAAATGCTCGGTTTTTGCATTTTTGTTAGTTACTTTTAAAATCTTTATTTCATTTTTTGATGTAATGATAGCTTGATTTTTATTTGCTGTTGCCATTTTTGGTGAACGGAAGTATGCATACATTGTTTTAATTTTTGTTGTTCACTTTATGACCCTGCTCCCAGCTAAACACCAGAATGCACAGATTGATCGTGCACAGTGCGAGGTAAAAAAGCCAGCTTATTATTTAAAATCTTCCTGTATTGCAATTTGCAGATTAATTCTAGGTGCATACTGAGACAAATATATTGGAAGCGTTTAGGTCGAACATCGTTTTAGAACCGCGCATGTTAGCATGTGCAATAAAATGGACAGCTCACCTTTGTCAAGGCATTGGTGGCCTTTACTTGTGTGTTGCTTGTTATTTTGAGGCACACTTTAATTCTGGTTACCTGCTCCTTTTCTTTTGTGCATTTGATAATGTTGGGTTTCTTGTCACTCTTGTGGTGATGCATAGTTTGGGCATCGGCATTTGTTTTCGTTGCAGTACAATTACAACTTCCAAGTGGAAAACCAAGCTCAACAGACCTGATTGACTTCAAAGAACTGCTGAGCGCCTTTCTTTTTTTTTTTTTTTTTTTTTTTTCCTTGACCTCAAGAAGAAACCACCGACTTCAGCGTTCTACAAACTGCTAGTTGTAGGTTTTTGTTTT
The DNA here is from genome assembly GCF_055883805.1 of Amblyomma maculatum. Taxonomy (NCBI): domain Eukaryota; kingdom Metazoa; phylum Arthropoda; class Arachnida; order Ixodida; family Ixodidae; genus Amblyomma; species Amblyomma maculatum. The sequence continues at coordinate 1,405,369 of NC_139344.1, read as the reverse complement.
TTTTTCAGGGAGAGCAGGGTGAGGGCAGCGAAATCAAGGTCACTTTTATGTATTGGAATACTATGTTGAAGACATATTTAGTAGGATGTCATCTAAACCTTGCTCTGACCAATTACATGGACTGAAACACTCTGCTTGTCATGCATTGCATTGTGCTTGTCTTTTTTCAGGGAGTGTCTTACTGTGTTTATTTTACCAGTTATTTCACATATATTGAGCGCTTGTAGCAGAAACAAGAGTATCGACGAGTTTTTTTTTTTTCTTCTTTTTGGTCAGGCACCCTCCTTTTAACATTGTTTTTTTGTGCGTATTTCACGTCATGCATCCAGAACTCTCCAATCACAGGTGGTGTGCGCCCATTTCAGTTCCTTGTGATAGCTGCAGTATTTACTTTCTTGGTATAATGAAACAGGTGTCTCATCTGCGCAGCAGATGTTTAGCAAGCTTTTACTTTCTTCACTTCATTGTACTTACTAAACCTTTCCATACGAAAGTCCATATCGTGTGACAGTCCTCTCATAATAAAGTTGTCAACAGCATTGGTATGTCTTGAGTGCTTTGATCTTCTGGTCTCTTCGTAGTTGTCCTAAAGGTAGGTCTAACTGTATATTGATGTCTTATACATTATTACAGAGCAAAAATATGCGGAAGATTCCTTGATGCCTTGGATCTGCAATGCCTATTTAACTATCATTTCTACAGTATTGATGTCACTATTCAGGGTGTTCATGTGTTATTGTCGCTGAAAAATGCCTTGCATCGAAGTAACTTCTTTTGGAATTCACGCGAGACCCTCATCCTACATAAATACTAAATTTGTAGTATTACAGCATGCATTCATAGGAGACTTTTTAGATCTGTACAGTGTAAGGCCCTTCAAAAATCTGCATTTTCCCGCTCACTCTCAGACTGCGGAGGAACCCAGTTTGAGCAGCTGCTGGTAACTTGACTAATTAATGTGGACCTGGCGGATCGTATCTAGAGGTACACGAATTGAAAAAATTACTGATGCAATGGCCCCAAGTTGCTCCCAATAAGAAATAAACTCAAACCTAATGATGGTTTGAAACTGCACATTCAATGCGAGACAACTGCCTCTGTGACAGTTTTTGTGTCTCTTGGGTTTCGGGTCATTTCGTGGCCAAAAAGAGTTTCATCTCGGCAATGCACCTTAACTAGCCTGGCAGCAAAGTCCTCTTAAAACACTCTTATCTCCATTTTATTAAATCTCATTGTGTTGGTAGCTTCCAGTGGAGTGTGCCACACGATCCAAATTATACACGTTAAATGCAATTGCCATATTCCACCTGCCGTGGTGGTGCAGATGGTTAGGGTGCTCGATTGCTGTGCTCAAGAATGTAGGAGCACTTTCTCGCGGTCGCTTTTTGATGGAGGCGGAAAGCAAGGTGCTCGTCTGCTGTGCGCTGTTAGTGCATGTTAAGGGACCCCAGGTGGTCGAAATTTCAGAGCTCTCCGCTACGGCGTCTCTCGTAGTCTGAGTTGCTTTGGGGCATTGGACCCCTTAAACCTAACCAAACCATCTTTCCATTCTCCTTTCTCTTTTTCTAATTTCTTAGTGCCAAGCAGGTGGGGAGAGCGGCCCTAACATTAGTGCACCCTTATATGCCAGATGTTGCAAGAAAAGCAGCCATCAGTTTTTGAAAATAACCTTTTTGAGATATTAAGTCTGGTTCTGTGGCACAATCGTACCAGCGTTAGTGGAGATCAGAAAAAAAAAAAAAAATGTTAGTAGGCTGGCGACTTCTTTGTAATAACTATTTAATTACATTAGTTGGTCATCTAGTTCATCTAGCCAGTCATTAGTAATAGGCATATTAATATATAGAGTTAAAAAAGGAAAGGTTTAACCTTGGCGCTGTGGTTCGGCAAAGATTTTTCTTTCTCTAAAAGAAGGTGTGGGTTTTCGAAAAACCTGCGCTCTAATCACTGCACCGTCAATCAATGGCGATCAATCTCTGTCCTACCTACTCTGTGGTGTTCACTGCTCCAGCCAACATGGGACATAATGCGGCACTTGCATCATTGATCGTTTGCACTGGGTGCAGTGCTAGAGTGCACATTTTTTGAAACCCGAGATAGCCAAAATTTGTTGTAACACTGAGGGTAATCACATTTTCAAAATTTTATAAGCTAATCTGGCTATTAATATTGGCAGGCTACAGATCTTATCGTAGCTAGGTGCCGAACTAATAGTTGAAAAGTTCATTATCAGAAATTAGTTGACACTACTCCAATTTTTTGATGTCAGCTAACACTAATACACTTGTGCTGCAGAGGCAGTCTTCATATCTAAAAAAAGTGGCGGCCTTCCTTGAAACTTGGCATTTCAGCCTCTTAATAACGAAATCATAACCATGCTGCAAAGCTTCTGTTATGCATCGTGTGAAGGGAGCTCTAAAAATTATCCAGTTCCTTTATCAACAGTGAGGTACAAATCTGTTTGGAAGGGTTGTTAAGCAGTTTGCAATGCTAACAAAATGTTTTCAAACTCCAAAGTATACTTAACCTTTTGTAGGGTGTTTTAAGTTTTACACAAGTATTGCGCTAACTGTATGTAACCCTTTGAGCTGAGAAGAACAAAAAAAAAACATTTGGAATTCCAATCCTTACACATCAATTAGCAGTGCTGAAGTAAGTGGGTCAGTTATGCCCCATGAACACAAAGTGCCATCTGGGCTCTGCTTGAAGCTCAACATTTCTGCATGTTAAAACCACTAGTTTCCTTTCTCAAGGGGTGCAAAGCACCAGGTGCAGAACAACAGGAATTTGCATGTTTCACACTTTGGCTTCCTTCCAAGTAGTGGAGCACTAGCATCTTTTTCTTGGAAAGCTGTGCAGGGCCCTGTTGGTGGTTAGCACCCAGGCAGTGCATCATTTTTATCACTTTTGTCCCCAAATAGCCCAGGAGCAATCAAATACATTTAGGTTACCTGCTGGTGTGTAGCGATTCACGTGTTGGCTATATAGTTTGTCAGTGCTGAACACTAGTGCTAACTGGCTTGTTGTAGCAGCTCGGTAGTTGGAGCACTTGACAAAGAAAAATTTCATGGATTAACCACTTTACATCGCTCTTAATTCTGCTCTCATCAAATGAGAATCCTAAAGACTATTCAAAGATATTTTATTTTGAACTGGCAGCACCATACAAACTGAGTTAAATAGTAGCCCCTGTTTGTAGTATGCAGGCGCTGAACACCAACCCAAAAAGTGGGTTAAATATGACCTCTCACACCACCAAGGATATATTTAATACCAAATCCTGTCTGTTGATTGAAAAGTAGTCATCATTATGCAGTGATTATTTCATTCAGTGGTACAACTATTCAATTTATATTTGATTCAGTTCAAATACTCTTGCTTTCAGCCTTTCACTCAAGTAAAAAGTTGAATATAGGATGGAGAGTTGGTCCACGACCGTGCATTAAAACTAGAGGAAAGCATGCAGCAGATTACACTGGGCCTTCAACTAAATGTATTTGTAAGGCGACCACTGGATGTATTCTTCCAGCGTTGCCTTTTGCAACTTGTCCACTTTGGTCATATTGATACCCAGGTTGGCACAAGCACCAGCTTTTGCAGGCTCGAGCTAATTGGCCCGCGCACCACATTGATTCAGGCCTGCAAAAGTTCGTGCCAACCTTGGCATCACCAAGGCAACATCAGAGTACCACCCAAGATATAAGCTTTTCAATAACTAGCGTGAAATTTTAGTTTGCCTTAAATTAAAGAAAGCCAGTTCCTAAACAGGGATAAGTGGGTCATTGTATGCATCACTGTATATGGTTGTGCATAAATGTCCTTTGTATCTGTGTACACCTTGTCATGGTGTTCATGAATATGTTGAGCTTTCCATGAAAAGTACACGTGGCCATGTTTCAAATACATTTCGTTTCAACACTGTCCTATGCTACTTTTAACTTCTGTTCGGTTTTGATCACTTTAGTTGCATGGTACCTTATTCGTCATCCTTGTGCACTACTATTACATATTGGGATCAGTACCTAGGGCCTCCATTGAACAGTAACATAATGTTACAGAGAGAGAGGTTTCTTTCTTCCTCATTCCACACTGTCTCTCTTGCTTCTTTGTCATCTGGTCTGTAACAATATTACCAAAGAAAGTGACTCTGCAAGAAGGTTCCAAGTGCAGTTTTGTATTACCCTTTGACAATGATGAATAACAAAAGCACTTGGCAATACATTTCATTACAGTATAAGGCAGCACCAGACTATGAGAGAGCTACATGCAGTTCAACAGCACAAAGTCTAGTAAAAAACAGCATTGTGAATGATTTACAGTCGCTACTACCAAATGCTGCATACAATGTCATATAGTGCATCAAAAAGGCATGTCGCAGAGGAATGCAAGAAAGCACTCACAGTTGTGCTTTGCTTAACTCTAAGGCACCAAAGAACAATGTTCATACAAAATTCTTGCTCGCACAATGTTTTCACGATACAGCAATTAAATATGCCGAATATTACAGCTGCCTCACCCTAGATACAGTAACAACTTGAGCAAACACTGTCATCAATATCGGACAACATACAGTAAGGGCTGATGGGCGTTACCTGTGAATTAAATTTTTTAAAATTTATGTGGAGCAGCAAAGAGTAGAAAGCACCAGTTAGACGACTTAAATGAGTCTGGTTTGCAACAGCATTCAAGCATGACTTTAGTTCTCAACAGTATAAAATTAAATGCACGCTAGGAGCGGTACTGCAGTATCATAATGTCTCAATATTTTGCCTTGGCCAGCCTTACGCGACATTCTCATGGCCCACAGGAAAGACAAGTACCAATCATATCAACAATGCACAATGCCAGCACTACAAGTTGCAGACTGTAGTCGCGGTAGTTGTCAACAACCATTCATGAACCTTGCAAAGCAAATTCTACGTTGTGCAACAATTTGGACAAGGTACCTTATTCAGTAGCAACTAACTAAACGAGCACATTACTACACAGCAAGTAGGAAAAGGTTGGAGTTACTGGGCTATATAAAAAGTATACAGCAACTTGTTCATCAGTTGTGTACCGGCTTGGTTTAAGTGGTCCATTCTGCACAATCAACACTGAGCACACGTCACCTTGTCTCAAGTTGTTTCCTTCCTAATCTGGAGGATGCTTCACATAACTTCGAAAGTTGAACCGACAGCATTGATAGAAACTCCGCAAGTGTAGAAAATTCTGGTACAATTTGTGAGAATGAAACTTGCGCACTATTTTGATTGAACAAAAATTTAGTTACGATGTATTGCTTGAATAAGGTTTCATGGCACACAAGAAACTTATGCAAGAAGTAGCGAGAACCAAACAGTGATCCATAATTAATATATTTTAATGATTAATAAAATGGTAAAACATCAATTGCAGTGCATATTAACTTCTGAAATGCACATGTGAAAAAATTTCATAACAGCCTCCTAGAAAGGCACAAGGAATGTTGCCTTCCTGGACTTTGGTCATGCCATAGCCACGAGATTTTTTTCAGTGTCCTCTTCCTCTGGAGCGCGCCACATTTTGACACAATCCACACCAGCAGCAATGCATGTTCACCACTAGGTGTGATCTCACAGATTATGCTGTTGCTGTCATCAACATTCACCCTCATTCTTCTGGATGGCATGTGGAAGATGGAGATGGTGGACTGATGACAAATGTGCACTGCATGTGTGCACCAAGATGATTACACTCATTTAAAAGAATGCCGTTACAAAATCTGTGCAGTGGAGGGATCTACAAATCTCGACCACCTGGGGTTCCTTAACATGTGCTGACACTACACAGTGCACAGGCACCTTGTCTTTCACTTTCATCGAAAAGAGGCTGCCACATCCAGGACCGAACCCACATCCTTATGATCAGCAGCACAGCACCCTAACACCAAGGCACCATAGCAGGGTTGCACAACTAAATGAAACTTTTCAAATACATATTCACCAAACTCCATGTGGTACTTGGTATTTTTAGCTTAGAGGCACTCTGTCTTCTCACACTTACAGTTGGCTGGCCCTGTTTTTAATGGGAGGCAAACTTAGCTTTGGCTTATTCTACTTGTTAAGTTCATTCACACAGCACCCAAATAAATGCACAGTGGATAGGAACGTTCACACAAAATAAAAATTCTCTTACTTCAAAAAGACAGCAGCTACGTGAGAAATGAGCATGAACACAGCCTTTTCATTTTCTTAGGTAATCTCTGTGAATGCTTGACCAGCAATATCTCAGGAAAAAAAATGCAGACCCAACCGATCTAGACATAGTCACAGAGAAAAACAACAATTTTTACCTTTCACTCCACACCAAAACTGACCTTAAAAATTTTTAATGCTCAGCAAGTGGCAAATTTATAAGTTGCTCTGGGAAAAATGGAGGAGGGGGGCAGGCCCATTTGCACATTGCATTTCTGGAACTATTTTCATTAAAAAACTGGTTTTAAGCATTGATTTCAAATGTAAACTTTGTTGCTCCTGGCAAATGGACTGAACCGATGAACTAGATGGCTGGTTCCCAGAAGCATGCCAGTTTTCAGGCAACATGCTCCCAGAAATAAAGTGTTAAATGTTTTTGGTAAATTAGCTGACTGGACTGCAGTCCATGTAAAAGCAGTAAATGATAATGTAATGATGTGGCACTTTTAAGCACCTGAATCACACACCATTCTTTAAAGCAGTAGTTGTGTACCAAATGAGGCTACTACAGTATGAGACATAAAATATGCACAAAAGTGCATAACTAATGCTACATATAAGATAAAATGTAATATTAGATATGACAATGTCCAATAAATATGTGGCTATGAATATATGACATCTAAATGAACGTCAATAATGCAAGAGACAGCCAAAACAAAGGATTATATGTGCAAGCCAAAAGACAATCTGAATGCCATCTCCAGTGCGGTTGCAGAGACATCTTCATGCATGCAGACATATACCTCCCTGGGCTGACACTTGTCAGCGAAAAGGCGACCCACAACCCAATATGAAACCAGACCCTTGGCCCTACTCTTGCTATTACTGGCAGCCGAACAGGTGAAAAGCACCCCATGTTCCTTTACACACGAAAGACTCCTGTCTGAAAAGAACTTGCTCTCGCCATCTGTTTCATCTTCCTTTGCACATCGTGTCTCTTTTGTTGTACGATGGAAAACTTTTCTAATTTCTAAGCAACAGCGATAGAAGTTGTCAATAACCTCAACACCCAGATTGCTCTTGAGTGCAGACTCCACTGGTGCTACAAACACACCCTCTGCAATCTCTATACTGAGGTAATGAAAGACAAGGTTTTCATCAGCACAGGGCACTGGCTGCAAAGATTGTGCACGGCTCTGTCCTTGGCTACTGCCATCTTCAAGACTGCGACGAAGGCTGCTCAAGTCATAACTGCTGGTGAAAGCTCGGTGTAGCTTATCATCCCGGCTCTGATAGATATCGCTGCCACTGGTGCGGGAGTCGCAATCAGAGCTTGTGGACATTGAGCAATGTCTAGCACGCAGTCCATTGGAGTCACTGCAGCTGCTGTAGCTCCTGCTCATCTGTAGGTCATGTTCTGAACAGTCGAACTGGCTGCTTGTACACTGTAGGAGGTGGCACTGTTCCACATCGCTGCTTTTTCTGGCTCGTCTTGGGGACAGAGATGGAGGCACCGACAGGAACAAGGTGGAATGGCTGTCTTTCAGTGAGCTCTGGCACCAACTTGAGCTTGTGGAGCTGGCAGTTGAGCCAGGCATGGAGCTACGGTTCAGAAGACAGCCTTCGGCCACTGTAAGCACTCCAAGGAAGTCAAGTTGTAGCAATGAGTTTTGTGCCCTGTCTATATAAACTGTGTCAGGTGCGGGGTTCTCTTCGGCAAGAGATGCACAGCCTCCTACCTCCAAAAGCGACAGTAAGAGGCTGTGTTTTAGCCCCACAAGGAGCACAAAGTGTCGATCATTTGTTTGCTCATCTCGAAGAAAAATCTCTTTCCACACCACAACCTGCCCAACTGATTCTTCTTTTGTGAGCGCCAGCAGCTGATAATGTCGACAGTACAGAAACACATTTTCAAAATAATCCTTTGGTAAATGGTTTCCAAGAAGAAAGCCTTTGTAAAAGGCACATGAGCCAAGAAATGTAAAGCGCCTGGTAGACTGATTAAACGCCTCAGACATGTCTGCTGACTCAAGCTCACTGAGGACAGTATCAACATGTCCTTGAGCTTCCACGGGGAGGTGCAACCAGTGAACATGAGGCAAAGAACGCATTAACCTGAAACTGTTGCACTGTTGTTCTGAGTCTAAAAGCATTTCTCGAAAAAAGTGAAGCAGGAAGAGGTCTATGCAGCTATGGTTTTCCACATTCTTAAAGGCTAGCGACAATGACCTATGCTCCAATTTGAGCAGCTTGACAATTTCTAAAAGAAAGCCATGGACTCCTTCCGGAGTTGCGCGTGCTGCAGGCAAACAAAGGACAGCCATGCCACTTTCTTCATGAAAGTAGGCCGCATGAATCAAATGACCATCCACAGTCAGGCTGCTGGTTTGCGGCTTGGCTGCAGTCACATCACCAAGAACACAACTCAGGGTTACAAACATGCCCCTCAAGTTTGACAATGTATGGTCACGGTCAGGAAATCGATAAAACTGCTCAGTTCGGCGTGCTGGTTCACTTTGTTGGCCCATATCATTGCAGAATCCTTGGTAGATAAATGCATGCGGTATTTGGTGAAGTTGCTGTTTCACTTGCTCAACAACTGCTGTCTCTCCAGACAACTGTTTTATGAGAGAGCTTTGGGCACTTACATTCTGAGGATATGTGAACTTATCACAGCCGGAGAGAGTATTCTCTTCAAGGCGAATGAACTGCAGCTTCACTTTTTGTGCCTTTGTGATACCTCGCAGAACGGTATCAATATTCTTCTCATTTACATTGGACCCATCTACACTACGCAGGACATCCCCGATTTTTATAGCACCTGTCTTGATGGCCTCCCCATCAGGTAAGAGGCCTTGTACCATGATTGGTGAACATTCTTCAAGTGCTTCAGCGGTGGCAAGCCGCGATGGCAGATTTCCGGGTATAATACCAAAAAGCGCCTCGCAGATAGTCGCTCTGCGTCCATAATTGTGGCGGGCCGGGTCGACATCGATGAATACCTCGATGCATTCTGCTTTGTTGAAAGATCGCAGGGAAGGCTCCTTCCCAATCACACACTGTGATGTATCGACCTCACCATCACCACTGTGTTGCTTTAGCTTCTTGAGGCCCACTAAATTTCTGATCTTATTTTTTGCTTCAGAGCGGAAACCCTTGTGACGAGCAAGCTGGGAGTCATTTGCAGAACTTTTGTCGGATGCAGCGGCAGATCTTGTTCCGAAAGATGACTTGTACGTTGGCTCAATGTAGAACAGTTCACCCCTGGGACCGATGTTTTCTGCCCACTCCGGTTCGTACGACTTCTCACTACATCCATCCGGGGTTGCGCTGCTCGAATCACAATCACAAACTTCTTCAGCAAAAGCGCGGTTAACGTGAGAGTTGTCCAATATCCGAAGTGTCTGCGGTAGCGAAGTCATTTTGTGCTTCTGAAAATGGTGTGACCTGAAGAGATTAGTTCGCGTGTGCAATCCTAACTGCTAAATGCAAATTTGCATCCCTTCCACAAACATTGCTTTGTGTTTTACAACACACCGCAGTCACACTCAGTTCGTGCACTATGCAAGGCACTATGCGCCGCGGACGCAAACGCAAACTCCACTGTCATATCCATTATAAGCCATGTCATCCATGGATTCAGATGCTCACTAGCGCCAGCTTCACTGCGGTCATCGTACAGACATGCACAAACTATCCTAGCTCTTTTAGCACATTTAGCACAAACTGGAGCACAAATCACACATCATGCTACACACACACACCTAAGTGCCGATTAACCACCTCTGATTCTCTACCATGTTCTCTACGCGAATTATTCTGAATATTAGCTAACGGAGCTACGCGCAAGGCGTATGAGCCACTAGATTAAGCGTACAAAAATTAAGGTTTCTTTCACGGTCAATGTTTCTTTCTCGTATGTTTCACAAAACATAGGTGGCGCAACAAATGTCATTTATTTCTCATGTATTTCTCCTTATTATTTGTTTTTGTGTGTTAGAGTCAACTAAACTTGTTCAACTTGGCGTTTTTGCATTCAAAAGAGTAATATAATTTTTTTATTAAAATTGCTACAGCTTTTATTACTCATCTGGATTTGATTTTTAGTTTGCGAAACTGGTGACAGCAATGTTTATATAACTACGAAAACGACTGCGCTTTCGGCGTCCTGTAAAGATGGCGGCTGATCTGAAGGTGGTGCTTGCAGCCTTATTGAGAGAGATTTCTGAGAGGGGTTCTTGCGACAACTTAGCTGAAGCGAAAACAATCTTAAGTGCTACGCGCGCAGAAAATATTTACAACGTATCGAAAGACCTTGATCTCAGCCCCTTGTTCAACTGCTCTAATTCGTTTAGCGGGTAAATATGTGTTCTTTTATTCGGTGCTGTCTTTGTACTTCAGTTAAGTTTTACTATCTCTGTACAAAAAGAAAAAGGAAAGCTGGCTTGTAAAAGAGCTGAGTGAAGGCTAGAGCGAGAGAAAGCCTGATTTAAGGAGCAAAAGGAACCGATAATAGAAGAAAGCTGTCACCTGTGCCCCTGCGATTTCTCGAATGGAATGGAAGAGGCCGTTGTGTGCCCTTAACATTCGGCTGACTGTTCTCTTAAAATTTTTGGGGTGTTATTTAACACAATGTGGGTAGCGTTGGGCAGCGGCCTTAGTCTCCTAATAGGGTTGGTTCTAAATCTCTCCAGCAATGGCTTGAAAAAAAAAAAAAAATTGTTTTCCTTGCAAATGGATTGTCGTCGCTTCTAATTGTGTTGAAGATCATCCATTAGATTGTTTTGAAGGAACGTGACGTTGAAGACGGAGTTAAATGCTGAGCACTTCTCGGAGAATACTGGGCTATAGACTTGTCTTGAATGCTGGTCGACACTCGAATGCACCGTGCTGTCATTCATTTGTCACCTTCCTTGGTGCTTGTAACTTGCGTCAACACAATTTTCGTTTGCAGTCCATTAGTTTACATAATTTGCCTTGAGGTTGTTTGGTGTATTAAAGCAAAGAGGAGGGCCGGTCAAAGAGTATTTTTGTGGTCTGCACCCTGATATCTCCCTGCTGTTTCGAACCAATGGTTTTTTTTTTTTTTGTTTGCTTTTTGTCGCACACCTTTCGATGGGCTTAACTTCGCATATTAACATTGTATTCACTCGATGTTTAGTGCTGGTGACCTTAGTGGGAGTTGCACTCTGATAGTGAAGAGAGGTTAAGCCATATTAGAGATATATATGTTTTGTTTTTTTATTATGCCCAACACTTTTACAGCACTGTATGTTATGTTGCTCTTTATGTGGGTGTTTTCTTCGTTTGTTGTAGCTTGTGCTGCACGATGTTGAGACGATTGCAAAAGCTCTGTGCTCCTGGTATTTACTGGATTCCAGTTTTTGTGTTGGAGCACTGGTATGTGGAAAGTACTTGATTGTAAACCGACACTTAGTTGCCTGTTACTCTGTGTTATCTGAAAGTCTGACTAAAGGAAAGAGTTATCCAGTTTTCATTTAGGCTGGGGCCACCATGGCACTCTTCATTAGGGTGACTCCAATACCAACAACTTTTTGAAAGCCTTCAGTTTAGTTTAGTGCTGATGCAGAGTGCAGCCTCCTGTGAATTCGCCTTGAGGCTGCTGGTCTTCTCTTCTATAGCCACCTGTTATTTCCCATATCCTTTTCTGTATAGAGCGTAATTGCTGTCACACAAATTCTGAAACTGAAAACTGCCGTCAGATAAAAGCACCAAATCTGGTTATGAAGGGCACCTTCCCGTTGAGAAGAAATTGCACGTGAACCTTTAAAACGTATTTGAAGTCTCTGTTGGACTACTCAACTGAGGTTAGAAGATTTGAAGATGTTGATGGTATTGAAAAAGGTGTAGTCCTGAAGTAAAAAAAAAAAAAATGCCTGTGAATATCATTTTTTTTTTTTTTTTGTGAAAGCTGTATGAGTGACTTGTACCCTGATAAATGGTATTGTAGGATGCCATAAACAAAAATGTTGTTGTATTCTTCCGCAAGAGATTCACATTACGGCAGTTGTTGCAGTCCACGTTAGATGGATTTATAGTTAAGGCTGAACTGTTTAAATAGGGTTGCGGCGGCATAAGCTGCCTAGCTTC